>NC_090375.1:72968412-73269570 GCF_036365525.1 Heterodontus francisci
TCCTACCAAAATGCAACACCTCATACTTACTTGCATTGAAATTCATGTCTTTTGCATGCCCATTCTACAAGTCTTCTTGTATTTTGTCATGATCTTGGCAGCCGTGCCTTCAGCTGCTTTGGCCCTAAGTTCTGGAATTTCCTCCATAAACTTCTCCGCCTCTCTCTCTCCTTTTTTAAGATACTCCTTAAAACATATCGTTTTGACCAAGCTGTTGGCCATCTTCCCTAAATCTCCTTATGTAGCTTGGTGTCAAATTTTATTTGAAAATGCTCCTGCAAAGTACATTGGGTCGTTTCAACGCATCTAATATGCTCTTACATACAGCATACTTTTCTGGCTATTAAAAACTGCTGCATGATTATTTATATTGATAATATGGCACTGGCATATAAAACTTCTTAGTAGAAACAGATGTCACACAACTTAAAGGTGAACTCTACACTCTGACAATATCCAGGGTATAGCTTCCATCAGTTCCAAGAGCTGACCTCAGAAGCAATGAAAATATAGCCTCTGTCCTACTGTATAGTCCAATCATGAGGAATATGCATTTTACTCATTGTACATCTAAATTATTCTAAATCTATCAATACATAGTTTCATCACACAAAAATACTAATGCTCATTAATCATTAAAAGGAACTATTACAAAGTATAGTTCATTACAATTATGTAACCAAAAAAAGCTCAGAAGTAGCAAGGAATCTGTTTACTATACACAGGCATACAGACAGATGGAGTAGTAGTGGCATACTCAAACAAAGAATGCATGCTGAAGCCTAGCATTTATTCTTTACAATGTTAGCATATCACCATTTTTAATAAGCCTTAACCTATTAAAGATAACATTAAAATAGTGGACAGAGGATATCAAACACGTTCTTGTGCATACAATAATTTCTAGGCTTGCTCAACTACTTTAGCACAACCATCTTAAATTATGTTTATTATAAATAGGCTATTTATAATTATAACCATAGTATAGCAGGTATGTTGTTGTTATGAGAATAGCCTATTTAATCTAAATAACACAATGGGGACAAATTGAATTGAAGTTTCTACCATCTCTACTTTTAAAGCACAAGCAGTCTGTATTGGTGTTTATCCTTCATGAGCAGTAGTCCTAATCCCATGTAGCCTGTATCCCATATCCCTTTATTCCTCATTCCTTCAAACACCTATCTAACCCATTCTTAAATGTTAATGTTGTCGCTGCTTCAATCGTTAACTCTGGTAGAACATGCCATAGCCTCACAGCGCTCTGTGTAAAAGTATCTTACAAAGTTGCGTACAAAGTCAGTATCTTGCACATTACAAATATCTTAGCACTTATCCTCATGTTATTTTCCCTGTGCAATATTATTATGGAACCATTTTATTTACAAGTTACCAGATAATTGTGATGAAATTAGATCTGGTCAAGAACATCATTTTTTAAATGTCTCTCATGTAGAGAGTTCAAAATTGCTGAATGTTGATTTGGGACTGCTATTTCTCATCCATTAGCAGGCAAAGAAATCTAGTGTATACTATGAGACACAGGCAAAATAACTTGAGGTTATTTTAGCTGGAGATGGGTGCTGAATCTTTCAAAAATTTTGACTAGGTTTCTGCTGTCCTCTTCACTCCGTTCCCAGCTGTTAAATAAATGTAATCCCTTATCTCCTGTCCACAGAAGGATATAGCTGACCCTTTCCTCTTCACTAGTGGCTTATTAGGAAACTACTGAATGTCAATCTGCACTTTTGTTTAAACTTCTCAAATGCCTTTACAACATCATCAGCTTCCCAATGTATTATGGGCTGTAGCTTTGCATTCATTGCTGTGCCAGCCAACATTTATTTTTTTTATTCGTGCAAGATTCACTCAGTTTTTCTTTTTCTCTCTCTGGCACTAATTTGGGTCAATTTCTCCCAATCTAATTCAGCATTAAATTTGTTTAAATGTTTTAGTGTTACTCACAGACACTCGCTGCCACCATATTATGTCTCCTGGTTGTCTTCTGGTTCCCATATGTTAGAAATAATCATATTTTAGACTTGGAAAGGCTGGAGTTCTTTGTTTTATTCATTCAGCTTCCAAGCTGCCTGGTATAGGACTGCCCTGGGCTGGTGGCCTGTTACACATCACATGACTCCCTTGTGCAGCCATGAATGTGGGTCCCTGGAACACTTACAGATAACAATTAGTTCCTAGCACTTTACAGATAGTATAACAATATATAACAGTATGGGTGCTTTATATGGGTTGAGAGTGTCAAGAGGTGGTGGAGGATGTGGGTTGAGTGAGAGTGGTGACAGGCAAAAGGAGCAGGACATCAGAGTGAATGTGAAGGCAATGGAGAACATTGACCTTCATCCTGACCCTCACTCACTTGCCCCACATGTGACCACAATCCATGTTTCACTTCTCTCCTTGCACTTTTTCTCTCCCACTGTCTACTTTCTCATTTCTCAATGTTGTCCTTCCCTGTTCCTTCCTACAGTTTACTCTTCATCCATTCCATTCCCCTCACTTTCTTGTCCCTGTCCCCTACCTTTCACTCCTTCACATTCTGCTTCTACCTTTCTCCACCCTCACTCCTCCTGTTATCACTTTACCCATACCCCTCAATCCTGTAACCTCTGCTCCCTCACCCCCATCCTCTTTCTGAGTGCAACCCTAAGCCTACTTCCCAGCAATAAGTTCTGAAATTAGAAGTTTGCCTTGAAGCATTTATTGTACTGTAACTACACGGTAGCACAATATAGTGCGCTTTTTTTAAAGTCGTGGTCGAGAAACTGGTGAACAGGAGAGAGCAGGCGAGGATGGGGGGAGGGGGAGGCGAAGGCAGGGAGCCGGTTGGAGGAGGAGGTGGGGAGCAGGAGCCAAGTCCCGAGGAAACAAGAATGGGCAAGGGAAAATCAGTAATGGGTGGAAGGCAAGAATGGGTGCTCAAATAGGAGTAAGAGAAATCAATAGAAAAACCCAGGTGTGATAGAAAATGTGTTACAGGAAATAAATGTGACACAATAAGTGCAAACTATATGGAAACATTTAATATATTATAGATTACTAGATGATTGCCATAGCATTTCTCACAAACATCAGATGATGCACTGTTTTAAAAGGTCAGAGCTATATGACCTGTAAAGTGCAATGTATTCTGCCACCAAGGTAAAGCTATATACTATTAGGGCAACAAAGCCTAACTTCTGTTCAGTAAGCACTGAGTGAGTTCATTTAGAATTTCACCACTTTTCAAACTGCAATGATTTTAGAGTTTCTGGTCTTGGAGAACATCTCTGTACACTCCAAATAAATGTTTTCAGCTGCATAGGCCCCAAGGTCTGGAATTCCCTCCCTTAACCTCTCTGCCTCTCTTTCCTCCTTTGAAATGCTCCTTATAATCTACCTCTCCAACCAAAGCTTTTGGTCACGTGTCCTAGTATATCCTTATGTGGCATAGTGTCAAATTTTGTCATGTCACAAAAACAGAAAATACTGGAAATACTCAGCAGGTCAGGAAGCATCTGCGGAGAGAGAAACAGAGTTAACATTTCAGGTCGATAATCTTTGTCAGAACTGGAAAAAGTTAGAGGTTTTAAGCAAGTACAGAGGCAAAGAAAGGGGGTGGGGGAAAGAACAAAAGGGAAGGTCTATTATAGGATGGAAGACAGGAAAGATTAAATAACAAAAAGGATGATGGTACAAGGCAAAAGGAGATGGCGGTGGGACAAATAAACAGAAGATTTACTTGTATTTCTTTCCATTTAGTATAGTGTAATAGCCATTCATGATGCAGTCTCCTCTACATTTGGGAGACCAAATGCAGACTGGATGACCGCTTTGTGGAATACCTCCATTCAATCCTCAAGTCTGACCCCAAGCTTCCAGTCACCTGTCATATTAATTCTCCTCACTCCAAATCTGACTTCTCTGCCCTTGGCTTCCTACACGGTTTGGATGAAGCTCAATGTAAGCTTCAGGAGCAGCACTTCATTTTTTGATTAGGCACTTTACAGCCTTCCAGACTCAACATTGAGTTCAAAAATTTCAGGTCATAACCACTGTCCCCATTTTTTCAGATAGCTGTTGGTAATGATTCTGCTATTCCCATTTACCATTTTTTGTTTCTTGTCCCATTCCCATCTAATTTTGCCTTACATCACCAACCCTTTTGTCATTTAATCACGCCGGCCTTCCTCTCCAATCGTCCCTTTTGTTCTTTCCCCCCACCCCTTTCCCTGCCTCTGTGCTTGCTTAACACCTATTACATCTCTAACTTTTTCCAGTTCATACAAAATGTCTTCCACCTGAAATGTTAACTCTGTTTCTATCTCCATATGCTGAGTGTTTCCAGCATTTTCTGTTTTCATTTAAGATTTCTAACCTCTGTGGTATTTTCCTTTATATTTGTTTGATACTCCTGTGAAGCACCTTGGGGTGTTTTACTACATTTAAAGGCACTATCTAAGTGCATGTGGTTGAAGCTATACTTCTAAAAAAATATTTCTGATGCAGGAATTGAGTGTGAAACTGGAAATGTGCAAAACAGGAAATGGAGAAAGATGTTGGTTAGGAAATGCACACTGGATGTATTTATTACGTCATAGGTAGCTATATGGTGATGCAACTATGTCACCAACCATGCATAAAAATGAAAATTAATTTGCATTTTATAGATATATATATAATTAATTATATATACACACAAAGTCCACTAGAGGGCAGCAACAATTCAGTTACCATCGGAGCCAACAGAATAAAATAAAGAAATTTGTCTTTTTTTCAGTCAGGCTTCTATTGTAATTTTTATGAAATTCACAATTCCTTTGACATGATTAAAAGCCAATGCAAAAGACAGATTTTCCTTTCCCCTACCTTCCCCATCTACAGTTAGTACATTAAAGTTTATTGAACACAAAAGAAAAGAATTAAACAATACTTTGAAAGAGCACACTTTTATTTTAAATCAATGGCTTTAGATCCAGTAGCTGATTATTTATAATGAATAGCTAAGAAGTGCTTCTTTTGTTTAACTGTGAATACAATGGTTGAATGCTGATGGTATTTAGAATAAATAATAATATTTGTAACAATGGGGACACAATTAAATTGTCTCATTGGAAATAGTTCAGACTGTTTAAAATATCACCTAAATAGCTTAAGCATTCAGCAGCCTTAAGTTACTTTGTTTTTACAGGAAATAATTATGAAAAGATCAGTACAAGTTTGCTCACATGAATTTTCAGCTTGTAAAAAATAAGACAAAATACTTTGTGATTAAAGCAATTTAATTCTTATCCTTGTGTTTAAATCCCTTCAGAGCCTCACCTATCACTATCTTTGTAACCTCCAGTTCTACAACTCCGCCACCCAAACTTGCTATTCCTCTGACTTTGACCTGTCCATTTTCCACACCATTGGTGCCCTTGCCAGTCACTTAGGCCTCACACTTAAATTTCAACCCTAACCTCTCCTCCTCTCCACCTTTCCCTCTTCCTTTAAAACACTCTTCAAAACCCACCTCTTCGGCCAAGCTTTCAGTCACACCTTCCAATATCTACTTATTTGCTTGGTGTCTATTTTTGATTATATCCTTATGAATTGCTTTTGTATATTCTACATTAAAGGCACTATATAAAATGCAAGTTGTTCTTGTTGCAGTAGCGAAAGTACAAGATAAATCAATGGGGAACCCAACTTTATGATAATGTGAACATGAACGTCTGGAAAACTTTCAATAAAGTCCTGCAAGAAAGACTGCTATGCAAAATTATGGCAGTTTCTTCAGCAAAACATGGTAGGAACAATAAATTGGCTGAAAGGAAAGCAGCAGATTAGAGAAATGATGTTAGGCCAGGGTGATACGCTAAGTGGAATTTCCCAAGGATAAGGACTGGAGCTTCAACTGTTTCTAACCTACAAGGACAATCAGGATTCAGCATCAACAGTCTGCATTCTTATATATCTCTAATGTAGCAAGATATCCCAAAATGCTCACAGAGGCATAACCACACAAAAATGGATGCTGAAACAAATAAAAGACTGATCAAAACCTTGGTGAAAGAGATGGATTTTAAAAAGAACTTTAAGAAGGAGAGAGAGAGAAAAGGATTTAGAGTGGGCATTCAGATCATGGGTCTAAATGGCTGAAGGCACAGTCATCAAAGGTGGGGTAAACAGAGGACTTAGAGCAGGATAGGATGTGGGTAGCAGTGTTTTGGAGGGGAGAAGATGTGAGATCAGACAGCAGAGCACTGGAACAGTCATGTCTGGAGGTGACAAAGGCATGAATGAGGGTTTCGGTGGCAGAGCTATAGAGAGATGTATGCGTCGGAAACAAAGACACTGTACAGCAGACATCTCAAAGCTCTGGAGAGATATCTCCGTGAGATCCCAAAACTCAGTGGCAGGACAGGTGCTCCAATATCAGTGTCCTCTCTCAGGTCAACATCCCCAGTATCGAGACACTGGTCGTGCTGGTCAGTTACGTTAGGCGGGCCACATCGTCCGCATGCCTGACACTAGAGTCCCAAAACAAGCTTTCTATTCCGAGCTCCGTCACGGCAAGAGGCTACCAGGAGAGCAGAGAAAATGCTACAAGGATGTCCTTAAAGCCTGCCTGAAAAAATGACATCTCCCTGATTTGTGGGAATCTCTTGGAGAATGGAGAAGAAGCATCCACGAAGATGCCAGCCAGTTCGAACAATGGCGACACGCCCAGGCAGCGACCAAGTGCAAACAGTGGAAGGAGCGTTCAGAAATTCAAGCATCCCATTCACTCGCCTCACCAAACACCACATGCCCCACCTGTGGCAGAGTGTGCAGATCCAGAATTGGACTATTGAGTCAGCTAAGGACCCACAAACCGAGAGTGGAAGAAAGTCATCCTCGTTCCTGAGGGACTACCTAAGAAGAAGGTATAGAGCAATGATGCTACAGAGGTAGAAGTAGACAGTCTTTGTGATGGAGGGTGGTCAAATAGGATGCTAAGTTTGTGAACAATCTGAGAAAATAAACAGGGAGGAGAAAGGAACTGGTGGCAAGGGTACAATATTTCTGGTGGGGACCAAAGACAAAGAACGAGGAAATTGAATCATTTACACCTGTCTTTTGGGCGCTACAAGTACCCTTAAAGCTTCAAAATAGCATTGGTAGTGCATACACATTTGGGACGAATCGCATCAGAAATACTATTGATGGATATGAGCACACATGCAGTGATCGGTCATCAGAAGTATGCAAAGCAGGCAGATGATGACTTCAGTCAGCGTGCAATGATGATTTGACATCAGCAGTGCCATATTGGAGCTCAGTGCTTCAGCTCATGTCCTATCTTAACCTCATACAGCTGAGCATGCGGTAAGTAGCAGGATGGACCCCTCCATCCCCCCAGCTGCACGAGTTGAATGGATCACCAACTACTTACACATTAGTTGTTGGTTCATTTCTTCTGGCTGTTGCCTTGATCCTACAAATGTTTGGTGCTTTCTATAGTTGATTAAAGTTGAAAAACTCAACAAAGAGTGGTGTGGCAGGTGCTGAGGGAGGTTTGGCTGATTTCAAGGCTTCTGCAGAACCTAGTTTCTCCCAGTCATGGGTGCACTAGTAGGCAATTCCTTTAGAATATAGCATTACTTTGAGACTGAACGGATGTCACACAAAGCAGGACAAGCTGCTGGAAGATGGAGGAGGAGGAGAAGGAGGGAGAGAAGGGCTCTCAGTAGAAGGCCATATCAAGCCAGGGTATTCAGAGAGCAATTCTCCGACCAGAACCTCAATGAGGAACAATGTGTGAGACCTCTGCACTTCAATAAGGATGTTCTCACTTAAATCTGTCAACTGCTGCAGCCACATCTACAACCTCCGGACTGCATTGCCCTGAAGAGGATAGTGGCAATGAACTTGTATGTGTCTGGCTCCTTACAAGCTAGACCTGAGCATATTTGCAACATCTCATTGTTGTGTAGGAGAGATCACTAAGGCTCTCTGTCCAATGAGAGCTAACTGCATTCCATTCTCTCTTGCCAGAGAGAAGCAGGAAGAGCAGGCATGTGGTTTTGCTAGGATTGCAGGATTCCGCATGATGCAGGGTGCCATTTGGATGCACACAGATCGCTTTGTGGGCGCCACATGTTAAATCTGCCCTATACCAGAACCGAAAGGGGTTCCATTCCCTCAACGTCCAGCTGGTATGTGACCATAGGCAGAGAATCACGCAGGTCAATGCCCAGTATCCTGGCTGCAGTCATGATGTCTTCATTCTGCGGCAGTCCACTGTCCCAGCTGTATTTGAGGCAATGCGACAAACCAAAAGGTGGTTACTGGACGACATGGCCAATGTTTCCAGTGTGCAACTCACGGACCCATATGTAGCATGTATACAATGAAAGCTATGCAGCCACATGAAATGTGATAGAGCATATCACTTATGTGCTGAAATAATGCTTTCACTGCCTGGACCGATCTGGAGGAGCCCTGCGGTACACAGTAGAGTGGGTGTCAAGTTTCATCATGGTCTGCTGCATCTTGGCATCATGAGGGGACAGCCCTTGCCTTGCCACCAGCTCTATGGTGAGCAGCTGAAAAGCAGGAGCATGAAGAGGAGGAAATTGAGCAGGAGGAGGAGGTTGAGGATGAGGAAGGAAAGAGGCAACCTATACAGCCCCTTTCTGGCTGGACTGTCCGTGAAGAATTCATCCGAGTGCACTGAGATGTTGTTTAAAAACAATCTTTGCTGGAAATCATGTGCTTTTGCTCAATAAACAACGGAAACCTTGGTGACCTGGGGAAGATGTTTACAGAGAAGCTACATGTCAAGGTTTATGGAGGTCAAAAGGTTTACTTTCTGTTTGGGGTTTGGATGTTGTTTTCAGTTCAGTTGGGGTGTGAACTGTTTTGAAAACAGTTGGTGCTTTGCCTGCCAAGGAAAAAGAAACCATCCAGCTCAACTCTTTCTCTACCGCTTTGAAGAAACCCTGCAAATATCCAGTGTGGGAGAGCTAAAATCCCTGGTGCTGCATCTCTCCTGAGAAGCTGGAAAAACCTGCCAGAGTAATTCTCAACACCGCCTGCACAGAACTGCTTTAGAAAAGATCCCAGTGACCCATCTCCATATACCCGGAGGCCAGATCTAAAGGGACAACTGACTTCCTCCCATATCTTTTTTTTCCCTCAAGAATTAGCAACTATTTGGCCAAAGTATTCATTTTTGTCTTTTATGTAACAGACCTCTGCGGAAATTTTGTAATTTTTTTCTGTGTATGTGTGTGTGGGGAATTTTAAAAGGGAACTTTCATATTTCAATCTATGTGTTAATGCTTTGCTTCATTACTGGATAAGTCTCGTTTGATAATAAACTGATAGTTTTGTTGTTTATTAAAGAAACCTGGTTGGTGTACTTTATTCTGGGATAAAGGGCAGAATATATGATTAACCAAATCAGTAATTAGGTAAACATTTAAATATATGTTGTGACCTGTGGAAAAGTGGAACTAGAAAAGACAGTGCATCTCCTACCTCAGTGCACCAAGCAGTTAATTGTGCATACCCATCAGCTTTCTTCTGTAGTTTGATACATTTAAGTGCTTATCGGAGTCCTCAGCAGCAGAACTTGTTTGCTGCCTCGCCCCCTGGCGAGCTGGCACATGTGCTATTCTTGCCCTTGACCTGGCTGCAGGCCACTTATGTACTCAGTCTCACCATGTGCAGACCCTGACTCTATGCTATCCTCTAAATTTCACACAGTATCAGTATCCGAGCATATGGTTGCGAATGTAAAATCAAGTGCCTGTGTGCCTTCACCATCACTGTCTTTTTGATGTTGCTTCAGTGCATAGCCAGGTTGCATTTCTTGGGTATCTGAAAGGAGAAAGGCACAGGGAAAGGTTGTGTTGCAGAATGGTGGAGATGAGAGGAAATAAGAGGTGCATGCTTGTACCATCTACTGCCTGTATATCATATGGGAATGTGGGATGAGGGGGAGGTGGGATGTAAGAAGGTGGATAAGGATGAGGATTCCATTATCTTCAATGGTTTGAGCCCCATGGCTGTCCCAATAATGGCCAGCACCATGTTCTCCATGTGGGTTAGGACATGCAGGCACGCCTGTCCCTTGTTAACTCCTGTTGCTTACAATTGTGCATCAACTTGTCTAGCACGAGAAAGGGAGTGTGTCAGTGAGCGTCAGACAATTTATTTTGGTGATGTGGCTGTCATAGTTGGCAGTGTTTTCAAGTTGTGAGATGTGTGTATGAGGCTTGTAGCAGAGATAAGTGTGTGAAGGTGCAGTGGAGCATACAAATGTCAGATATGAGTCCTGATTTTTGGAGATTGTTGGGAGGTAGGTGGTGGAAGTGTGGTAAATTGAGCAGTGTCTGAGGCTAGTGGTGCAGTTGGCAGGAAACAGCATTTGAAGATGTATTCACTGACAATGTTCACTTGGGTGTAGTCATTAAACTTATTGTGGCATTGCATCCAAATCCTCAGGGCTTGATTCCTGGCATTGGCCTCCACTGATATTTGCTCCCACTGCTTTCTGAGCAGGTGTCTAGAAGACCTCCTGGCCCTTTGCAGATACAGAACATCTCTCCTCCTCTGCACCTCCTCCATTAAGGACTCCAGTGCAGCATCTAAAAACCTTGGAGCCCACTACCATTCTTCAATATTTCCCAGGTCAGATTTACTTCCTGCACAGCTGGCAGCATTTGCTCCAGCCACAGTGCACCTTCCCTTTAAAAGGTGCAGGCTAGCTTTAAACAGTGCAATCCAGCTTTAAGTGGTGCTAACCACTCACAATATTAGCCCCTGCTGATGATTTCAGCTAATCAATAACATGGTTAGCATTGGCTGGACAGTGAAATCATTGAAATGAGCAGACAGCGTGAAGTTGGCATGCTGCCGGCATCACCATAAGCGGATGTGAGTTAATCACACATCAAGATCTCCGCGCTCATTTTCAGGGGCCATCACATTTAGCCCCTAAATGCTTCACTCTTCTCAATATTTAACGAGAAGAAATTGTGGCTTATCCAAGACTGGATATTGGACATGCAGTCTGACAACACAAAAGCAGTGTGGTAGAAAGGTAGTGGAGAGGCAGAAATGGATGGCATCAGCATACTATTAGCAGTGGATGTGGTGTATATGGATTTCAGTAAGGCACTTGATAAGGTTCCCCACGGTAGGCTATTGCAGAAAATACGGAAGTATGGGGTTGAAGGTGATTTAGAGCTTTGGATCAGAAATTGGCTAATGGTTGATGGCAAATGTTCATCCTGGAGTTTAGTTACTAGTGGTGTACCGCAAGGATCTGTTTTGGGGCCACTGCTGTTTGTCATTTTTATAAATGACCTGGATGAGGGTGTAGAAGGGTGGGTTAGTACATTTGCGGATGACACGAAGGTCGGTGGAGTTGTGGATAGTGCCGAAGGATGTTGTAGGGTACAGAGGGACATAGATAGGCTGCAGAGCTGGGCTGAGAGATGGCAAATGGAGTTTAATGCGGAAAAGTGTGAGGTGATTCACTTTGGAAGGAGTAACAGGAATGCAGAGTACTGGGCTAACGGGAAGATTCTTGGTAGTGTAGATGAACAGAGAGATCTTGGTGTCCAGGTACATAAATCCCTGAAAGTTGCTACCCAGGTTAATAGGGCTGTTAAGAAGGCATATGGTGTGTTAGCTTTTATTAGTAGGGGGATCGAGTTTCGGAGCCACGAGGTCATGCTGCAGCTGTACAAAACTCTGGTGAGACCGCACCTGGAGTATTGCGTGCAGTTCTGGTCACCGCATTATAGGAAGGATGTGGAAGCTTTGGAAGGGGTGCAGAGGAGATTTACTGGGATGTTGCCTGGTATGGAGGGAAGGTCTTACGAGGAAAGGCTGAGGGACTTGAGGTTGCTTTCGTTGGAGAGAAGGAGGAGGAGAGGTGACTTAATAGAGACATATAAGATAATCAGAGGGTTAGATAGGGTGGATAGTGAGAGTCTTTTTCCTCAGATGGTGATGGCAAACACGAGGGGACATAGCTTTAAGTTGAGGGGTGATAGATATAGGACAGATGTTAGAGGTAGTTTCTTTACTCAGAGAGTAGTAGGGGTGTGGAACGCCCTGCCTGCAACAGTAGTAGACTGGCCAACTTTAAGGGCATTTAAGTGGTCATTGGATAGACATATGGATGAAAATGGAATAGTGTAGGTCAGATGGTTTCACAGGTCGGCGCAACATCGAGGGCCGAAAGGCCTGTACTGCGCTGTAATGTTCTAATTCTAATCTAATCTAATCTACTATGTTGAATCTGACACCAAGTCTGCAGATTAAGTTGCCAAAGGGCAGCATGTAAATGAGGAAGAGTGGAGGCCCAGAATAAATCCTTGGGGGGAGTCCAGAGGTATAGTGCAGGAGCAGGAAGATATGTCATTGCTTGGCTTAAATCAGATATGTAAGAGTAGAGCTGAATGAGGACAAACCCACAGCTATATAATGGAGAATAACAGCATTGGAGAAGAATGGAGTGGTCAACCATGACCAAGGCTACAGAGAGTTTGAGGAATACAAAGAGGGATAATGTATCATGGTCATAGTAACATAGGATGTCAACTGAAAATTGATTAGAGCCATTTCAGTGCTAGGTTTGAGACAAAGCCATGATTAGACAGATTCAAATCTGAACTTGCAGGAAGATGGGCATGGATTTTGGAGGTAGCAGCATGTTTAAGTATTTTGGAGAGGAAAGAGAGACCGGAGATGAAGAAGTTACTAGGAAGGACAAAGAGATTTTTGAAGAGGTGGGAATTGACATCAGTTTTGAAAATAAGAAGCACAGTACCTGAGGAGAAGGAATCACAATATCAGCTAGCATGAAGGCCAGGAAGGGAAGGTGGGTGGTCAGGTGTTTATTGGAAATGGGGTTGAAGAAGAAGGGGAACATTCAAGCTTTGGAAATGATGGAACAAAGGGCGACAAGGCTTATCCCTAGTGTCAGTAGACTCTGTTTACAAAGATTGGTTAGAATAATTTGCACTCCTCAGCATAACTGAAGAAATTTAGGGCCAGAGCAGCAGAACAGAGTAAGCGTAAGCATCAGGGAGCAAGGTAAAAAAAAAAACTAAAAGTATCAGCACAAGTAGGGCAAGTATAACAGTAATTGAATTAATAATAGGAGTATTAGCACAGAGCAGGTCTGGAGGCATTTATTAAAATTAATAGCTTAAACAAGGTACTAACTGGATTCTGAAAGAGGAAATAAGGATTTGTTAGATCATGGATGGGCAGCTGAGACCCGTTGCTTACAATTCCTGCACCATGTGGGAACTTCAGGACACTTCATGCATCTTGCGGACCATATGTGTAGGAAGTGTCTCCCGCTGTTTGAGCTCGAGCTTAGGATTTCTGAGCTTGAGGGGCAGCTGAAGTCACTGTGGGACATCAGGGAGGATGAGAGTTTCCTGGATCATACATTCCAGGAGGTGGCCACTCCACAAGCAGTAAGAGTTCAGGAAAAGGAAGTGGGTGGTCATCCTGAAGAATAAGAGGCAGGATGTGCAGGAGTCTTCAGGGTATGTACCACTCTCAAACCACACTCAAACGTTGGAGACTGCTGAGAGTGATGTAACCTTGAAGGAGTGCAGTCCAGATCAAGCACCAATGGGCAAGGTACAGGAGGGAACAGAAAAGTGTAGAAATGCAGTTGTTATAGCAGATTCCATAGTTAGGGGAACAGACAGGCATTTCTGTAACTGTCATTGTGAGTCCTGCCTGATGTGTTGCCTTCCTGGTGCCAGGATAAAGGACATCACACAGAGGTTGCAGAATATTCTGCAGGGGGAAAGGAGTGAGCCAGAAGCTGTGGTACACATCGATACCAATAACATGAGAGCAGGTATTGAGGTCCTACAGTCATATTTTCAGGAGCAAGGGAGGAAGTGAAGAAGTGGGACTTCGAAGGTAGTAACCTCTGGATTACTTCCAGTGCCGCCTGCTAGCGAGAGCATAAATCAGAGGATATGGAGGATCAGTGCATGGCTTGAAGCATGATGCAGGGAGGGCTTCAGATTCTTGGGGCTTTGGGACCAGTTTTGGGGCAGAAGGCACCTATTCAAAAGGGATGGGTTACACCTTAACAGGACTGGTACCAATGTCCTTGCAGGGAGGTTCACTAGTGTCACTGGGGAGGGTTTAAACTAAGTTAGCAGGTTGATGAGCACCAGCATATAGAAATAGTAAAAAGGAATAAGATGCATGAAGTCAGAGTGTTAGATAGTACTAGAGAAGGAAGTAGAAGGAGAAGAAACTGAACTGGACCAGTCACATAAATACTGTGGCTACAAGAGCAAGTCAGAGGCTGGGAATTCTGTGGCTAATATCTCACCTCCTGACTCCCCAGTGTCTGTCCACCATCTACAAGGCACAAGTCAGGAGTGAGATGAAATACTCTCCACTTTCCTGGATGGGTGCAGCTCCAATAACACTCAAGAAACTCGCACCATCCAGCACAAAGCAGCCCGCTTGATTAGCACCCCATCCATCACTTTCAACATTCACTCCCCTCACCACCAATGCAGTGGCAGCAGTATGTACCATCTACAAGATGCACTGCAGCAACTCATCAAGGCTCCTTCGACAGCACCTTCCAAACCTGCGACCTCTACCATCTAAAAGGACAAGGGCAGCAGATGCACGGGAACACCACCACCAGCAAGTTCCCCTCCAAGCTGCACACCATCCTGACTAGGAACTATATCTCCATTCCTTCACTGTCCCTGGGTCAAAATCCTGGAACTCCCTTCCTACCAGCACTGTGGGTGTACCTACACCCCAAGGACTGCAGCAGTTCAAGAAGGAAGCTCACCACCACCTTCTCAAGGGCAATTCGGGATAGGCAATAAATGCTGGCCTAGCCAACAATGCCCACATCCCATGAGCAAATAAAAAAAATTAGATATGAGCAGACTAAGAAGGACTATGAAGAATACAAAGACAGGTTTAGAATGCATGTATGTAAATGCACAAAGTGTGGTGAATAAGATTGGTGAACAACAAGCACAAGTAGCCAAGTGGAAATATGATGCAGTAGCAATAACAGAAATGTAGCTTAAATATGGTTTAGACGGGGCACTTAATATTCAACAGTACAAAGTATTCAGAAAAGATAGGGAAGGAAAAAGGGCAGTGGAGTGGCAGTACTGATTTGAGTAGACACTGTAGTGTTGGAAAGGGAGGTTGGCCTTGAGGGGGCTAAGGACAGAATCCATTTGGTTATAGCTCAGAAGCAAGAAAGGTATGATCATGCTACCGGGAGTATTCTCCAGGCCTCTTAATAATGAGAGATAAAGGAGCAATTCTGCAGGGAAATCACAGAGATGTGCAAGAACTATAGAGTGGTGACATTGGGAGACTTTAAGTACCCAAATATCGACTGGGATAAAGTTAGAGGAAAGGGAAAGGAGGGGGAACAATTTCTGAAATGTGTTCAGGAGAACTTTGATCAGTATGTTCGTGGTCCAACTAGAAAGGAGGTATTGGTGGATCTGGTGCTGGGGAATGAAATGGGTCAAGTGGACCAAGAGTCCATGGGAGAGCACTTGGGTAAGAGTGATCATCATATCATAAGCTTTAGATTAGTAATGAAGAAGCGCAAGGAACAATCTAAAGTAGAACTTCTAAACTGGAAGAGGACTAACTTTAATGGGATGAGAGGGGATCTAGCCAGGGTAAAATGGAACCAAAGCCTAAGAGGAAAAGCTGTAACAGAGCAATGGGTGATCTTTAAGGAGTAATGTTTCAGGTATAGGCTAGATACATTCTAACAAGGGCACAAGGTAGGGGAACCAAAGCCATGGCTTCTTGGATGATAAGAGCGATAAGGAATATGATGAACAAAAAAAGAGGGTGTATGATGCATGTGATCCAGGCCAAATACAATAAGTTGACAAGAGAAGTGAAGGGGAAAATAAGACATGCAAAGAGAGAATGTGAGATTAGAATGGCAGGTAACATAAAAGGGAGCCCAAACATCTTCTACTAGCATGTAAACTGTAAGCGGGTAATTAGTGGCAGGATGTGTCCTATTAGGGACGAAGAGGGTGATAGATGCTTAGAGACACACAGAAAGGCTAGAATACCTAATGAGTACTTTGTATCTGGAAAAGGATGCTGACAAAATATTTGTGGAAGCGGAGATGTTAGAGACAATGGATGGGGTGAAAATTGATAGGCAGGATGTACTGGAAAGGCTGGCTATGCTTAAAGTAGATAAGTTGCCGGGCTTGCATCCCAGGTTTCTAAAGGAAATGGGGGTAGAGATAGCGGAAGGGCTTGCCATAATCTTCCAGTCTTCCCTAGATATGGGGGATGTGCCAGAGGATTGGAAAGTGGCAAATGTGATACCCTTATTCAAGAAAGGATGTATTCCGAGTCACTCCAGGCCAGTCAGTTGAACATCACTGGTGGGTAAGATTCGAGAAATGATAATCGGGGAAAAAAATCAACAAGCACTTGGAGAAGTTTGAGTTAATTAAGCAGAGTCAACACAAATTGTAAAAGGCAGATTATGCTTGATTAATCTAATTGAAATTTTTGATGAAGTAACAGAAGGTTGACGAAAGGAATGTAATGGATGTTGTCTATATGGATTCTAAGAAAGCATTTGATAAAGTACCACATAAAAGGCTGGTTAACAAAATTGAGGCTCATGGAATAGGCGGATCAGTGTCAGCTTGGATAAAAAATTGGCTTGAAGACAGAAAATAGCGAGTCATGGTAAATGATTGTTTTTCAGACTGGAGGATGATAGACAATGGTGTTCCCCAAAGGTCAGTGCTGGGACCAATTTTTTTAAATATATATATATATATATATATATAGATATATATATATAGATATATAGATATATATATATAAATAAATGACTTAGATATTGGAATACAGGATAAAATTTCAAAATGTTTCGATTATACTAAAGTTGGAGGTGTGGCAACCAGTGAGGATCGACTGCAACAGGACATATATAAGATAGCAGATTGGGCAGACAAGTGGCAGATGGAATTTAATACAGGCATGTGTGAGGTAATGCATTTTGGCAGAAGGAAGAGGGAGAAGCAATATATACTTAATGGCACAATTCTCAAGAGTGTGCAGGGACACAGGGACCTGGGGGTTCATGTGCATAGATCTTTGAAGGCAACAGGACATATTGAGAGAGTAATTAGCAAAACACATTGGATCTTGAGGTAAATTGAAATATTGAGTACAAAATCAGGGAAGTTATCCTGAACCTTTGTAAAGCTCTGATTAGGATGTAGAGTATTACATCCAGTTCTGGTCACCACACTTTAGGAAGGATGTGAGGGTCCTTGACAGGGTTCAGAGCAGATTTACCAGAATGGTTCCAGGGATGAAGTACTTTAGCTACAGGATTAGGTTGGAGAAGCTGGTGTCATTCTCCTTGGAGCAAAGGAGATTGAGGGGAGATTTGATAGAGGTATAAAAGATTATGACAGTTTTAGATAAGATAGACAAATAAAAGCTGTTCCCATTAGCTGATGGTACAAGGACTAGAGGACACAGATTTAAGGTTTTGGACAACAGATTCAGGGGGGATGTGAGGATAAAGCGAGTGGTTATCACCTGAAACTCATGGCTAACGAGCGTGGTGGAAGCAGAGACGATCAATGATTTCAAAAGGAAATTGGATGGGCACTTGAGGGAAATAAACTTGTAGAGCTACAGGGATAGAGCGAGGGAATGGGACTGGCTGGATTGCTGTACTGAGAGCCAGCATGACCTCGATGGGCTGAATGGCATCCGTCTGCACTGTTATGACTCTATAATATATCAAAGAATAACCTCGTCAGAGTAATTATTTCCTGGAATGGCCTTCAAGGTAAGATGATGTAGTTTTAAACCCCAGGATCATTCAAGAGGCAGCTGATAGTGGGAGAGTAGGGGCTGGATTTTCTTGATCTTGGTGGCACCCAGGCATTAGGACCATTTGCAGGTTCATTGGAGGTCAGAGTGCATCAGACATCAGCATTTTGTGCGATGTGACCAATTCATGGCCTCCAATTCTGAATGGTGGGTGTGAACAGGAGGCGGGAGATAGAAGTGGTGGGCTCCCGTCTAGATTCAAAGTCTAAGCAGCCAGAGAGAATCAGCCCTGAGGAAACAGGCTTTCAGAGCAGTAACATAGCAGTGGGTCATGGTGGTGCAGCTCCAAGGTTGACCAATGCCTTTCTGGAGGTGATCCTAGACGCTGTCTGAGCCAGGAGTAAAATTTTGTTTACGGAGAGCCTGCCAGGCAAACAAAGGAGGCACGGCTGGTGGTCGCCAGAGAGGTCAGCAGCCGCAGCATGGTTAACAGGACCAGTGCAGGAAACGTTTCTGGCATAGTGAGTGTGAAGCAAAGCCAAGCTGTCAGCGATAAACAGGAACGGTATGCCTCTGAGCAGAAAGGCCTCAAGGCAAGCAGTGATTAGGTACACTGAGGTGCTTATTACCCATTGCCTACCCTCACCTGAGAGAAGGGAGCAAAGCAATGTAAGCTGGGCAGGATGGTAATGTACGCCCTGGGCAAATGCAATGACAGGAACAATACTTCTGTTAGAGGATCATGATGGGCAAATGGGACAGTTAAGTGCAGCTAACCGTACATTTCAGGAGAAACGAGCATACAACACCCACAAGAGGAGTCGTTCAGTGGGTGGAGTGGTCAACCAGGCAATATTGATGCTCATGGAGGAGGAGGCCCTTGACATTAGAAGGGTATTTACAGTGCAGGCAGTCGGTAATGGCAAGATTGGTGTGCGGCAGAGAGAAGGTGAAAATTTATTGAATGCTCCCTGGATGTGCTTCAGAGCAGCTTCCAACTCACTGAAGTCATTTCCAATAGATGCCACTTGATGCGTTGAACGGTGTCCGCTAAAGCAACTGCTGAGGCTAAGGAGATCGAGTAACTGATGTTTTCAGTCTTACACAGGGGCGATACCGGAGGGTCAGCAGCAGCCGACTGTGAACACCACACCTACGTCAGAGGATGACACACTCTGAGGAACCACCATCAGAGGAGTCAAGTGCACCCTCCACAGCACAGATTCACGCACCTCGGTGGAACCTCTGGCAACTTTAGAACGGCACAAGGTGAGCATCACAGCACCTGTGAGCAGCAGCAGGTAACAGATGCGGAGGCCCTTGTGATGAAAATGGAAGAGTCCATTCATGTCATGAGCATTGCAAAGTCTCAGGCATATGGGCACATGAGCTCCTCCATTGAAAGAGTGGCCACCCTCATGGAGAGTCATATGTGGCAGTCCACTGAATGGATGCAGGAGCAGTGGATTGGCGAGAACAGATTGTATTCTGTAGCAATGAGTGGTCTGTTGTATTGGTGGTGCAAGGATGCATGCATGCCTAATCAGGTGTTCTCACATACTTAATAAGTGCAAACATGCTGATAAGCCATGAAAGGGCTGAGGCAGGAAGGGATGGTGGTGCCACCACTCAAGGGACACCATCTTCTGAAGCCACCTCGCCACCCCTCTGACTGAGACACACATAAACCGCCATGACTGAGGCTGTCCCTGCACAGACTGTCGTGGTGCCACCACATACACAGCAACCCCAAGGAAGGATGCCACAGGTATCTCAGCCACCAGAAAACCCTCTCAAGCAGCCTGCTTCCACATCTGCTCCTGCCACAGGGGGACACCACATCGGAGTTCTCATAAAAGGGCAGAGAAGCAGCATTAGCATCACAAACAGTTCACCTGGGTGGACTTTATAAAGCTTTTGTTAAATCCATGCACTTTATTGTGAGTAAAATGGCAGTGTTTAAAAAGTTGCATTTGTCATGTTGCTTGTTGTGGAGGATAAAGACATTGTCACTAGGTCCTGACTGTGAGAGAGGTCTGGGGGTGCCATGTGCTCTCACAGAAGACTTGCTGCAACACGAGTGATAAACTCCATGAGAAGTGGATCTGTCCTTGTACTCTGGAGATGGGCCGCTATGGCAGTCCAATTTAATCTTCCATTGGAGGATCTGCTATGCTCAGGAGAAGCCTTCCTGGGTCAGGGCACCTGGCTTCCTTACCATCATGGTCAGTGTCGCTGCATGAGTCTGATCTCTGGTTTGCCTTGACATGCCTCCGGTTGAGCCTCCTCGAGATTGTCATCCTCTGAAGAGGAGACATGTTATTTCCCATGGACGTCCTCCAGTTCCACTCCTCTGTGGATGGCTATGCTGTGCAGAGCGCAGCAGACACAACAATGCAGGAAACCCTTGAGGGGGCGACCTGCAGGGGACCCTCCCCCTCATTGGTCAAGGCACTGGAACCGCATCTTTCGGAGGCTGATGGCCTGCTCAATGGTGGCCCTTCTGCTGAGATGGCACCCGTTAATCAGTCCTGTGCCCCAGTTGTGGGTTTTCACACTGGGGTCAGCAGCCATCACTTTATCAGATACCCCTTGACTTCCAGGAGCCATCCAGGGAGGCTGTATGGTAGAATGAAGAGTTATGGCACCTCTGACTGCCTCGGAATGAATGAATCATGACAGATGCCAGGAAATCTTGCACACATCTGAAGGAAACATTTATGATGGTCGCACACCAGCTTAACATTTATGGAGTGGAACCTTCCTGTTGATGAATGTTCCAGCCGGAGATGATGAGGCTTTGATGGCAACATGTGTGCAGTCGATAACCCCCTGTGCCTGAGGGAATCCTGCCAATTGAGGCAAATGCTAATACCCTCTGTGCGTGACTAGCCGCATCTGTGGTGAAGGTGACAAAGTCAGATGCCCTCATAAGAGGTGCATACGTCATCTGAGATGTGCAGCTGTGGGCTGCTGATTGTGAGATCCCACATAGGTCAGCTGCCAACCCCTGAAAAGAACCCAAAACGAAAAAGTTCAAGGTCATTGTC
The DNA here is from genome assembly GCF_036365525.1 of Heterodontus francisci. Taxonomy (NCBI): domain Eukaryota; kingdom Metazoa; phylum Chordata; class Chondrichthyes; order Heterodontiformes; family Heterodontidae; genus Heterodontus; species Heterodontus francisci. Next base: position 72,989,316 of record NC_090375.1, read on the forward strand.
ATTTTGAGAGCTACCGGCATAGGGTGTCCCCGAGCCTTGTGGCATAAGGTCGTCCTCTAGGAAGGCGCACAACTCACCCACCATATGTCTAGATAAGCAAAGCCATCAGCGACACTGCTGCTCCGACACGCTCAGGAAGGTGATCCTCTGGAGGTATACTCGATTCTACAGGCATTGTCTTCTAGACCCTCCTGCCCCTCGACCAGGACCTCTGCATCCATGAGCACCATGTGACTGCTATTGTTGGGGCTGCTGCTCCTCCAGTACACCTCTGAGTAGGTAACCCCTAAAATCACAAACCATGTCAGGCACTAGGACCTCAGCAGCCAATCTTCCCTTACATCTTTATGAAAGAGATGTTCTCCAAGACCCGCCCTCAATTCCAATAGTACAGCTCTGCTTCAAAGATGCCAGGTTTGTGGATGTTCATGAGCTTCTGCTTGCTGATTCCTCTGTTTAGACATTTGCGGCTTTAGTTTTTTAAAAATTCTTTCATGGCAGTGTTGGCAAAGCCAAGATTTGTTGCCCATCCCTAATTGCCCTTGAACTAAGTGGCTTGCTAGGCCATTTCAGAGGGCAGTTAAGAGTCAATAACATTGCTGTGGGTCTGGAGTTACATGTAGGCCAGACCGGGTAAGGACAGAAGTAATGGTACCATTACTGAGACTAGCTTTCAATTCCAGATTAATTAATTGAATTTAACTTCTACCAGTTGCCACAGTGGGATTTGAACCCATGTCCTCAGGCCATTAGTCTGGACCTCTGGATTACTAGTCCAGTGACATTACCACTACACCACCGCTTCCCCCAAGTCAAGATGCTCCTGCTGTGCAGCCACCTCATCTACTTGGATAAGGTGTTGGCAAACTGTAGGGCCTGTGCACCTCTGGTAAAATCTCAATTCCTAATTAATCTACCTCTCACTGCCTCCTTAACAAGCACAATTGCCTGCCGCCGCTACAGAAGATGCCTTCGGAAAAATTGCGCGGAGGCTGCTTCACGTCAGGCAACTGGCATACCCTGCTGCGGCACAAGTTTGCCAGTTAACCCACTGTCTAACCGACCTTCACTGCCGTGTCAAAATCCAGCCCTTGGTTTCTATGGAATAATGAGTCAAATGGATTGAATTTCAACCCGTGCTATACTTATCTTTAAAATTAGAGAAAATGCTGGAAATAGTCAACAGGTCAGACAGCATCTGTGGATGGGGAAACAAAGTTGGGTGGAATCTTACCACCTTAGACGCTGCTGGAATGGCAGGACCATTTTCAGGTTTGAGCCCAACTCTGCACAGCACATCAGCAACTCGCTCTTTACGAGAGCAAACTAATTAACTGCCTGCTTTTGGGCTCCCTACCAATTAGGGAGGGCAGGCAGGATGACATGTCCATTCTCTTAAAGGTAAGATTTCTAATTAAAGGGACCACAGCATGGGTAGGAATAGCTCACCAACACTAAGATTTTTGAGGCTGCAGCAATCACATGAATGGAGAAACGACTTGGGAAGACTGCTCTTGGGGCCTCTCACTGTTACCTGGAGGTTCTGCTCCAGGATCCAAGGGCCTGAAGTGAGGTGAACCCTCCCAAGGATGGGAGGAAGAGGATAACTGCCCTAACCAAGCAGGCGTGAACGGAATTGGCTGAGGAAGTCAGCGGCAGGAATGTGCTCCCTCCAACCTGGAGACAGTTCTCCAAGAGGATCCAGGACCTCAGGATGGCATGAAAGGTGAGTGGCACTGCAGTTTCAGGTGCCAAGCCCCACACTTTGACTTTCCCAGCATCCTCCTGCACTGCACACTGAGGAACAACACACCTTGTAGCTCCACTCATTCCCCTCCCTACAGGCACCTCACATCCCCATCTGAGCAGCCTATTGACCTCTTGCACTCATGTCTCACAATCATCATCTACAAATAATGGCCATCCCTCCTCTCCACACAAGCCACTACAAACACTCACACCTCCCTGCTCTCTCTCCTTGCAGAAGAGGGCACACAATTTGATGAGAGGCAGAGACTAGAGGGTGGGGTGGTGGCGTTGCCCTCCAGACAGTCACCTTGTCAGCCATTGCCAATGCATGCCCACCTACTCCACTGGGAAGGAGGTCTTGTTCCTAGGAGACTGCAGATGTCAGCAGCAAGCTGTCATGAGAACCTGAGCCTCCCAAGGCACTGGTGCTCAGACATATCAAAAGAGCTGATCCTCTGCCTGTAGACTCTGTGTTGGGGGTCATTTCTCCTTCCAGCTGGTATCCATCCCAACTACTTAATGGAGGGGCATGCAGCTGAACCTGCCAGATCTTTTGGTGTTAGTGTGGCCTCTGCTCTTCCCCCTCAGCACAGGTGGAAGGTGGAGCTGCATAAGCTGCTCCTATGCCATGTTGAAGGTTGGCAGCAGGAAAGTACAGCTGAAGGCGAGTTTAGTGCCTTCCAAGAAGTTGGCGATCACCCATCAAGCAGTGATAACACTCCCTGAGAGAAGAAGTGCTTTGAGCAGCAGTTTGTCAATAGTCATGGCTGGAACTCTTCAGTGTAACTGACCAAAGCCTTCCCAGCATCTCAGTTTCACTGAAGAAGCTCTTCCCAATGTGCGCTCGACTCAGTGACCCTAGCAAGTTGCTGACAGGATGGGAAACAGTTTCCATGGCTGTGAAGTCCAAGATTCAAGCCTAAAGAACCTCATAATTGGCTTAAAAACCTCAACTTCTTAATTACTTACCCAACAGATCCAAGCTCACCTTCAATCTTCCCCAGAGAAAGATGGAAGTGGGTGGAATCGCATTGGGATCCCAACCAACATCAATTTCTGGGACCCTGCTTGACCCCCTAACCCACCTCTGTAAAAATTCTGCCCAATGTTTCAGGTTGATGACCTATTCATCAGACAAGGAGGAAATAGCAGGGGCTCTGAGCATCATTTTCCAATCCTCTCTGACTACAGACCTGGTACTGGAGGACTGGATGACTGCTAACATTTTTCCATTGCTTAAAAGGGAGAAAAGATAGACTGAGTAATTACAGACCAGTCAGCCAAAACGTGATGGTGGGCAAAGTATTGTAAAAAAAAGTTGAGGTACAGTGTTAATTGTCATTTAGGAAGGCATGAATTAATCAATGACAGTCAGCATGGATTTATTAGGGGAAATTCATGTCTGACTAACGTAATGAAATTTTTTGAGGAGGTAACAAGGAAGATCGATGAGGTAACGCATTTGATGTAAACTACATGCATTTTAGCAAGGAGTTTGACAAGGTTCCATATGGCAGACTGGTCAGAAAATTAAGAGCCCATGGGATCCAAGCGAAAGTGGCAAGTTGAATCCAAAGTTGACTCAGAGGCAGGAAGCAAAAGGTTATGGTTGATGGGTGTTTTTGTGACTGGAAGTCTGTTTCCAGTGGGGTTCCACAGGGCTCAGTACTAGGCCATTTGCTTTTTGTAGTATATATCAATGATTTAGACTTAACTGTAGGGGGCATGATTAAGAAGTTTGCAGATGATGCAAAAATTGGTCGTGTGGTTGATAATGAGAAAGAAAGCTATATACTGCAGGAAGATATCAATGGACTGGTCAGGTGAGCAGAAAAGTGGCTTATTGCTTTCAGTCTCGAAGTGTGAGGTAATGCATTTGGGGAGGGCAAACAAGTCAGGGGAATATACAAAAAATGGTAAGATACTGAGAAATGTAGAGGAACAGAGGGACCTTGGAGTGCATGTCCACAGATCCCTAAAGGTAGCAGGACAGGTAGATAAGGTGGTCAAGAAGGCATATGATATACTTTCGAAGAAGGGTCACTGACCCGAAACATTAACTCTGCTTCTCTTTCCACAGATGCTGCCAGACCTGCTGAATGGTTCCAGCATTTCTTGTTTTTATTTCAGATTTCCAGCATCCGCAGTATTTTGCTTTTATATGATATACTTTCCTTTATTAGCTGAGGCATAGAATAGAAGAACAGGGAGGTTATGCTAGAACTGCATAAAACACTAGGCCACAGCTCGAGTACTGTGTATAGTTCTGGTCACCACATTGCAGGATAATGTGATCACATTGATTGATTGAATAGGCTGGAGTTGCTTTCTTTGGAACAGAGGAGGCTGATGGGAGATTTAATTGCCATTTATAAAATTATGAAGAATCTAGATAGAGTGGATAAGAAGAACCTATTTCCCTAAGCAACGAGGTTAGTAACCAGGAGACATAGATTTGAGGTAATTGGTAGAAGGATTAGAGGGGAGCGGAGGAGAATATTTGTTACCCAGAGGGTTGTGGGAATCCGGATCTCACTGCCTGAAAGGTTGGTAGAGGCAGAAACCCTCATCACATTTAAAAAGTGCTTGGATTATGCACTTGAAATGCCATAACCTACAAGGCTATGGACAGAGCTGGAAAGTGGAATTTGGCTGAAGAGCTCTTTTTGGCTTGCACAGACATGACGGACTGAATGGCATCCATAGATTTCTTTGATTGATTCTATCTTAAAAAATAGCAAATACATGTGTGTTGACTTCTTGTGGTGAGGTTGAGACCATGTGCAGCATCCAGGTCAAGCAGGATTAGAGGGTGAAAGTGCTTAATTGTACCAAGGTGTGGAATCAAAGGAGGAGAGAGGAATGGGGAAGACGTAGAGAGTGGAGAAGGCAACTGAGAAATGTGTTCGACAGGAGGTAGGAAGTTGTTAGCCTGGGAGATTGTTAATAGTGAAGTCCCACAGGGGTCTGCTTTAGAACCTCTTTTGCTTAATACTGTTATAAATAATCTGGAGGTAGGAATTGCAAGTGCAGTGGTTACATTTGCGGATGATAATTATTTAAACTAATTTAATTAAATTTAATTATTAATTAAGTTGAAATATTCCAAAGCAGAACAGGACAAGCTACAAGAGGGTACGAATAAACTTGAGAACAGGTGGTAGACGTAATTCAGTGTGAAGAAATGCAAAGTGCTTCACACGGGGAAATGTACATTGTAAATGGAAGAGATCAGAGGGTCATGATTGACAAATTGAAGCTATCATAAAAATGCTCTGTGGTAGTGAGTAAAGCAAATCAGATGTTGGGATGTATGAAAAGGTTATTATTGAGCGAAAATAGTGAGTTAATCCTGTTTCTTTACAAATCATTGGTGCGACTGTCCTTAAAAAACTATGCACAGTTCTGGTTGCTGCCTTACAAATATAGTTATAGAACCAAAATATAAAAAGGATTGGTAAAAATAAAGTAAAAGGAACTACTAAAGACAAATTAATCGGCCCATACAGCAATTTACACAGTATCCAAAATAAAACAGGAAATTGGAGGCAATAACTCGTAGCAAGGAGCCAGATGAAGTAGGAATAACTGAAACATGGCGATATAAAGAATAGGACTGGCAACTAAATATTGCCGGTTATAACATAGCTAGAAAGGATAGGGAAGGAAGAAGGGAGGTGGGATAGCTATAACAATTAGAAATAACAATGGCAGTAGGAAAAAAAGAACATACTAACAGAAGGTTAGAAACAGAATTCATATCGATTGAAATAAAGGGTAGGAAGAGATCGATTACACTGCGGGGGGCATACTGCAGACTACCTAATAGTGGAAAGGAAGTGGAGGAATAAATATTTAAACAAATATGGAAAATGGGTAAAGGACATGAAATGATAATCAAGGGAAGTTTTTATTCTTTCATGGGATGCGGGCATCACTGGCAAGACCAGCATTTGTTGCCCATCCCTAATTGCTCTTGACAACTGAGTGGCTTCCTAGGCCATTTCAGAGGGCAGTTAAGAGTCAACAACATTGCTGTGGGTCTGGAGTCAAACGTAGGCCAGACCAGGTAAGGACAGCAGACATTAGAGAACCAGATGGGTTTTTACAACAATTGATGATCATTTCATGGCACCATTGCTCGCTTTCAATTCCAGATTTTTAATATTAATTAATTGAATTTAAGTTCTACCAATTACCATGGTGAAATTTTAATCCATGTCCCAAGAACATTAAACTGGGCCTGTGGATTACTAGCTCAGCGACATTACCACTAGGCCACCATCTCCCCTCGATTTTAACTACTCCCAAATAAATCGACAAGAGATAGCAAAAGGGAATAGAAATTTTACAAACTGTCCAGGACTCCTTTCTTCCCAGTATGTAAAAAGCCCAACAAGTGAAGGAGCACTGCTGATAGTAATGGAAAATCTTCTTCTTTGGCCTCCTTGTCTCGAGAGACAATGGGTAAGCGCCTGGAGGTGGTCAGTGGTTTGTGAAGCAGCGCCTGGAGTGGCTATAAAGGCCAATTCTAGAGTGACAGACTCTTCCACAGGTGCTGCAGATAAAATTGGTTGTTGGGGCTGTTACACAGTTGGCTCTCCCCTTGCACTTCTGTCTTTTTTTCTGCCAACTGCTAAGTCTCTTCGACTCGCCACACTTTAGCCCCGCCTTTATGGCTGCCCGCCAGCTCTGGCGATCACTGGCAACTGACTCCCATGACTTGTGATCAATGTCACAGGACTTCATGTCGCATTTGCAGACATCTTTAAAGCAGAGACATGGACGGCCGGTGGGTCTGATACCAGTGACGAGCTCGCTGTACAATGTGTCCTTGGGGATCCTGCCATCTTCCATGCGGCTCACATGGCCAAGCCATCTCAAGCGCCACTGACTCAGTAGGGTGTATAAGCTGGGCATGTTGGCCGCCTTGAGGACTTCTGTGTTGGAGATACGGTCCTGCCACCTGATGCCAAGGATTCGCCGGAGGCAGTGAAGATGGAATGAATTGAGACGATGCTCTTGGCTGACATACGTTGTCCAGGCCTCGCTGCCATAGAGCAAGGTACTGAGGACACCGGCTTGATACACTCGGACTTTTGCGTTCTGTGTCAGTGCGCCATTTTCCCACACTCTCTTGGCCAGTCTGGACATAGCAGTGGAAGCTGTTCCCATGCGCTTGTTGATTTCTGCATCGAGAGACAGGTTACTGGTGATAGTTGAGCCTAGGTAGGTGAACTCTTGAACCACTTCCAGAGCGTGGTCACCGATATTGATGGATGGAACATTTCTGACGTCCTGTCCCATGATGTTCGTTTTCTTGAGGCTGATGGTTATGCCAAATTCGTTGCAGGCAGCCACAATCCTGTCGATGAGTCTCTGCAGACACTCTTCAGTGTGAGATGTTAATGCAGCATCGTCAGCAAAGAGGAGTTCCCTGATGAGGACTTTCCATACTTTGGTCTTCGCTCTTAGGTGGGCAAGGTTGAACAACCTTGCGGCACAGTGGCGCAGTGGTTAGCACCGCAGCCTCACAGCTCCAGCGACCCGGGTTCAATTCTGGGTACTGCCTGTGTGGAGTTTGCAAGTTCTCCCCGTGTCCGCGTGGGTTTCCTCTGGGTGCTCCGGTTTCCTCCCACATGCCAAAGACTTGCAGGTTGATAGGTAAATTGGCCATTATAAATTGCCCCTAGTATAGGTAGGTGGTAGGGAAATATAGGGACAGGTGGGGATGTGGTAGGAATATGGAATTAGTGTATGATTAGTACAAATGGGTGGTTGATGGTCGGCACAGACTCGGTGGGCCGAAGGGCCTGTTTCAGTGCTGTATCTCTAAATAAATAAACCTGCCACCTGATCTTGTATGGAGGAAAATTCCTTCTTCTGAAGACTTGAATGCATGTGAAAGCAGCAGGGAGAAGAAGATCCCAAACAGTGTAGGTGGGAGAACACAGCCCTGTTTCACGCCACTCAGGATAGGAAAGGGGTCTGATGAGGCGCCGCTATGCTGAATTGTGCCTTTCATATTGTCATGGAATGAGGTGATGATACTTAGTAGCTTTGGTGGACATCCGATCTTTTCTAGTAGTCTGAAGAGACCACGTCTGCTGACGAGGTCAAAGGCTTTGGTGAGATCAATGAAAGCAACGTAGAGGGGCATCTGTTGTTCGCGGTATTTCTCCTGTAGCTGGCGAAGGGAGAACAGCATGTCAATGGTGGATCTCTCTGCTCGAAAGCCACACTGTGCCTCAGGGTAGACATGCTCAGCCAGCTTCTGCAGCCTGTTTAAAGCGACTCGAGCAAAGACTTTCCCCACTATGCTGAGCAGGGAGATTCCACAGTAGTTGAAGGGCTGGAACCTGTCATAGCCGCTAAGCGCATTGCACTACTGAACTACAAGAAAGCCCCCAGCGAGTTAACATCCGCAGCACTTAAAAGCAGCCAGAAGCGCTGCACAAAGATTAGCCAGGCCCTGTGCAAATGACTACTTGCAACACCTATGCAGTCATATTCAGCTGGCCTGTGACACCGGAAACATCAGAGGAATGTATGATGGCATTAAGAGAGGGGCCAACCATCAAGAAGGTCGCCCCCCTCAAATCTAAATCAGGGGACACAGTCACTGACCAACGCAAGCAAATGGACCGATGGGTCGAGCACTACCTAGAACTGTACTCCAGGGAAAATGTTGTCACTGAGAGTGCCCTCAATGCAGCCCAGTCTCTGCCAGTCATGGATGAGCTAGACGTACAGCCAACAAAATCGGAACTCAGTGATGCCATTGATTCTCTTGCCAGTGGAAAAGCCCCTTGAAGGACTGCATTACCCCTGAAATAATCAAGAGTGCCAAGCCTACTAGACTTCCAGCACTCTACGAACTGCTTTGCCTGTGCTGGGACAAGGGAGCAGTATCACAGGACATGCACAATGACAATATCATCACCCTCTATAAGAACAAGGGTTTCCGTGGTGACTGCAACACCTACCGTGGAATCTCCCTGCTCAGCATCGTGGGGAAAGTCTTTGCTCGAGTCGCTTTAATGGAAAATGACAGAACAGATAAGACAAGTAAGCGTAGGGGTACATCTCAGCAATAGTATCACACCATAATAACTTTTACGATAAAGATTAAGAAAGACATAAATAAAGCAAAGACCAAAGTAATAAATTGGAATAAAAGCTGATTTTGAGGTAATGAGAATAGAACTAGAAATTTTAAACTGGAAAAGTTTACTGACAAACACAGCAATAGAACAGCAGTGGGAACCATTTAAAACAGTGATCAATACAATCTAGGAGAAATATATCCCACTAAAAACATGAACAAACTAGTCAGTAATGACACACCATGGAGGAATAAAGGAATAAGGGCAAAATTGGAAGTAAAGTAAAATGCTTATACTAGGCACATAGTCAACATAGGAGAGAGTGACAAATGGGAATAGGAAAAGATAAGGAAAGTAAAAAAAAGAAAACAGAGAAACTATGAAAGTAAATTATCAAGAAATATAAAAAGAAATAGTCAGGTATTCTACAGACACAAATAGCAAAAGAAAAATCAGGACAGAGAGGGTCACAAAAAGATACACACGATAAACTCACAGGTAGTCATGGTGAAATGGCAGAAATATTAAATAATTACTTTGCTTCAGTATTTAGCAGGGAGTGTAACATGATGGGCATGACATTAGAAGAGAACAAAAAAGAAATAAAGATATTTAAGATAGCAAAGTGGGGGATAATCGATTAAATTAATTAAATTTAGAAAGGATAAAACCCTTGGTGGATTGCATTCACACATTCGGGAAGAGAAAACGAAGGCACTATTACATACATATATATATATATATATATAAGAAACATAAGAAAAGGGAATATTGCCAGAGAACTGCTGGACAGCTAATGTGATTTCTATATATAAACAGGGAGATAGAACAAGTCCAGGGAAATATAGACCAATTAGCTTAACATTGGTAAGATAATGGAATCTTTATTCAAAGATGTAATAGAAAAACATCTAGAAACTGAAAATATAATAGTCAGCACAGATTCCAAAAGGGAAGGTCATGCTTGACCAAACTTATTGAATTATTTGAAGAAATAACATGAAGGGTAGACAAGGGTAATGTTGTTGTGTAATATATTTCGATTTCCAAAAAGCCTTCAATAAGGTACTGCATAAGTGATTCATGTTTTAAGGTCAGAACAAGTGGAGTCAGTGGACAGGTAGCAGAATGAATAACAAGTTGGCTACAAAACATAAAATGGAGAGTAGAGTTTAAAGGTAGGTGGAAAGTGCTGGGACCACTATTGTTTACAATATAAATAAACAATTTTGACTCAGGAATAGGAAGTACAATTTCAAAATTTGACAATGACACTAAATTGGGGCGGTGTAGTTAATACAGGGGAGAACTGTGGAAAAATCAATAGTCACATGGACAAATGCGAGTTAATTAAGGAAAGCCGGCATGGATTTCTTAAAAGAAAATCATGTTTAACTAACTTGCTGGAGTTTTTTGAGGAGGTAACAGAGAGGGTCGATGAGGGCAATGCTGTTGATGTGGTGTACATGGACTTTCAAAAGGCGTTTGATACAGTGCCACAGATCAGACTTGTGAGCAAGCTTGGAGCTCATGGAATAAAAGGGACGGTAGCAACATGGATAATATATTGTGAGTGACAGGAAACAAAGAGTAGTGGTTAATGGATGATTTTCGGGCTGGAGGAAGGTTTGTACTGGAGTTCCCCAGGGGTCAGTGTTGGGACCCTTGCTTTTCCTGAGATATTAATGACCTAGACCTTGGTGTACAGGGCATAATTTCAAAGTTTGCAGATGATACAAAACTTGGAAACACTGAACTGTGAGGAGGGTAGTGTAGAACTTCAAAAGGACAGCCAAGTTGGTGGAATGGGCAGACAGGTGGCAGATGAAGTTCAATGCAGAGAAATGTTAAGTGATTCATTTTGGTAGGAAGAACATGGAGAGACAATATACAATAAAGGGTACAATTCTAAAGGGAGTGCAGGAGCAGAGGGACCTAGGTGTATAGGTGCATAAGCCATTGAAGGTGGCAGGACAGGTTGAGAGAGGGTCAATAAAGCATACAGTATCCTGGGCATTATTAATAGGTGCATAGAGTACACGAGCAAGGAAGTTACGTTGAACTTGTGTAAGATACTAGTTCAGCCTCAGCTGGAGTATTGCTTCCTTTCTGGGCACTTTAGGAAAGACATGAGGGCATTGGAGAGAGTACGGAAAAGATTCACGAGAATGGTTCCAGGGATGAGGAATTTCAGTTACGAAGATAAATTGGAGATTTAGGACTGTTTTCCTTGGAGAAGAGAAGGCCAAGAGGTGATTTGATAGGGGTATTCTAAATCATGAGGGGTCTGGACAGAGTAGATAGAGAAAAACTGTTGCCACTCATGAAAGGATCGAGAACAAGAGGGCACAGATTTAAAGTATTTGGTAAGAGAAGCAAAAGTGACATGAGGAAAAACTTTTTCACGCAGCGAGTGGTTAAGGTCTGGAATGCGCTGCCTGAGAACGTGGTAGAGGCAGGTTCAATTGAAGCATTCGAAAGGGAATTAAACAGTTATATGAAAAGGAAGAATGTGCAGGATTACGGGGAGAAGGCGGGGAATGGAACTCAGGGAATTGCTCTTTCAGAGAGCCAGTACGGACACGATGGGCCGAATGGCCTCCTTCTGCACTACAACGATTCTGTGATAAATATAAGATGACATTAATAAACTCATAGAATGGTCTTGTATAGAGCAAAGCAACAATATCGCTAAGTGTGAGGTAATACATTTTGGTAGGAGGAAAAAGGAGGCCACATACACCTGGGAAAATATGTGTCTCAATGGGGTAGAGAAATAGAAGGATATATTGATGGGGTTAGATGAAGAAGGGTGAGAGGAGACTCAGTCCATAAACACAGGCATGGACCAGTTGGGCTGAATGATCTGTTCTGTGCTGTAATACTTGATACAAAAATTTCAGCTATTGAAAATAGAAAAGAGCAGCCAGAATGATTGAGCAGATGGAGGGATTTGATTATGAGCAACAATTATGAAAATGTGGCATGATTTCGCTGGAAAAGAGTAGGCTGAGAGGTGATATGATTGCTATTTTTTGGATTGAAAGGCACAAGATAATGTAGATGATCTAGGGAATGGTGGAAACAGTTGGTATTGATTCATTCAAATGCAACTTAAATAAATTTCTTGCAGAAAATAGTATTTTTGGATAGAGTATATGAGTAACTTGAGGCGTGATACCTGGTAAATGTAGCATGCTCGAGAGAAAAAAGGCAACTTTGGACCTATAATTCCCCAAAGGCTGCATTTGCTGACAACACAACCACTAGGTGGTGCAGTATTGGCACATGCACAAATGCAGACTCATCGACTGAAACATGTCTGTCTGCGACGTTTCAGGCAGCTGCCAGTAATAAAGATGGCGCTGCACAATTTGACACAAAAAATGAATTAAACCCAAACTCCTTCAATGGCTGCAACCGCCACCTCTATTCCACCCTCAACAGTACCCCGCTTGCTCCCCGCGAACCATCACCCCCCCCCCGCCAGACACTCGCTCATGCCTCGCCACTTCCCCCCTTGCTCCCTGCCTCACCGCTTCCCCCGAACCCCCCCCCACTCCCGGTCGCTCACTCCAGGGCTCACTGCTTCCTCCCACCCCCCAGGTCACTCGCTTCCAGCCTCACCGCTTCCTCCCCGCCACACCACCCGGAGAAGCGGCGGGGGTGGGGTCGGGAAGTGAGCAGGGAGCGAGCAGCCGAAGGTGGAGTGAACAACCAAGGGGGAGAAATGGCGAGGCGGGGAGTGAGCGGCCAAAGGGGAGGAAGCGGTGAGGTCGGGAGCGAGCAGCTGGGGTTGGGGGTAGTGGGGGGAGGGAGTGTGGGAATCGGCAAGGCATGGAGCGAGCAGTCAAGGTGGGAAAAGTGACGAGACGGGGAGCGAGTTGTGGTGAAAGCCAAAGCATTAGTTCAGAAAGACTCTTAATAGCAGAATAATGAGCAGCTCTGATGACAACATGAAAAACAGGCACATGGTTAAAAATAAAATATTAAAAAGGCCAGTATGCTCTGAAGTTATTGAACTCAATGTTCAGTCCACAAATCTGTAGAGTGCCTAATTGAAAGATCGGGTCCTGCTCATCGAGCTTGCGTTGATGTTCACTGGAACACTGGAGCAGGCCAAAGTCAGAAATGTTAGCATGAGAACAGTGGGGAGTGTTGAAATGGCCAGCAACCAGAAGCTCAGGGTCATGCTTTTGGACTGAGTGAAGGTGTTCAGCAAAGCAGTCACCCAATCTGCATTTGGTCTCCCCCAATGTAGAGGAGACTGCATTGTGAGCAGCGAATACAGTATACTAAATTGAAAGTACAAGTAAATCTCTGCTTCACCAGGAAAGAGTGTTTGGGCCTTGGATAGTGAGGAGAGAGGAGGTAAAAGCAAAGGTATTACACCTGCTGCGATTGCATGGAAACGTGCCGTGGGAAGGGGCCGAGGTGTCGGTGATAATGGAGGAGTGGACCAGGGTGTCATGGAGGGAACGAGCGTTCAAAAGGCTGACAGGGGAGGGGAGAGGAAGATACATTTGGTGGTGGCATCAAGCTGGAGGTAGCGGAAATGGCAGAGGATGATCCTCTGGATGTGGAGGCTGGTAGGGTGGAAAGTGAGAACAAGGGGTACCCTGTCGCGGTTCTGGGAGGGAGGGGAAGGAGTGAGGGCAGAAGTGCGGGAAATGGGCTGGACACGGTTGAAGGCCGTCAACCACAATGGGGAGAATCCTGGGTTGCGGAAAAAGGAAGACATATCGGAAGCGCTGTTGTGGAAGGCATCGCAAGCTCGAGGAGCAGCACCTTGTCTTTCACCACAAGCATTAACACACGCTTTGCCTTTGTCTCAGGACAGCTTTGTTATTTAATCTCGCCTGCCTCTGCCCTATCAAACACCTTCCCCTTTGTTCTCTCTTCCCCCCCACCCCACCCCCTCACTTGCTTAAAACCTAATTCTTTTCTAACCTTTGCCAGTTCTGATGAAAAGTCACAGACCTGAAATGTTAACTTTGCTTCTCTCTTCACAGATGCTGCCAGACCTGCTGAGTATTTCCAGCACTTCTTGTTTCAATGTAGATATGATTGACATTAGAAACAGTTGATGAGATCTTAATGTGTCACTGTAATCTTTTACAGAGTTTTCTTCGAGATTTACTAAAGAAAGCAAATAGGCCTTTTGATGAAGTGAAGCTAGAAGAGTATACTCTGACAACGGTAAGAGTGAAATTCTATTTATTTGCTACAGCAACACTTATTGATGCAAAATGGCTTGTTATAGAACATACAAATGATAGCTTTTCCATTAGTCTGAATATCCATTTTGATGATTTAACAAAGAAAATTGGTGCTAATAGAGTAATATTAATTATGCAATTATTCATGGGGCTGAGTTTTACGAGCCCCTCGACGTCGGGGGTCGTGGCAGGGGGGCCCGTAAAGTTCTGCCGGGAGCAGCCCGCCTCAACCCCCGATGTCGAGAAGGCCCCACCGGATATTAGCGGCAGCAGCGAGGCCTCAGTGCAGCCCCCCCGCTGCCAAGTGACGGGGCCTTCATATAAATATTTAAATGCATTAATGAAGTGCAAATTAACTCAACTGCCGATGGCGGCTGTCCCACGCTGATTTTTCATTCCATCGGACGCGACTCGAGTACCTTCGGAACTCCACTGGTCGGGAGGGGGAGGAATAAAATTATCAGGGCGGGAGGGTTGGGGGAGCGGGGAAAACACTTTTTATTGGCAGTGTGGATGATGGGAAGGAGTTGAAGGGAAAATGTGAGAAGATTGGGGGGAAGTTCAGGTTGGAAATAAAATAAGTTTCAGAATAAAGGGCAATGAAAAGACCATGGGGAGGGGGGTTGGAAAAGGGCCTCCATCTTCTAATTATTTATTAAACACAAATTAAATGCAATATGTCTTTAAAAATTAAAAATTTGTGCTAAGGGCTTGAAGCCCTTTAAAAATGGCGCTGGCGCAGAGGCGCCGGACGCCGTTGCCAGTGACGTGGCCGCCACGCCCTCTACATTATTGGGGTGGCTGCTCTGCCCCTCCATTTAAATGAGCCCCCGCGTGTAATATCGCAGGGGCTGTATGGTGGCACATCCGTATCGGAAGGCCGCCAGTGCACGTGGCGGCTGATAAAATTCAGCCCATGATGTCACAACTCAATCAAAGTGGAAATCCATGACAAGAGCATAATGAGGTTTTGAAGATGAAAACATTTAACAAAAAAGCATGAAATGCATTTTTACAAGCTTTCTATATAATTCGGTAAATCAAAATTCTATAGTTACATAGACTCGAAGCTTATTATTGGTTTAAAAATGGCAACTTTTTGATTGAATAGAAATTGGTTCAGGACTTACAACATAGACACCAGCCTGCTCTAATCTCCAAATTGTTGGTATTTAGCAAAAAGATGGAATATGTGAACATATGGGGGAAAAATATGTTCGCATAACACTGCTGCAAGCAGTGCTACGTAGACTGCGTTGATTCCCTGGGGACAGACAACACTGTAGACCACTGCCTGCACAGCCTGTGTGCTACTCTATAATTATAGAATCATAGAATAGTTACAGCACAGGGGGAGGCCAGTTGGCCTGTTGAGTCTATGCTGGCTTTCTGCAAGAACAATTTTGCTAGTCCTATTCACCCGCCCTCTCCCTGTAACCCTGCAATTTTTTTCCCTTCAGTTGCTTATCCAATTCCCTTTTGAAAGCCACAGTGCATTCCAGATCATAATCAGTGCTGTGTAAAAAAAAGTTTTCCTCATGTCGCCTTTGATTCTTTTGCTAATAACTTTAAATCTATGTCCTCTGGTTTTTGACTCTCCACCAATGGGAACAGTTTCTCTCTATCGATTCTGTCTAATCCCCTGATGATTTTGAGCACGTCTGTCAAATCATCTCTTAACTTTCTCTTCTCTAAAGAGAACAACCCCAGCTTCTCCAATCTGTCCTCGTAACAGAAGTCCCTCATCCCTGGAACCATTCACATCTTTTCTGTATTCTTCCTAAAGCCTTCACAACCTTCCTAAAGTGTGTTGCCCATAATTGGACAGAATACTCCAGGTCAGCCAAATCAGTGTTTTGGAAAAGTTCATCATAACTTCCTTGCTTTTGAACTCTGTGCCTCTATTTATAAAGCCCAGGTTCCTGTATATCTTTTTAATGACTTTCTCAACCTGTCCTACCACGGTCAATGATTTGTGCACATATACCCACAAGCCTCTATATTCCTGCAGCCCCTTTAAAATTGTGACTTTTAGTTTATATTGCCTTTCTTCATTCTTCTTGTGCTGGAAAAACTCAGCAGGTCTGGCAGCATCTGTGGAGAGAGAAGCAAAGTTAACGTTTCAGGTCTGTGACCTTTCATCAGAACTATTATTAACCCTGGGGAACACCACTGTAAACCTTCCTCCAGTCCGTAAAACAACCATTTACCACTACTCTGTTTCTGCTTACTCGGCCGACTTTGTACCCATGCTTCTACTGCACCTTTTTATTCCATGGGCTTCGACGTCGCTGGTAAGACCATTATATGGCACTTATCAAATACCTTTTGGAAGTCCATATAGACCATATCAAACACATTATTCCCACCAACCCTCTGTTACCTCATCACCAAATGCAATCAAGTTGGTTAAGCATGATTTGCTTTTAACAAATCCATGCTGCCATTCCTAATGAATCCATACTGTCCAAGTAAATGTTAATTTTGTCCTAGATTATCGTTACTAGAAGCTTTCCCAATACTGAGGGTTAATTGACTGGCCAGTATCTTTACAACTTTTTTTTTTGAGTAAGGGTGCAACATTTGCAATTTTCCAGTCTTCTGGCACCACCCCCATATCTAAGGAGGATTGGAAGGCTTTGGTCAGTAATCTCCACAATTTCTACCCTTACTTCCTTTGGCATCCTCGATGCATCTCATCCGGTCCTGATGACCTATCAACTTTAAGTACAGCCAACATTTCTAGTATCTCAATTACTTTCCCTTTCACTGTGACTTTGGCAGCATCTTCTTCCTTGGTAAAGACTGATGCTAAGTGCTCATTTAGTACCTCAACCATGCCCTCTGCCTCAATCGTAGGCCTCATTGTTGGACCCTAATTGGCCCCACTCCTCGTCTTGCTACCCTTTTACTATTTATATGCCTAAAGACGACTTTTGGATTCCCTTTTATATTAGCTACAGTCTCTTCTTATACTCCCTTTGGTCCTCTTATTTCCTTTTTCACTTCCTCTCTGAACTTTTTACATTCAGCCTGATTATCATTTGTATTATTAACCTGACATCTATTATACACACCCTTTTTTCTACTTCATCTTACTCTCTACCTCTTGCATCATCCAGGCAGCTCTGCCTTTGGTTTCCCTATCTTTCCCCCTCATCTTCTCTTTAGAGGAGATTTAAAATTGTTCAATTCTAGTTTTGCCTGCCAATCTTAGATTCCAATTTACCTGGGACAGATCCATTCTCAACCACTGAAATTGGCCCTCCTGCAATTAAGTATTTTTACTCTAGATTGCTCTTTGTCCTTTTATATAGCCAATCTAAACCTTATGACACTATGACCGCTATTCCCTAAATGTTCCCCTACGACACTTGATCCACTTGACCTCATTCCCCAGAACCAAATCTCTCAATGCCTCCTTCCTCATTGGGCTGGAAGAGTACTGACCTAGAAAAATCTTATGAACACACTTCCCCCTCTACCCTTTACACTATTACTATCCCAGTTTATATTGGGATAATTTAAGTCTTTCATTATCACTACTCTATGGTTTTTGCACATTTCTAATTCCCCTGCCAATTTGTTCCTCTATATCTTTCTCACTATTTGGTGGCCTATAGAATATACCCTGTAGTGTAATGGTAGCTGGATTGTTTTGTAACTCTATTCAAATAGATTCTGTCCTTGACCCCTGCAGAACATCCCCTCTCTCCTGCACTGTAACATTCTCCTTAATCAATACTGCCACATCTCCTTTCTTTCCTTCCCTATCTTTCATGAACACCTTGTATCCAGGAATATTTAATCCACAGGTCTGCCCTTTTTTGAGCCAGGTCTCCATTATCACCTCAATATGAATGGAGAATGCCACACAGGTCATGCAGATAGCGGCCTAAGGCACAGTTTGCCCCCGGGAAATCGACATAAGTCTGCATAACACTGCTTATGAACAAATAATTTCTCCATGGAGAAGAAAAGACGAATTGACCCGTCCAGATTTTCCCATCCAAATGTGGTGCAGCCTACATAGATCACTCCCCTTCTCCTTAAATGCAATCTCTTTGAACAGGTAAAGAAAAGAGGAAAACCTAAGGCCAAAAAAAGCTGTGGGAAATTCTTTTCTGATCTCCTAAAGCAATGAGACAAACTCGGACGCCTCAGTTACAAAAATAAGTTACAGCTATCCCTCCATTTACCTTCGATAACTTGAAATGTTCTCAATTCCCAGGAACTTTTTCAGCTTGCTTTTGAAGGACTGCAGTGACTGTATACATTTTGGTCCCCTACTTCAGAGGTCACTAACTCTGTGAACAGAAGTATTTCTTGGCATCCAATCTAACTTTATTTTATACTAATGTCCCTTAGTTCTCCAATTCCTATTTAAATCAAATGACCTAGCTATTAGCTTTTTAAAAACATCAATCATACCACCTTGAATTGTTTCTCTAATAGAAAAAAAAGCTCCCTAATCATTTCCCTTATAGTTAAAAGCTCTAAGATTAGGTTATTCTGGTGGCCATTCTCAGGACCTTCTCCTGAACCTTGCTATGCCCTGTCATGTGATGGGACTAAAACTGATCTCTCCATTTAATTTAAATGGGTGTAAAATCCAGTACTTTGGTGGGCCAATAATTTTCCAAATAGAACTCTCTGCCAGGATTGCTCCTGGTTGGAAGTGCCTGATTGGGAAATCACCCTTACAGTTATGCTGTAAAAAATGGTTATTTAAAACAATTGTTTTTCCACTTAGAAATATGAAACTGTTTATAGCAAAAATAATTTAGTAGGCAGAACAAGAGGAATAAAAAGCTCAGGTTAACTTATGAATCTTTGTACAATAAAAATAGATGCAAGTGAACATGATTGATAGTTGGCAGTAATATATTTTTTGTTTGTTAATGGGAGCAATTTTCCAACTTTGTTCTCTCAGTGGAGTGTATAATAACATTTGGGCACACATGTACCCAACTGTAAATGGTTGGAAAATCATATAGGAAGCATCCGAAATTATATGCCCCTATTGGCAAAGTGGTGTTGGAAATTGTCCCTACGTACTCTACTCACTCTTACTCCTCTGCATTAAAACCATATGTCACTGATCAGACTGATTTGGGAGTCTCACAGTACTTCCCTGTGAAGGTAAGAAGAAAATGTCACAATATGCTGCACAATCTTGTCATGGAGATGGGCCTCACCATCAGGGAACCAGATAAGCAGCAGCAGCAGCAGCAAGGCATGGAAGGGTAGGACGACAACAGTGCACAACCACAGACTTACAGACATAGCTGCAGAGGTAATGATTTGACAGATCTTCAAGTGAGCTTTGTCATTGTTTCCTGTAATCTTCTATTGGACACATTTATAACTGGAGACTACACTTCAAAAAGTACTTCAAGTACTTTACAATGTCTTTTGGGATGTCTTGAGAATGTGAAATGTGCTATAAAAATAGAAGTTCTTACTTTTCATAGTGTAATTAAGTCGCCGAAGTGCATGTGTGCACTTTGCTCTGCTTCTTAAATATTAAACTTAATTTCTGTGCAATAAACTGGTAAATTGTCAAATGTATCTCAAGTGACATAAAGCACATATGCAGTTAAAGTGAACATAATCTAAGTCTTCGAGGCCTTTGCCCTCTGTTATTTTAAATTATCCTTGTGATCCATGAAGCTCCACATACTGCTTCTATTTGGTCGCCACTCATTTCTCCACTAGTTTAAGGATTTACTGTGGCAGCTGCTTACTCACCGAACTGGTGAAATCCCCAAGGGTCTGACTTTGAACTGCTTGCCTTTGCAGCCAATTTGTAATCATGTCACAGGTCTCCTGTACAGTCTCTGGGGGCCTGATTCCTTTGAAATGGTCCCTGCAACCACTTGGGCAGGTGTATTTATTAGCATAGCTCTATTTTTGAATGACTTTACTCAATAACTCATACAGTTCTCTACATCTGCCAGTCCTGGAGGCCACCCCTTCCTAAGAGCAAATGATCTTCCTGGGTGTAGAACAGCAGACCTTAATTAAACCTTGGAATCCCATTTTTTGGACATCTTTGAGCATTATCTAAGTAGCCAAAGTCAGTATTATTTCCTACCTGGGGCTTGAACCAGTGTGAGCACTCATGACAAGAGATTGTCTAACTGCTGTGTATGTGGCCTCTATAATTAGTTACTATTCACGTCACTTCTACTTAATAGCAGTTTCTGCTACTAACAACCATTTATCCATCTGTTCCACTGCCACGGATACGGTGCAGTTACTTCTGTTGGTAAGCCGGTCCCACCACAATAGGTATGCTTCCAAAGGTAATTCAAAAAGGGTAGTTAGTAAATAAGACTTCCAGTCTGCACCTGGAAATCATACAAAATAGGAATTATTAGTATATACCAGCTGACCCATCCATCCCTATATCCCAAGTAGACCAGCGTGGTTGAAAATTTTCCCTCCACATGGGTTGCTTCATATACTGTTCATTCAGTGTCAAAGATTTTTCTTAGCATGGCCACGATATCTTGCACCTCCTCGTACTCATTGAAATGTGGTCCTTGAAAACATGTGTTAATTAATCTGTCCATTAATTGATTTAGCTCTTGTTACAAGTAGCATTACATGCATTAATGTAGCTGAGTAATCAGTTATTGTTTTCATTCCTAACTTTAAAAAGGCAAAAGTTAAAACATTCTTATATACTCAGATTTATATTACAAATGCCTTGGTGTTGCCTGGAAAGTCATTTTACTCATGTTCCATTCATAACTTTAAAAAGTTAAAATTAAACATATCCACAATACATTTATATAAAAGCAAAATACTGCAGATGCTGGAAATCTGAAATAAAAATAAGAAATGCTGGAAATACTCAGCAGGTCTGGCACATCTTTGGAGAGATTTAGGATACTCTATTTGCTGCTCAAAATGCAGCTTCCTGTACATTGGGGAGAACAAAGGCTGATTGGGTTACTGCTTTGCGGAACACCTCCACTCAGTCCGAAAGCATGACCCCAAACCTCTGGTTCCTGGCCATTTCAATACACCACCCTGCTCTCATGCCCACATCTCTGTCCTGGGATTGCTGCGGTGTTCCAGTTAACATCAACGTAAGCTCGAGGAATAGCACTTCATTTAGCGATTAGGTACACTACAGCCTTGCGGACTGAACATTGAGTTCAATAATTTCAGAGTGTGACGGCCCCCCTTTTTATTTTTAGTTTTTTTTTTCTTTTTTCTTTGTTTATTTTATTTTAGTTTGTTTCTACTGTGCCTACTCACTTTTTTTTTTACATGTTTGTGCTTGGGGCCAAGGCTGTTCATTTTTCTGTCAATTAACACCCTCTCTGCACTAATGCTTTGTCATTCATCACATTATTAACATACCATTTGCCTTTGCTCCATGACCTTCTGGTCAGTTATTCTCTGTGACCTTGTCCTATCAACTTCTCTTTGGTTATCTTTTGCACCACCCCTGCTTTACTTGCTTAAAACCTATTACATTTCTAATATTTGCCAGTTCCTGATGAAGGGTCACTGATCTGAAATGTTAACTCTGCTTCCCTCTCCTCAGGTGCTGCCAGACCAACTGAGTATTTCCAGCATTTCATGTTTTTATTCTACAATACATTTACCTTGTAGCCATATTAGAAACCCTCATGTACCACCCGACATTATGTTCATGCTTCATTCTAAATTTTAAAGAGCTTAGTTAGAAGCATCAATGTACCATATCACTAATTCCTAGGTTAAGAAGGAATGATATTCATGGCTTACCTTGATGCTCTTTTCCAAGTATTTCTTTTGCACTTCCTTCCACATCCTGCTGGCGGTTGACCTCGAGTTCACCCAGTTTGTAACATATTGCCAAGCTTTCTGAGCCTAGAGCAGAGGTTCCCAAACTGCAGGGGCCGAGGGAGAACGACCTCGTATATCTAGAGGAGGTGTATCAAAAGTCTGAATTTCCTTTATTTAAGGAAACAGAGTAAATTTAATTTTAAATTGAAAGAAAAAGTATACACTGGTGCAGGCCCGCAGATGGCGATTTGAATTCCCGCTATTTTTTAGAAATGGAAGTTGCACCAAGAAGAGCATCTTGTCGTGCACAGCAATCTATTATTATTTGCCAATAACAGCTCTACTTGATCCAGCTTCCATTCTAGAAATTAGAGGGAATACAAACATTGTGTGCTGTGCTTTTGATTACCTGGTTACCCTACTAAAGCAGGAAGGTGGCATGAGGTGACATCAGCTGCAGACACCCATCAGGTTAGCAGTGTTTCTTCACAATAATTTGGGATCAGTCCAGGTTAAAGGCCTGCTACCCGACCCGAACTCAACGGAACCTGACGACGTGTCAGGTTCAGGTTGGGTCGGGCCACTCTTCTGGGTCTGGCCTTCGCGCTTGGGTTGGGTCAGAACAGGTCCGGGTCGGGCACACACAAAAGAATTGCAGGTCAGTGTTAAAAGTTAAAAACTTAACTGAGCCGCGAGACCGGGAAGTCAAGCAGGGAAACTCTGAGTCTGCGCAGTGAGCATCTCTATGATGTCATCACGCTCATGCTGCAGCTTCCTGAAGATTGGGAGTCAGAAGGTAAGTAAAGGTAACATTACATTGTGGTTGGGTCGGGTCGGGTCGGGCTCGGGTCCAATGTGGTTCCATTGGGTTTGGGTCCAATGTGGTTCCGTTGGGTTCGGGTCGGGTTTTTTTTTGTGACTTGAGCAGGCCTTTAGTCCAGGTAACCTATGCCTAAATTGTAATCTGCACTGATCTGTCCTATTGAATTAAAGTGCTCTGAATGTTATATAACTGTGATATTTGGTATTCGATGATTATGAAAGAATGGAGCGTTTTTTGAAGCATATAGTTGAGGATGTTGATCCTGTGGAAGGAACAAGCAGAGCCAGGCAAAAGAAAAATTAGAAGTAGGATCCTTCCTGCTTGAACTTGGAATTCACATTTACTAGTTAGGACGAAGATCGCCGACTGCAGTGTGTTGTCTGTGCTCGTTTTTGCACAGCATGAAATCAAGCAAATTTAAACGTGACTTGGGGACCGAACATCCTGCCTAAAAGATAATCCACAAGATATTTTTCAAATAAGAACTGTTTCACCTTAAAAGACAGATGAAGGTAATCAAAGAAGTTCTATGGCTATTTCGTGGTAAAGCTTATTGGCAAGAATCTGCAAACTCAGGGAAGAGGACCATATGTTTTTAATATACTCTGAATCATTACTTCATCATCATTTCCTCACATCATCACTTCCTGGCTATCATATTTGACAGACTCGATGAACTTAACCTTTCTGTGTAAGGTAAGACCTGTCACATTTTTATCATGCATGAAAAATATAGAGTATTCTCAAAAAAGCTTTTCTCCTTGAAGTATATACTGCACGACAATGTTTCCAACATTGTCTTCCGTCAGGACAGACTGCAAAATGTCGGTCCTAGAAGTTGAAGCTGTCATTCTGGAGCACTTGTCTCAGCTTTGCACAAAATTCAGTCAATGTTTTCCTGAAAAAGAGGCAAATGAATTGCAGGATTTTGCTGGGATTTGAAATCTATTTTTGGAGCACTTCGTAGCAAAGGCCAAGATTGCCGTGAGGCTGAATTGAATCCACAGTAAAGGCCTGTTCGGGTCTGCAAATGAGACCTGACCCGAGCCCGACAGAACCCCATCTGAAACATGAGCCGGCCCGAGTCCTTCCATTTTTTCCCGCGCCTGATCCGACCTGACCATCAGTTAACTTACCTTCCATTTTTCACTTTGTTCCTTACCTACACAAGCTTAAAATAACAAAACTACCTTTAAAGTCTAATAAGTAAATTAACATTAGAGTCACGTACCTGAGGTGGTGATAGAGCGTGTCCAATCCGGCCCGACCCGACCTGACCCGAACCAACCCCGAATGCCGGACCCGGAAGTGCGACCTGACCTTGACACATGTCGTCGGGTCCCATCGGGTTTGGGTCAGGTAGCAGGCCTTTAATTCACAGTACTGGTTTAACTGTTTTGAGAGACAGTTGTAAAATCTTGCCTCATGATTGGTTCTGGATCTCAAGGAAGCGTTACTTGACTTATCTCAAAGAGCTGTCCAAATATTTGTCCACTTTGCATCGTATGTGTGTGTGAATTTGGATTTTCATCATTTATTTACATCAAAAAGTATCAAAACAGCTTGAATGTAGAGACTAATTTGTGGTTGAAACTGTCCAAAATCAGACCAAGATTCCACAAGTCGTGCTCCAGCAAATAGGCTCAACCCACTCACCAAGACAACATAAATCATCAAGTGTTAGATCGAGTCTACAGCACAGAAGCAGGCCATTTGGCCCAACTGGTCCATGCTGAGCTTTAGGCTTCACATGAGCTTCCTCTCATTCCTCTTCATCTAGTCTTATCAATATATCCTGCTATTCTGTTCTCCCTACAGTACTGAACTAGCTTCCCCTTAAATGCATCTATGTTATTCACCTCATCGACTTGTGGTAGTGTGTTCCCCATTTTTCCAACTTTTTGGGTAAAGAATTTCTCCTGAATTCCATATTGGATTTATATATATGACCTATAGTTTTAGACTCCCCCACAAGTGGAAACAGTTTTTGCATATCTACCCTACCAAAACCTTTCTGAATCCCCAACCTTAGTCGTGAGTTGACTATCAAAGGCCTTTTGAAAATCCAAATATATCACATCTACTTTTATGTTCAAGTTTATTCAGTAGTATCGTACTGGTGCTATTTATGTTGCTTTCTGTCTTAGAACATAACAACATAAGAAATAAGAGTAGGCTATTTGGCCCCTCAAGCCTGCCCCCATTCAATAAGATCATGGCTGATCTGCCCCAGATCTCAAATCCTCTTTCATCCCAGCTTCTCATAGCTCTCAACTCCCTGATATTTCAAAAATCTATCTACCTCCTCTTTAAATACTTTCAGTGATCTAGCTTCCACAATTCTCTGGGGCAGAGAATTCCAGACATTGACTACCCTCTGAGGGAAGAAAAAGCAATATGTTATGTTAGCTGAGAAAATAAAACTACCTTTATCTATGCAAATATATTGAGGTAGGGCTGATAACGAATTGACAGCCTGATTCACACCATGCCTGGCCATTGACTTAAATGAAAAAGAAAATAGTGTGCTATAAAATTAAATGCTGACTCGCTATCAACAATTTTGCACTATTGATGCAGACTAATTTCTCCCTTACTTTCTCAAAAAGAAGGCAGGCCCCACATGGGGGTGCATCTCTATAGGGGGGGTTCACCAAAAAACATTTGGGAATCTCTGGTCTAGAGTACATTCCATTTCACTAAAAATGTATAGTGCATTTCAGAAAAACACTGGCAAATAGGATATCTATATTTGGAACCATAAAACGGCCTCTACAAGTTCTTTGCTCCATTTTCACTAAGATTTGCTGCTTGCACAACCAGATGCACAAATTATTTGTGATTCGTACCAGTGAATTGATAGTTGAAGTGCTGGAGACGTTGTGAGATGAGCATCATCACAGGTGTGTTCTGTTGCTTACTATTCTGATAACATATCAGATTAAAATATAAAACAAATTACTCAGACTCACCAGGGATAGAAGCAGTTGGCAAAAACATTCCTCAGCTTGGTAAGATTCTTACATGAGCTGCAAGCAGTTTTATTTTTTGTTTTGTGATCTAATGTAGAATTCATATTTTAATGATGACTGATATTAAATACAAAATGGGCAATCCACCGTACTTCATTTTATAGGATAAATTTTGTGAGGGTCCATGCCACAACATTTACCCTTATTTGATTGCTGGGATAAACTTTCTCAATCTATTTTAAAACATTACCTGTGGGGTAACCTATTGACTGACTTACTGCCATTTAAAAATGTTACCATTACACATCTCAATAGTATGCTACTCTATCTTGTAGCTATGCATATGACCTAATCTGAACCAAAATTGCTTTTTTGTGAACTTTGCACATGTGAAAGTAAGATTTTAGTGCAGAAACTAGCAGAGATAGTCTGTCGGGTAAAATTCATGTTTCACTTCTCTTACAGTCTACAAGAAAGTCCAATTTCAGAACAGTGTGCACTCACACCTCCTCTAATGGCTTATTTCTTTAATTATCTATATACAACTCCTTGATTAAATCATCTCCAAGCCCCCTGTCAGTTTTCACACATATGCCCCAGTAACCCAACTCAACTGCCATCCCCAAAGCTTTTGACATTCTATCTGATTGCCTGTTCCAGTTGGATAAACCATAGTTCCTCCACCTCATTGTTGGCTGGGATTAAAGTAGACAAGTCTGGTAGGGAGCTATGATCAGAAGGCAAGATGATCTGCTACTGTACCCAAATTTCTAAGATTCAGTGGCATACAAATTATTGCAGAATACCATATACTTTTTTTTTTAGGGAAATAGTCATTGCATTTCCATCCAATTTGTATTTTATATAATATATATGCACATATACATACACACACACAGTTAGATCATTTTTCTCATGCATTGTCATGTAATGTTGTTAAATCTTGTGAATTTATTGCGAGGTTAGTGTTTTACCCAAAATGGCTTACTAACGAGACAACATGCGAAGAACCACCATTAAGAGATCACAGAATCACAGAATAATACAGTGCAGAAGAGGCCATTCGGCCCGTCGAGTCTGCATCGATGCATTGAAGACACCGGACCTGTCTACATAATCCCATTTTCCAGCACTTGGCCCATAGCCTTGAATGTTATGACGTGCTAAGTGCTCATCCAGGTACTTTTTAAAGGATGTGAGGCAACCTGCCTCTACCACCCTCCCAGGCAGGGCATTCCAGACCATCACCACCCTCTGGGTAAAAAAGTTCTTCCTCAAATCCCCCTTAAACCTCCCGCCCCTCACCTTAGACTTGTGACCCCTCGTAACTGACCCTTCAACTAAGGGGAACAGCTGCTCCCTATCCACCCTGTCCATGCCCCTCATAGTCTTGTACACCTCGATCAGGTCACCCCTCAGTCTTCTCTGCTCCAGCGAAAACAACCCAAGCCTATCCAACCTCTCTTCATAGCTTAAATGTTTCATCCCAGGCAACATCCTGGTGAATCGCCTCTGCACCCCCTCCAATGCAATCACATCCTTCCTATAATGTGGCGACCAGAATTGCACACAGTACTCCAGCTGTGGCCTTACCAAAGTTCCGTACAACTCCAACATGACCTCCCTGCTTTTATAATCTATGCCTCGATTGATAAAGGCAAGTGTCCCATATGCCTTTTTCACCACCCTATTAATCTGCCCTTCTGCCTTCAGAGATCTATGGGCAAACACGCCAAGGTCCCTTTGTTCCTTGGAATTTCCCAGTGTCAGGCCATTCATTGAATACTTCCGTATCACATTACTCCGTCCAAAGTGTATCACCTCACACTTTTCAGCGTTAAATTCCATCTGCCACTTTTCTGCCCATTTGACCAACCCGTCTATATTTTCCTGTAACCTAAGACACTCCACCTCACTGTTAACCACTCAGCCAATCTTTGTGTCATCCGCGAACTTACTGATCCTACCCCCCACAGTCATCTATGTCGTTTATATAAATGACAAACAACAGGGGACCCAGCACAGATCCCTGTGGTACACCACTGGACACTGGCTTCCAGTCACTAAAACAGCCGTCTGTCATCACTCTCTGTCTCCTACAGCTAAGCCAATTTTGAATCCACATTATCAAGTTACCTTGTATCCCATGTGTATTTGCTTTCTTGATAAGTCTCGCATGTGGGACCTTGTCAAAGGCTTTGCTGAAATCTATGTAAACTACATCAACTGCACTACCCTCATCGACACACCTGGTCACATGCTCAAAAAATTCAATCAAATTTGTTAGGCATGACCTCCCTCTGACAAAGCCATGCTGACTATTCCTAATCAAATTTTGCCTCTCCAAGTGGAGATAGATTCTCTCCTTCAGAATTTTTTCCAATAGTTTCCCTACCACTGACATGAGACTCACTGGTCTGTAGTTCCCTGGCTTATCTCTACCTTTCTTAAATAGTGGGACCACATTAGCTGTTCTCCAGTCCTCTGGCACCTCCCCCATGGCCAGAGAGGAATTAAAAATTAGGGTCACAGCCCCTGCAATCTCCACCCTTGCCTCCCACAGCATCCTGGGACACAAATCGTCCGGACCTGGAGATTTGTCCACTTTGAACCCTTCCAAAACCTCCAATACCTTGTCACTCCCTGTGACAATTTGCTCAAGAACCTCATAGTCTCTCTCTCTAAGTACCATATCTACATCCTCATTCTCTTGGGTGAAGACAGATGTGAAGTATTCGTTCAACACCCTACCAATGTCCTCTGGCTCCACTCACAAATTTTCCCCTGGGTCCCTAATGGGTCCTACTCTTTCCCTGGTTATCCTCTTCCCATTGATATACTTATAGAATATCTTGGGATTTTCCCTACTTTTACCAGCCAGAGCTTTCTCATATCCCCTCTTTGTTCTCCTAATTGCTTTCTTAAGCTCCATCCTACACTTTCTGTACTCCACTAATGCTTCCATTGATTTGCTCTCCTTGTATTTGCTAAAAGCCTCTCTTCTCCTTCTCATCGTACCCTGAATGTTTCTGGTCATCCATGGTTCTCTGGGCTTGTTGCTCCTACCCATTACCCTAGAGGGAACATGTTGAGCCTGTACCGTCCCCATTTCCTTTTTGAATGCCCCCCACTGCTCTTCTGTAGATTTCCCGACAAGTAACTCTTTCCAGTCTACTTGGCCAGATTATGCCTTATTTCACTAATATTCGCTCTCCCCCAATCCAAAACCTTTTTTTGCAACTTCTCTATTTCTTTCTCCATAACAAGCTTGTACCATGTTGTGGTCGCTATCACCAAAAATGCACCCCCACCAACACATCAACCACCTGTCCGGCTTCATTCCCCAGAATTAGGTCCAGCACTGCACCCTCCCTTGTTGGATCCTCTACATATTGAGCTAAAATGTTCTCCTGTATACATTTTAAGAACTCCACTCCATCTAAGCCCTTAACACGATGACTATCCCAATTAATGTTGGGAAAATTGAAATCACCTAATATAATTACCCGATTATTTTTACACACCTCTGCAAATTGTGCACATATTTGCTCCTCAATTTCCTGCTATCTGGGGGTCTATAATAAACACCTAGCAATGTGGCTGTCCCTTTTTTATTCCTAAACTCTACCCATAAAGCTTCATTTGATGCCCCCTCCAAGATATCATCTCTCCTTACTGCAGTAACTGACTCCTTAACTAATATTGCAATGCCCCCTCCTCTTTTACCCCCTCCTCTGTCTCGCCTGAAGATTCTATATCCCGGGATATTGAGCTGCCAGTCCTGCCCCTCCCTCAACCATGTCTCCATGATGGCTACTATATCACAATTCCACATGTCAATCCTTGCCCTTAACTCATCCATTTTACCTGCAATACTCCTGGCATTAAAGTAGAGGCCTTCCATCCTGGTCTTACTACCTTGAAACTTACTTCTGCTGTATTCCCTCTGACTTGTTTTCTTTCCTGTGTTTAGCTGTGTCCCTATTCTGCTAGGAGTCTGCATTCCCTCCCCCTGCCAAATTAGTTTAAACTCTTCCCAACAGCACGAGCAAACCCGCCAGCAAGCATGTTAGTCCCCATCTGGTTCAGATGTAGACCATCCCGCTTGTACAGGTCGCACCTTCCCCAGAAACGGTCCCAGTGGTCCAGGAATCTAAAACCCTCCCTCTTGCACCAACTCTTAAGTTACGCATTCATCTGTGCTATTCTCCTATTTCTATACTCGCTAGCACGTGGCACTGGGAGTAATCCAGAGATTACAACCCGAGAGGTCCTGCTTTTTAGTCTACTGCCGAATTCCCTGAATTCTTGATGCAAGACCTCATTCCTCTTTCTACCTATGTCATTGGTCCCAACATGTACCATGACCTCTGCCTCATCACCCTCCCCATTCAGGATGCCCTGCAGCCGTTAAGTGACATCTCGGACCCTGGCACCAGGGAGGCAACACACCATCCTGGAGTCACGTTGACAGCCACAGTAGCGCCTATCTGTTCTCCTGACTGTAAAATCCCCTATTACTATTGCTGTTCCTCTCTTTCCCCCTTCCTGTACAGAAGGCTGCTTGCGGTGCCAGAAGCTTGGCTCTGTCCACACTCCCTGGAGGAACCAGCCTCATCAGCCTCCAAAATGGAATACCGATTTGCATGCGGGACCCCAGGGGACTCCTGAACTACCTGCCTGTTTCTCTTGGACTGCCTGGTGGTCACCCATTCCCTTCCTTCAAGTCCCTTCAGCTGCGGTGTGACCACCTCTCTATACGTGCTATCCACAATGCTCTCAGACTCGCGGATGCTCCACAGTGTTTCCAGCCGCCGTTCCAGCTCTGAAACCCGAGCTTCCAGGAACTGCAGCTGGACACACTTCCTGCATACATGCTGGTCCCGGGGACTGGAAATGTTCCCTGATTCCCACGTGCAGCAAGAGGAGCAAACCATGGCTTTAAGCTCTCCTGCCATGACTAAACCCTTTAAATTTAAAGCTTTAGAAGACGATTATAATTTAAAAAAAACTAAGTCTTGCTAAAACAATGACTTACAATTCAATCCACTTTGAAAAATACCCACCAGGACTTACTCACCAGTCAGCTGTGCTCTTTGGAAACTCTGGGCTCCCCTCACTCTGAGGACAGGTAGGAAATGAAAGGAGCTCCTCGCTCCCTCCTCACCGAACTTCCTCAGTCACAAAACTTCCACTTTAGCACTCTAATGCAACCCAAGTCAGCACTCCAGTGCAAACAAGATGGTTAAAAAAACAGCTTGATAGGAACTAAAGGCAGCATAGATTGAATGGGTAATTTTAAAATCACATGATCAGTAAAAATGTGAAGAGTACATAAAAAATAAATTGATACTCTGTGGTGGCGGTGGCATCGTGGTAATGTTGCTGAATTAGTAATCCAGATGCCTAGGCTAATGCTCTGGGGACATGGGTTCTATTTCCACCATAGCAGATGGTGAAATTTGAATTCAATTAATAAATCTGGAATTAAAAACTAGTCTAATCATAGAGAGATACAGCACTGAAACAGGCCCTTCGACCCACTGAGTCTGTGCTGACCAACAACCACCCATTTATACTAATCCTACATTAATCCTATATTCCCTTACATCCCCACCTTCTCTCAATTCTCCTACCACCCACCTGTACTAGGGGCAATTTACAATGGCCAATTTACCTATCAACCTGCAAGTCTTTGGCTGTGGGAGGAAACCGAAGCACCCGGCGGAAACCCACGCGGTCACAAGGAGAACTTGCAAACTCCACACAGACAGTACCCAGAACTGAACCCAGGTCGCTGGAGCTGTGAGACTGCAGTGCTAACCACTGCGCCACTGTGCCACCCCATGATGACCATAAACCATTGTCAATTGCTGTAAAAACTCAACTGGTTCATTAATGTCCTTTAGTGAAGAAAATCTGCCGTCTTTACCTGATCTGGCCTACATGGGACTCCAGACCCATAGCAATGCGGTTGACACTGAAATGTCCTAGCGAGCCACTCAGTTGTATCTCATTGCTACAAAGTCTAAGAGAAGGAATGAAACCGGACGGACCACCCGGCATCGACCTAGGCACCGGAAATGACAACGGCAAACCTAGCCCTGTTGACCTTGCAAAGTCCTCCTTACTAACATCTGGAGGCTTGTGCCAAAAGTGGGAGAGCTGTCCCACAGATGAGTCAAGCACAGCCTGACATAATCATACTCATGGAATCATGCCATGCAGCCAATGTCGGTCAGATTGGAAGTTGACAAATGTTATGCCGCTTTTCAAGAAAGGAGGTAGAGAGAAAACAGGGAACTATAGGCCAGTTAGCCTAACATCAGTCATTGGGAAGATGCTAGAAATTATTATTAAAGTCTTAACATTGCACTTGGAAAAGCATAGTATGATTAGAACAAGTCAGCATGGTTTTACTAAAGGGAGAGCCTGTTTGACAAATTTATGAGAGTTTTTTGAGGATGTAACTAGTAGGGTAGATAAAGGGGAACCAGTAGATGTAATATATACCTGGATTTTCAAAAGGCATTCGATAAGGTGCCACATAAAAGATTAATAGGCAAGATAAGGGCTCATGGTGTTGGGGATAATATATGAGCATGGATAGCAAATTGGTGAACAGACAGGAAGCAGAGAGTGGGCATAAATGGGGCATTTTCAATATGGCAGGCAGTGAATAGTGTGGTGCCGCAAGGATCAGTGCTGGGCCCTTGGCTATTTACACTCTATATTAATGGCTTGGATGAAGAGACAGAGAAGGATGTATCTAAGTTTGCTAATGATACAAAGCTCGATGGAAAGGTAAGCTGCATTGAGGATGTAGAGGCTGCAAAGAGATATAGACAAGTTAAGTGAGTAGGCAACATGATGGAAAATGGAGTATAATCTAGGGAAGTGTGAAGTTGTTCACCTTGGTCGTAAAAATAAAAAAGAATATTTTTTAAAAGCTGTGAAACTGCTAAGTGTTAATGTTCAGAGAGACTTGGGGGTACCCGTACAATGAACGCACAAGGTTAACATGTAGGTGCAGCAGGCTATTAGAGAGGATATACTTGCACTGGAGGCAGTACAGCAAACATTTACTAAATTAGTCCCTGGGATGAGGGGACTGTCCTATGATGAGAGGCTGAGTAAATTGGGCCTATATTCTCTGGAGTTTAGAAGAATGAGAGGCAATCTAATTGAGACATACAAGATTCTGAAAGGGCTTGATAGGGTAGAAGCTGAGAGATTGTTCCCACTGGCCAGGGAATCTAGAACACGGGGACACAGTCTTAGGATAAGGGGCCAATCATTCAGGACTGATTCAGGAGAAATTACTACACTCAGAGGGTTGTGAATCTTTGGAATCCTCTACCCCAGGGGGTTGTGGATGCTCCATCATTGAATACATTTAAGGCTGGGATAGATAGATTTTTGGTCTCGCAGGGAATCAAGGGATGTGGGGAGCGGGCAGGAAAGTGGAATTGAAGCCCAAGATCAGCTATGATCGTATTGAATGGCGGAGCAGGCTCGATGGGCCATATGGTCGACTTCTGCTCCTACTTCTGTGTGACACCACAATCACCGTCCCTGGGTATGTCCTGTTCCACCAGCAGGACAGACCCACCAGAGGTGGCGGCACAGTGGTATAGTCGGAAGGGAGTTGCCTTGGAGGTCCTCAACATTGACTCCGGACTACATGACATCTCATGGCATCAGGTCAAACATGGGCAAGGAAACCTCCTGCTGATTACCACCACTTGGCGATGAATGTGGAACACCAACTGGAAGAAGCACGAAGGGTAGCAAGAGTACAGAATGTACTCTGGATGGGAGACTTCAATGTCCATCACCAAGAGCGGCTCAGTAGCACCACTACTGACCGAACTGGCCGAGTCCTAAAGGACATAGCTGCTAGACTGGGTCTGTGGCAGGTGGTGAGGGAACCAACAAGAGGAAAAAACCTACGTGACCTCATCCTCACCAATCTACCTGTTGCAGATGCATCTGTCCATGAACAGCATTGGCAAGAGTGACCAGCGCACAGTCCTTGTGGAGATGAAGTCCCGTCTTCACATTGAGGATACCCACCATTGTGTTATGTGGCACTACCACCGTGCTAAATGGGATAGATTTCGAACAGATCCAGCAACTCAAACTGGGCATCCATGAGGCGCTGTGAGCCAGCAGCAGCAGAATTGTATTCAACTACAATCTGTAACCGGGGGGTCGGTTAGCTCAGATGGCTAGACACCTAGTGTACGATGCAAAAAGATGTCAACAGCACAGGTTCAATCCCCGTACTGGTTCTGGTAGTTCATGGAAGCCTGCCTCCTTGCATTACTCCAGGCTTGAGGAGTGGTGAATGACCACTCTACCATTATCATCAAGCCAGGGATCAACCCTTCTTCAATGAAGAGTGCAGGAGAGCATGCCAGGAGCAGCACCAGGCATACCTAAAAATGGGGTGGCAGCCTGGTGAAGCTACAACACAGGACTACTTGCATGCCAAGCAGCATGTGATAGACGGAGCTAAGTGATCCCACAACTTATGTTGATATAAGCTCTGCAGTCCTGCCACATCCAGTCATGAATGGTGGTGGACAATTAAACAACTAACAGTAGGAGGTGGCTCCACAAATATCTCCATCCTCAATCATAGGGGAGCCCAGCACATCAGTGCCAAAGACAAGGCTGAAGCATTTGCATCCATTTTCAGCCAGAAGTACCGAGTGGATGATCCATCGTGGCCTCCTCCTGAGGACCCCAGCATCACAGATGCCAATCTTCAGCCAATCAGATATCAAGAAATGGCTGAAGGCACTGGATGCTGTAAAGGCTATGGGCTCCGGCAATAGTCCTGAAGACTTATGCTCCAGAACTAGCCACGTTCCTAGCCAAGCTGTTCCAGTTCAGCTACAACACTGGCATATACCCGAAAATGTGGAAAATTGCCCAAGTATGTCCTGTACACAAAAAAGCAGAACAAATCGAACCCGGCCAATTACCACCATATTAGTTTACTCTTAATCATCAGCAAGTAATGGAAGGGGTCATTGACAGTGCTATTAAGCGGCACTTGCTCAGCAATAACCTGCTTACTAACGCTCAGTTTGAGTTCCGCCAGGGCCACTCAGTTCCTGACCTCATTACAGCCTTTGTCCAAACATGGACAAAAGAGCTGAACTCCAGAGGTGATGAGAGAGTGACTGCCCGTGACATCAAAGCAGCATTTGACTGAGTATGGCATCAAGGAGCCCAAGCAAAACTGGAATCGGGGGAAAACTCTCCACTATTTGGAGCCATACTTATCACAAAGGAAGATGTTGTGATTGTTGGAGGTCAATCATCTCAGCCCCAGCACATCACGACAGGAGTTCCTCAGGGCAGTGTCCTAGGCCCAGCCATCTTCAGCAGCTTCATCAATGACCTTCCCTCCATTATGTCAGAAGTGGGAATGTTCGCTGATGATTGCACAGTGTTCAGCACCATTTGCGACTCCTCAGATAATGAAGCAGCCTGTGTCCAAATGCAGCAAATCTGGACAACATCCAGGCTTCAGCTGATAACTGGCGAGTAACATTCACACCACACAAGTGCCAGGCAATGACCATCTCAAACAACAACAAATCGAATCATCTCCCCTTAATGTTCAATGGCATTACCATCCCTGAATTCCCCACTATCAACTTCCTGGGTTTACCATTGACCAGAGACTGAACTGGACCAGCCACATAAATGTTGTAGCTACAAGAGCAGGTCGGAGGCTGGGGATTCTGTGGCGAGTAACTCACCTCCTGACTCCCCAATACCTGTCCACCATCTACAAGGCACAAGTCAGCAGTGTGATGGAATACTCTCCACTTGCCTGGATGGGTGCAGCTCCAACACCACACAAGAAGCTCGATACCATCCAGAACAAAGCAGCCCATTTGATTGGCATGCCATCCACCACCTTCAACATTCACTCCCTCCACTACCGAAGCACAGTGGCAGCAGTGTGTACCATCTATAAGATGCACTGCAGCAACTCACCAAGGCTCCTTCAACAGCCCCTTCCAAACCCGCAACCTCTACCATCTAGCAGGACAAGGGCAGCAGATGCATGGGAACACCACCACCTGCAAGTTACCCTCCAAGCCACACACCATCCTGACTTAGAACTATATCTTCACTGTCGCTGGGTCAAAACCCTGGAACTCCCTTCCTCACAGCACTGTGAGTGTACCTACCCCCACCCCCCCACCCCCCAAGGGCTGCAACAGTTCAAGTCAGCTGACCACCTTCTCAAGGGCAATTAGGGATGGGCAATAAATGCTGGCCTAGCCAGAGATGCCCACATCCCATGAACAAATTAAAAAAAAAATACAATCTCAATATTATTGCTATATTCAGGTTTGTTAAAATATTGTGCAATTGGTATACTTATGGTCATTGGCTGCACTCTGATCAATTTATAGTATGCTTTAACTTTTTAAACCACTGAAAGATAATTAAGAACAAACATAGAAAGGAGCATTTAATGCTAATTAGTCTACTGCATTGTATGCATATATTCACATTTGATAGGGAAAAGTAGTTGTTTAGGTATCAATTTGACAGTTTTATATATATTTATACTTTTAAATAACAGATAATCAACCTTTATCAAAAAAAAGGAAAACAATTACGTTCCCCCGCTATGAATGCTCATCCTCCGTTAATAATATGCGAGGCACTGCTTTTTGGAAGATACTAAAGGGTAGAACAAATGCAGATAATTGGCAGAAGTTATATGAATGGAATCTGCAAAGGAAATTTAAAATAGGTACTTAAAGAGTTATGTCTGCTGGTGTCTTTCCTATATATTTGTTTGCATGTCTAATTTCTCCTGTTGGACTTGGTGCACCGTGGTGTAAACAATGTAATAGTGTGGTCAGATCAATATCTTGTGGTACAAATCTGGTCATACATCAACCTGCTGTCAACTGCGCTCACAAACCATGCAGTTCAGCATCCATTTGGGATTTCTTAAGTTAGATGCTGGGGCAGGGATAGAAAACAATCAAATAGAATAATTAGTATAAGCATTTTGGGTCATTGAGACAGAAAAGACGACACAAGGAATTTAGATTTTAAACTATCATTTAACTTCTTTACCTGCGACTTGTAGTCCTGTGATAAGAAAAGCTTTAAATATCCAAATGCATCATTTTATTTTTTAAATTCTGGCTTCATTTAAACTTTCTGAAAAGGATAAATGTTTGAATCATTTCAGGAAACCTTATTTATTTTTATTTTTTAAGCTCAAAATGTTCGACTCAAATCAAGATGGAAAGCTGGGACTGGGTGAAATGGCAAGGTATGTCATTTTCAATTTCTATTTTTAAAGCAACAACATTATTTGGGCAATATAAACACAAACTACATATATGCAAAATTCATTTTTGAATAGGTTACTTCCTGACAAAGAGAATTTTCTCCTCAAATTTCAGGTAGGTGCTGCTTTCTTTGGAATATCTGGCAGTTTAAAAAAAAATGTATGTGGATAAACAGTGTTGTGTAAACTATAGCAACTGGGACTATTGGGTACTCCAATTAAAATATATATCCATCCTCAACTTCACAAAAGGCACAGAAAACAGCAGATATAATGCACAATATATTCAAATTATGGCATATTCATGCACTTTCTGTAAGTGTCAAACTTATTTCCATCACACATTCCTGTCATGCCAAAATTGACTTATCATTTTGCTTTTGCTGGAGACCTGCAGCTTCCATTTCCAGAATGCTGGCAGTATGCTGCTTTTTATAAGTCCTCCAAAAAGGCATTTCCATATTGGGTGATACTGTGCCATCTCACCTGATCCAACTCAATGTCAACCTCTTGGATCTTCTCAGGCAGTTGCCAAATCTCCCACTTTGAGCAGTAACCGGTTATAAAATTCTTAAATGTTTTGAGCACTTTTAAAACTATTCCTACAGATTTTTCCGTGAATCACAGAATAATACAGTGCACAAGAGGTCCTTTGGCCCATCGAGTCTACACCGATGCATTAAAACACCTGACCTGTCTACCTAATCCCATTTGCCAGCACTTGGCCCATAGCCTTGAATGTTATGACGTGCCAAGTGCTCATCCAGGTACTTTTTAAAGGATGTGAGGCAACCTGCATCTACCACCCTCCCAGGCAGTGCATTCCAGACCGTCACCACCCTCCGGGTAAAAAAGTTCTTCCTCAAATCCCCCTTAAACCTCCCACCCCTCACCTTCGACTTGTGACCCCTCATAACTGACCCTTCAACTAAGGGGAACCTTAATCTTGTACACCTCCATCAGGTCACCCCTCAGTCTTCTCTGCTCCAGCGAAAGCAACCCAAGCCTATTCAACCTCTCTTCATAGCTTAAATGTTCCATCCCAGGCAACATCCTGGTGAATCGCCTCTGCACCTCCTCCAATGCCAATCACATTCTTCCTATAATGTGGCGATCAGAATTGCACACAGTACTCCAACTGTGGCCTGAACAAAGTTCTGTACAACTCCAATATGACCTCTCTGCTTTTGTAATCTATGCCTCGACTGATAAAGGCAAGTGTCCCATATGCCTTTTTCACCACCCTATTAACCTGCCCTTCTGCCTTCAGAGATCTATGGACAAACACGCCAAGGTCCCTTTGTTCCTTGGAACTTCCCAGTATCAGGCCATTCATTGAATACTTCCGTGTCACATTACTCCTTCCAAAGTGTATCACCTCACACTTTTCAGCGTTAAATTCCATCTGCCACTTTTCTGCCCATTTGACCATCCTGTCTATATCTTCCTGTAACCCAAGACACTCCACCTCACTGTTAACCACTCGGCCAATCTTTGTGTCATCCGCAAACTTACTGATCCTACCCCCCCACATAGTCATCTATGTCGTTTATATAAATGACAAACAATAGGGGACCCAGCACAGATCCCTGTGGTACGCTACCTGGACACTGGCTTCCAGTCACTAAAACAGCCGTCTGTCATCACTCTCTGTCTCCTACAGTTAAGCCAATTTTGAATCCACCTAATCAAGTTATCTTGTATCCCATGTGCATTTGCTTTCTTGATAAGTCTCCCATGTGGGACCTTGTCAAAGGCTTTGCTGAAATCCATGTAAACTACATCAACTGCATTACCCTCATCTACACAGCTGGTCACATGCTCAAAAAAATTAATCAAATTTGTTAGGCATGACCTCCCTCTGACAAAGCTATGCTGACTATTCCTAATCAAATTTTGCCTCTCCAAGTGGAGATAGATTCTCTCCTTCAGAATTTTCTCCAATAGTTTCCCTACCACTGACATGAGACTCACTGGTCTGTAGTTCCCTGGCTTATCTCTACAACCTTTCTTAAATAGTGGGACATTAGCTGTTCTCCAGTCCTCTGGCACCTCCCCCGTGGCCAGAGAGGAATTAAAAATTAGGGTCACAGCCCCTTCAATCTCCACCCTCACCTCCCACAGCATCCTGGGACACAAATCGTCCAGACCTGGAGATTTGTCCACTTTTCAGCCTTCCAAAACCTCCAATACCTTGTCACTCCCTATGATAATTTGCTCAAGAACCTCACAGTCTCTCTTCCTAATTTCCATTTCTACATCCTCATTCTCTTGAGTGAAGACAGATGTGAAGTATTCATTCAACACCAATATCCTCTGGCTCCACCCACAAATTTCCCCCTTGGTCCCTAATGGGTCCTACTCTTTCCCTGGTTATCCTCTTCCCATTGATATACTTATAGAATATCTTGGGATGTTCCCTACTTTTACCAGCCAGAGCTTTCTCATATCCCCTCTTTGTTCTCCTAATTGCTTTCTTAAGCTCCATCCTACACTTTCTGTACTCCACTAATGCGTCCATTGATTTGCTCTCCTTGTATTTGCTAAAAGCCTCTCTTTTCCTTCTCATCATACCCTGAATGTTTCTGGTCATCCATGGTTCTCTGGGCTTGTTGCTCCTACCTATTACCCTAGAGGGAACATGTTGGGCCTGTACCCTCCCCATTTCCTTTCTGAGTGCTCCCCACTGCTCTTCTGTAGATTTCCCGATATGCTACAGCAGAAAACTAATATTTATTTAAACTGAACCCACAGCAAGCACTTGTTCCTCCTCCTCGCCACTTTTGCCACTTCTTATCCTGTTCTCCCTTAAATGGCACATCTGCACTTTCACTTCACTTTTTTTTTTATACCAGCTCATATTTTCCATAATCTCTAACTTGCCATGAGCAATGTCATAGAAGGTCCACTCATCATGCTATAGTAATCAGTTGCAAGTTACAGAGCCATCATTTAATACAAGTCAATGGAATGTTTTTTCATTTTTCAGGGAGTGAATATGTCTTCAAAAGAATTTAATGATATCTTTGACTACTATGATCAGGTAGGTTTTCTCAAATCTAATTTATTAACTTTTAAATTACTCAAGTATATCATCAGGGACACGCTGCTACAAGAGAAGCAGTTTCAGTATCTTAAAGGGGAAAGTTGCCATTTTGGGCATGAAAAAGCTCATGAGAACCAAACATCTTTAATTATTGTATGGAGCGCAATGTGATTTTACAATTAAAGATTTTCTAATGTGAAGAACATTATGCAGAAAAATATGTTGTTTTCCTGTACATTTCAGAGGGGGAATTCTCCTCTGTAAAAAATCAGCTGGCATTGCGATGGAAAATGAAAGAAAATTTGGTTGACAAGGCTCCCGTCACTGATTGGGATTTCCCTTCCCACTCACTGTGGTGGCGCTGACTGTTCCTTCTCCACATGCTGCATTCAACTGACGGCAGGATGAGGTGTGGCTCAGGTGCCTGGTGAATTTAACTCACAGCTGCCCCATTTACTGCCCTTTCCTGGAGCCAGCATGTGGAAAGTGTCATTAGGACACAGAAAGCCCTGAGTTCTCATAATGGAGGAGATGGCTTTGTAGAAGATTCTCTAAGTTGGGTCCAGCACTTTACTTCTTAAGGCCTTAGTCTTGTCCGAGGCTAAGGTTTTCAACAGAAGTCCAGCTGCAATCTTCAGCATGTTTCTGACCTAATAGGGTCGCTTGCCACCTCTACTGGTGCTGCATTCTGGATTTCCTGCCCTCACACTAGTGTGTTCACTCTTGACAGAGGGTATCCCACTGTATAACTTACCCATGTATATGGAATAAACTAGGACAATAATTCAGGGTGTGGGTGGTTATGGATGAGGAGGAGGTTCCACTCTGTGACACTCTGCTGTAAAGGGACTGCTGTACAGAGTATTTCAAAAGTTAGAAAATCTGGGGGGTGGGGGTGGGAACAATCCCCATTCATTATTCATAACTAGTTTTGATTAAGTATGCCTCTTCAACATGATAGCAGGAACTCTTGCTTCACAATCCAGTGATTATGGGTTTAAGTTCCAGCGCTGGACTGATAATCAGGTATACCAGCCTAATTGAGTTTAATGACACTTGTCAGTCATGATCCCTTAAGTGAAGAGCATCGAAGGGCATTACCCATCCCAACTAACTACAAGTACAGTTTGTTTGCACT
This sequence comes from Heterodontus francisci, assembly GCF_036365525.1. Taxonomy (NCBI): domain Eukaryota; kingdom Metazoa; phylum Chordata; class Chondrichthyes; order Heterodontiformes; family Heterodontidae; genus Heterodontus; species Heterodontus francisci. The sequence continues at coordinate 73,030,501 of NC_090375.1, forward strand.
TAATAATAGAGAAACACTGCAATTCAGATAGGAGTTAAGTAATTTTGAAAAAGAATTGCTTTGGTCACTGTGTGTTGGACAATCATAAAAATGCTTTTTTGAATGCATTTTTAATAGGCTGGAATTTGGTGTAATCGTAACAGTGCATGAACATACAAACTTATTAATGTACATATTGGCGAGAAACTTGTACAGCAGAAGATGCCCCATGAATTGTGAATTGCCACAAGTTTTAGTTTAGTTTAGAGATACAGCACTGAAACAGGCCCTTCGGCCCACCGAGTCTGTGCCGACCATCAACCACCCATTTATACTAATCCTACACTAATCCCTACTCTACTATATTCCTACCACATCCCCACCTGTCCCTATATTTCCCTACCACCTACCTACACTAGGGGCAATTGATATTGGCCAATTTACCTACCAACCTGCAAGTCTTTTGGCTTGTGGGAGGAAACCGGAGCACCCGGAGAAAACCTACGCAGACACAGGGAGAACTTGCAAACTCCACACAGGCAGGACCCAGAATTGAACCCAGGTCGCTGGAGCTGTGAGGCTGCGGTGCTAACCACTGCGCCACTGTGCCGGATGATTTGTGTCACTCCACCATTGGCCTTACAAAAATGACATCTTACCTTTAACCACCCTGAGAGTTTCATGAAGATGCTGAACTTGCACATAGATTGTCCATTAAACTCATCCCAGAATGTTAAGTTTAGCATTTAATCATGCAAGTACACTTTCACTGAAGTGTTAATTGTTAATGACTGACATTCAACCTCTGGCCCAGAAAGTGAACAATTGTGGATCTCATTCCTTCAAGTTGTGAATTGACATTGGAGATTTTAAAAGTATCAAATGTTAAATTAAAACTTTTCTCCTTACTTTTCCTTTTCTCTCGCTCTCAATCCAAACTTTATTTCCCTCCATTTCTTACTATACCTGATTTGACATTGAATTCACCCCCTCTAATTCACCCACTGTCTCAGTCCTTCCTCTGCTTATTTCTCAATCCTTAAATCTCATTGGTTGAAGAGATACACTGTTGATTCCATTGTTCACCAAGGTGCCCAATGGCCTGTTGCACTTGCTGTGCCCTTATCAACTCGCACTTCCAGCAACTTACTGAGCAAAAAATTTTTGAGCTGAAGGATGCAGGAAAGTCTAACGGGCAAGGCACACGGTGCCCTGCTCCAGAAAATTCTGGGCCAATATCACTGCACATAATCATCAGATTATAAAGGAACATCTTCTGTAGAACAGTACTTAGAAGTATGAAATATAGTCTTCAAAATGCTTGGCTCTGAGATTACTGGGAAACTAACATATGAACATTTGATGGGGCAGATTTTGAGGTAGAAATAACAGAGGCTAATAGCTCTCCCTGTTATTTGTGCGGGAATTAGAAAGCACCCTCCAATGACCACACATGTGCATTTAACCACGGAAGCCAGGAGGTTGTCAGAGATGCCATATTGCTCTGAAAGCTGTGCGAAAACAGTATCTCACTGGGAGACTTACCATTCAATTATATTGAACGTGAGGTTTCAATACGTACCAGATAATATATCAACTGAACTTGCCAAAAAATTTAAGCCTTGTCCATTCCAATGGAAGTGCTCGTTTTAATGGTATGGCAAGTCTTAATTACTGTCAAAACTTCTCTGGCACTGAAAATCGAGTCTGATTCCTTTACATTTTAAATTATTGTTGGTAATTTAATTTTTTTTTCCTTCTGTCTGATTTCTCTCTGAAAATGCCCTCTCTCTATTTCGATTTGTATTTAATTTGATATAGAATTCAATATTCTAAGTGGCAGTTCCTGGTTCAAATTCTGCACTGCTCATTCACAGATTCTTTAATCTGATTGGTTAAAGAGATGCATTGTTACTTGCCCTGTTCACACAGATCTCAGATGCTGTTCTAAGAGTGCTGCACTTTTGGGTAGGTGGCTGACAGGAACTCCCAGAGTAAAAGCCGATAGAAAGTCCATTGGCAAGTACAAGTGTAATGAATGGCTCGTGTGTATGTTCATTCTGACCACAAAATCCAGCCCAAAGCATTGTAACCAATTTCCTTTAATGTATTTACTGAAGTAGCAAGGACAAATTTTTTGACCCAGAATTTCCTGGAGTCTTGCACTACTGGAATGGTGCATTCAAGACCTCATGCTCATTTTGCACCATGCAAGTCCCACAAAATTATGACGTGAGGGGCCAAATGTCCTGCTTTTATGAATAATGTAATTTATGGGCTGGATTTTACACAGGAGGCGGGGGTCCCGGCGCTGGGCCGAAAAGGAAGGGGAACCCCGCCTCTACATTTTTTCTGACCCCCAGAGCAATTCTCCAGTCTTTTGGGGTCAAAGTTTAAGGAGGCGGGATCCCCGTCCCTTTAAACGCTTAATAGGGAAGGGGATCCCACCCCCCCCCACAAGCAGCTGTTCAATCACAGGGCCGGCAGTTCAACAGTATTGGCAGTGCCACTGGGAGCGGTGGCCACTGCCAGTACGGCAGAGGCTTTGGACCCAGGCCCAACGCTGGAACCCTGGACCTGAGACAGGTGAGGTGGGGTCGTTGGGCCAGCCCGGAAGGCCCCAGTGAGATGGATGGGTTGGGGGGAGAGGGGGTGGGCATTAAGTCTGGGGTAGGGGGGGGCCCATGGGGTACAGTGATTCATGTGGGGGTCCTCTTAGCCACAAATTTCCCACGAAGGATGGGACCACCCCCTCCCCCAAGCTTGCAGGGAGGGTGCCTCATTTTCCAAGGCATCCTCCCGCAGGGCGGAGGCCACACCGCCCCTGCACCACTGGTAAGATCCCAGCGGCAACAGAAAGAGGCCCTTAATTGGCCATCGATAGGACATTTAAGGGCCTCAATTGGCCTCTGGGCAGGAAGGCCAACGTTGGCCTATCCGACCCCGGGAAGATCGCGTCCGGCAATTCAAGTGTGGGGTTCCGTGGTGGCAGATGCCGTTCTGATTCTCCGTCCCCCCGCCCCCCAACATGGAACCCAATGTCAAGCTGGTAACAAAATCCAGCCCCTATGAGTCTGATCAGTAACAAAGACAGATGCAACAAGAGCTAAGCAAAAAAAAAAGATTTGGACTTCAGGAGCAGAATCAGAAATATGTATGATATAATTAAACAAATTATATGTGAGCATAGGACACATAACATCAAAGTTTGCAGCTGATACAAAAATATAGTGAGTATGGTTAACAGTGGTGACATTAGTAGATTGTGAGGTGGAGTACAAACAATATTAATGGCTTCAACAGATGCATGGCTAAACTTGGAGAGCTTGCCAGATATGATATTGATATAGATGCTTTCAGTGAGACCCAGCTCAGTGACAACTCTCCGTTCGAGATGGTTGGTTCTTTCCTTTTGGCCATGTACATGAAACACCAGTTACCCATCACCAATACCACACTTAAAGTTCACCACCTGGATGCATCCTCACTCTAGCCACTGGCACTGGATTGAGTATGGCCCAGATTTTGCAGTAAAAATGATTAGTTTATCAGTGGTCACATTATTAATTAGTAAATTGGACGGCAACCTTCATCGCCCGCACATACGCAGTTTACCATGGAAACCAGGAAGTTTCTGTCTGATTTGTCTTACACCTCTAAAAACTTTGCTATAGCAGTATCGCAGACCTGACATTGAAATACATGGGTGTAAATTTGCTGTACTTATGTAATAGATACCCATAAAACAAAAAGTTGGGGCATGCCCAATCAAATATAACTAAATCTTTTAACAGTCTTATTTCCAAACAATTTTTCTGGCACTGAGTGTAAATTCTCATGCCTTTAGATTTTAATTACTGTTGGAGATTTCTTTTTAAAACTTCTAGTTTCTCATATCTCAATTTTATCTGTCTTTGCCTCTCTTTGGCCGGATTTGTATGTTGTGGGAACAAGCTAGCCTCTGCTGGGCCTGGAAGCCATGTAGCAATTTTACATGGCCCAGGCCCTTAATTGGCCTCAGGTGGGACTTCCGCCCCTCTGAGGCAGGAGGTCCCACCTCCAAGAGCTACCAGACAATCAGTGGGGCAGCAGCTCTTCAGTTCCAGCAGCGCCACTGGGAGTGGTGGCCACTGCTGGGACTGCACTCAGCCAGGACCAGCAACAATGGAGAAGGCCCCTGAAAAGGTAAGTAGGGATTGGGCCTCACTGGGGAAAAGTGGCTGAGCCCCGGCATGGCGGGGGCTGATAGAGAGGGTGGGAGGAGGTGTTCCAGCAGGGGCAGGTTGTGCTGCTGGGGGGCAAGGGTGCCTGATCAGGAGGGACCCCGTCCCCTCCTCCAAGCCTGCAAAGAGGCCACCAGGATTACTGGGCGGCCTTCACAGGTGAAGTGCCCATCTGCCGCAGTTTATATACCAGCGATGGCGGGAGGCGGCCCTTTGGTGACAATAAATTGGCCACTTAAGGGCCTCAATTGGCCTGGGGTGGTCAGACTGTTTACCACCTCCCCTGCCGCTGGTAAAATAGCAACTGGGGCAGGTAGGCGATGGGAACAGCTCCCCCCCCCCACAAATCTTGGGGGTGGTAAAATGCCAGTCTTTATTTTGACATTGAATTTACTATTATTACATTTCCCCATTTAGACGCTAGGTGAATTTTAACATCCAAAAAATGGGTGGGGACTGATGTAAAAATTTTAAAATCAAAAAACTGACCCCAACCCACCCACTTCTGAATTTAACAGAGGCGGGACAATGGGCAGGCAGCCAATCCGCTGCCAGGAGGCGCATTGGCAACTTAAATATTTAATAAGGCTGGCAGCCGCTGATTTAACCTGTTTTACAGGTTTATCAGGGGCCGAATGGGATTACCAAGTCTCAGGAATCCTGGCAGAAGGGAGGCAAGGGCAGCTTTGAGGAGAAGGCAATTGCCTTTACAGCACTGCATGTGAGCAGGAAGAGCAGGAGTGCTACCCTCATAGCAAGACTCACAAGGTTGGAAGTTGTACCCTCAGAGTCAGGGACCAGATCCTCCTACCTCATAGTCAAAGAGTTATATGGCACAGAAACAGGCCCTTTGGCCCATTGTGTCTGTGCCGGCCATCAAGCACCTATCTATTCTAATCCCAATTTCTAGCACTTGGCCCATAGCCTTGTATGCTATGGCATTTCAAGTGCTCATCTAAATACCTCGTAAATGTTTTGAGGGTTCCTGCCTCTACCACTCCTTCAGGCAGTGTGTTCCAGATTCCAACTGCCCTCTGGGTGAAAAAACTTTTTCTCAAATCCCCTCTAAACCTCCTGCCCCTTACCTTAAACCTATGCCCCCTGGTTATTGACACCTATGCTAAGGGAAAAAGTTTCTTCCTATCTACCCTATCTGTGCCCCTCATGATTAACTATACCTTAATCAGGTCCCCCCTCAGCCTTCCCTGCTCTCAGGAAAACAACCCTAGCCTATCCATTCTCACTTCATAGCTGAAATGCTCCAGCCCAGGCAACATCCTGGTGAATCTCCTCTGCAGTGCAATTACATCCATCCCTACAGTGTGGCGACCAGAACTGTACAGAGTACTCCAGCTGTGGCCTAACTAGGTTATGACTCCATCATAACCTCCCTGCTCTTATTTTCTATGCCTCGGCTAATAAAGGCAAGTATCCCATATGCCTTCCTAACCACCTTATCGACTTGAGCTGCTGCCTTCAGTGATCTATGGACAAGTATACCAAGGTCCCTCTGACCCTCTGTACTTCTGAGGGTCCTACCATCCATTGTATGTTCCCTTGCCTTGTTAGTCCTCCCAAAATGCATCACCTCACATTTCAGAGTTAAATTCCATTTGCCATTGCTCTGCCCATCTTACCAGCCCATCGATATTGTCCTGTAATCGAAGGCTTTCCTCCTCACTATTTACGACACCACCAATTTTCATGTCATCTGCGAACTTACTGATCATACCTCCTATATTCACATCTAAATCATAAATGTACACGACAAACAGCAAGGGTCCCAGCATCGATCCCTGCAGTATATCACTGATCACAGGCTTCCAATCGCAAAAAATAACCCTCGACCATCACCCTCTGTCTCCTGCCACTAAGCCAATTTTGGATCCAATTTACCAAATTGCCCTGGATCCCATGGGCTCTTACCTTCTTGACCAATCTTCCATGCGGGACCTTATCAAAAACCTTACTGAAGTCCATGTAGACTACATCAACTGTTTTACCCTCATCTACACCTCCTCAAAAAATTCAATCAAATTTGTTAGTCATGATCTCCCCTCCGACAAAGCTATGCTGACTATCCTTGATTAATCCCTGCCTCTCCAACTGGAGATTAATCCTGTCCCTCAGAATTTTTTCCAATAGTTTCCCAACTACTGATGTTAGACTCACTGGCCTGTAATTACTTGCTTTATCCGTACTACCCTTTTGAAAAATGGTACCACATTCGCTGTGCTCCAGTCCTCTGGCACCTCTACTTTGTGCAGAAAAGGATTTGAAAATTTGTGTCAGAGCCCCTGCAATCTCCTTCCATGCCTCACATAGCAGCCTGGGGTACATCTCATCTGGGCCTGGGGATTTATCCACTTTTAAGCCCGCTAAAACCTCCTCCCTTTCAATGCTAATTTGTTCAAGTATCTCACAATCCCCCTCCCTGATCTCTACACCCTCATCGTCCTTTTCCATAGTGAACACAGATGAAAAGTAATTATTTAAAACCTCACCGATGTCCTCTGGCTCCACACACACATTGCCACTTTAGTCCGTAACGGGCCCTACTCTTTCCCTGGTTATCCTCGTCAAAAATATATTTATAAAATGCCTTGGGATGTTCCTTTATCTTGCCCGCCAATGTTTTTTCATGCCCCCTCTTCTCTCTCCCAATTATTTTAAGTACCCTCCTACACTTTCTATACTCCTCTGGGGCCTCTGCTGTTTTCAGCCCTCTGAATCTGCCGTAAGCCTCCTTTTTTTCCTTATCCAATCCTCTTATATCCCTTGACATCCAGGGTTCCCTGGACTTGTTGGTCTGACCCTTCACCTTTACGGGAACATGTTGGCCCTGAACTCTCACCATTTCCTTTTTGAATGACTCCCACTGGTCTAATGTAGACTTTCCTACATGTCACTGCTCCCAGTTCACTTTGGCCAAATCCTGTTTTGTCATATTGAAATTGGCCTTCCCCCAATTCAGTAACTTTATTTCCGGTCCATTTGTGTCCTTTTCCATAGCTACCTTAAATCTTCGAGTTATGGTCACTATCCCCAAAATGCTCCCCCATGGGCACCTCTACCACTTGTCCGGCTTCATTCCCTAAGATTAAGTCCAGTACCACCCTTTCTCTTGTAGGACTTTCTATGTGCTGGCTCAAAAAGCTGTCCTGGATGCACTTTAAGAATTCCACCCTGTTTAAGCCTTTTGCACTAAAACTATCTCAGTTAATATTGGGGAAGTCGAAATCCCCTATTATTACCCTATTATTTTGACACCTCTCTGAGATTTGCCTACATATCTGCTCCTCTATCTCTCCCTGACTGTTTGGAGGCCCATAGTACACTCCCAGCCAAGTGATTGCCCCTTTTGTTTTTAAGTTCTACCACTTGGCCTCATTTGAGGAACCTTCCAAGATATCATCCCTCCTTATTGCAGTAATTGACTCCTTGATCAATAGTGTAATGCCACCTCCTCTTTTACACCCCCACCATGCCTGAAGATTTTATACCTTGGAAGCTGCCCTTCCCTCAACCACGTCTGTGATAGCAATAATATATTCCCAAGTGTTAATCAACACCCTCAATTCATCTGCCTTACTTGTAAGATTCCTTGCGTTAAAATAGATACAATACAGCCTTGCATTATTCACTTTTGCCTTTAACAGGTCTATATTTGCTCTGCCTTCCACACCAAGTTAGTTTCTCTTCTATAACTGGCTGTGCATCACTGTACCTACACTCCGTATTCCATCCCCCTGCCAAATTATTTTAAACCCCCACTCCCAACAATACTAGCAAACCTCCCTGCAAGGATGTTGGTCCCGTTCCGGTGCAACTAGTCCAATCTGTACAGGTCCCACCTTCACTAGAAACAGACCCAGTGATCCAGGAAACTAAAGCCCTCCCTCCTGCATCATCTCTTCAGATACGCATTCATCTGCTCTATCCTATTCCTGTACTCACTAGCACGTGGCACTGGGACTAATCCAGAGATTACAACCTTTGAGGTCCTGCTTTTTAATCTGCTACCTAGCTGCCTAAATTCTTGTTGCAGGACTTCATCCCTCTTTCTACCTATATTGTTGGTACCAATGCGAACCACGATCTCTGACTGTTCACCCTCCCCCTTCAGAATGTCCTGCAGCCACTCAGTGATATCCTTGACCCTAGCACCAGGGAGGCAACATACCATCCTGGAGTCATGTTTGTGGCCACAGAAACGCCCATCTGTACCCCTTACGATTGAATCCTCTATCACTATTGCTCTCCCACTCTTTTTCCTTCCCTTCTGTGCAGCTGAGCCACCCATGGTGCCACAGTCTTGGCTCTTGCTGCATTCCCCTGAAAAGTCATCTCCCCCAACAGTATCCAAAGTGGAAAATCTGTTAGAGAGGGAGATGGACCCAGGGGACTCCTGCACTACCTGCCTAGTCTTTACCTGCAGTGTGACCTCCTCCCTGTACACTACATTGCAGGATTTCTTTTCAGCTCCTCAGGAGCGATACAGCACCAGGAATTTCCACCCCACCCCCCCCCCCCCCCCCATACTGGACCTTGGCAGGATTTCTTCAAGAAGATAGAGGAAGTGAACTGAGTGATTTCTTTTCTTCTTGGCAGGAAATCAACTGCCTTCAAACAGTTCACACAACTAACGGAAAACCATGTCCAAACCCCAAACAGAGTCGACCTCCAAACCTCTACAAACCTTGACATGTGGCTTCTCTGTAAACATTTTCCCCCAAGTCACCAAGGGTTCTGCTGTTAGTGAGCCCAAATCACAGGTGGCCTGTCAGTGAACTTGGTTAAAAAAAAAACAAATCCATGGAATCTTTTCAGTTTTAACACATCCTCAAAAATAAATGTAAAAAATGGAAGCACTTTCGTAACACACTGGACTAAGAGGTGTTAATTATTAAGAGAAACTGAAATAACGGCTTTTCAGTCTTGAACAAAGATAGATTAGGTCTCTTAGAGGTGTTCAAAATTGGAGTAGGAAGTGGAGAAGAGGGCTTGAAAAGATAAATAGGGAAAAACTATTTTCAATGGTTGGTGAGTCAGTAAACAGAAGGTATAAATGTAGAATCGCTACCAGCGGTAGGTTAGGAAGAATGTTATTATGCAGCATTTTCAGGATGTGGAATACTCTACCAGAAATGGTGGTGGATACAGAAAAGGGGAGTGGTTAAATGTTCGAAAATTAAAGTGTATAAAGGATGATAAAAAGGGGTATGCAACCAAGTGCAAATGTACTTTTTCAGTTCTGTAAAATTTGATGAAACTGTGTGTTAACTTTGTATACAGATACATACACGCACACACACACACATTAACGACTTGGACTTGGTCACAATTTTGAAATTTGCCCGTCGACACAAAACTTGGAAGTGTAGTGAACAGTGAGGAAAAATAGTAATAGAATTCAAAAGAATTCTGGTGGAGTGGACCAGCAGATGAAATTCAACATCGAAAAGTCTGATACATTTTGGAAGGAAGAATGTGGAGAGACAATACACGCTAAATGGTTCAATTTTAAAGGGGTGCAAGAGGAGAAACTTTGGGGTTCTTTTGCACAAATCATTGAAGGCGACAGGCCAGGTTAATAAAATATATGGAATTCTTGCCTTTATAAAGAGACAAAGAGTACAAAAAAAGGAAATTATGCTAAACCTGTACAAAATGCTATTTCAGCTGCAGCAGGAGTAGTGTGTCCCACTCTGGGCACCACACTTTAGGAAGGACATGAGGGCTTTGGAGAGGGTACATATGAGATTTACTAGAATGTTTCCAGGGATGAGGATGTGGATAGACTTGAGAAGCTGGGGTTGTTCTACTTAGAGCAAAGAAGGTTAAACGAAGATTTGATAGACATGTTCAAAATTATGCAGGATTTAGAGTAAATAAATAAACTGTTTTCAATGGCTGAAGGTTGGTTGATAACCAAAAGCTTAAGGTGACTGGCAAACGAACCAGAGGCGAAATAAGGTAAACATTTTTCGTGCAACGATTGGTTAGGATTTGGAATCTTCAAAAGGTTTTTGGATAAATATTTGAAAACATTTTAGGGATATGGGGAAAGAGCAGGGGAGTTGGATTAACTGGATTGCTCTTTGAAAAAACTGACAAAGCCCCGAAAGGCCTCATTCTGTGCTGTACAACAATTTGTATTTGTAGAGCACTTCTAATGTATTAAAATATCCCTTCACAGGAGCATTATCTGTGGGTTGTGATGAAAGGTCACAGACCTGAAACATTTCTCTCTCCACAGATGCTGCCAGACCTGCTGAGTATCTCCAGCACTTCCTGTTCTTATTTCTAATATTTCCTTATGCGGCACATTGTCAAATTTTGTTTGATAACATTGCTGTGAAGCACCTTGGCACATTTTACTACATTAAGGGCATTATATTAATACAAGTTATTAGTGATTGATAAAGACAAGTCGAGAAAAGAAACATATGCCCTTTATAAGCTATCTGAGCTCTTTATGGAGCAGCTTAGGATTTGTCCAATTTCTAATAACTCGAGTTATATTAGTTATGGCTCTTTATGTGCTCCCTGTTTATTATTTAGTGGTATGGTGTTGTAGTGCCATTAAGTGAGTTTTGTGACTAAAAATTGCAGATAGTACCAATAATATTGTTATGACCAGGTGAGAAAGGTGTCTAAGGGTCCCTTTTAGTCTTCACCTGGTTTGATTTTTGAACAGTGTTTTGAGCTCCCCCTTGGTGAATCCTTGTTTACCACTCTCCAATTATAAGTCGATGAAATGAGCACAAACAGGCTTCCTTAGGTTTAAAGAAGAAAAGTGAAATTTATTAAACCTTAAGCTTAAACTCTAATACGGTTAACGCCTATGGATATACGACGTGCCCACGCTAGCACGTACATGCGATACGCACATGGAAATAGGGATGGATAAAGAGAAGAAAAATAGAGAGGTCTGAGGCAATTTCAGAAGAGTTTCTTGTTTACTGTAGTCCTGCTGTAAGTAGTCTCGCTTTTCGTTGGAGCTTTGTATTCTTCTTGAACCTTGTTCACTGTAGGAGACTTTTCTCTCTTGGGGTTCATGTGTCTTCAGTTCCGTGAGAAAGAGATGAGAGCCTCAGGAATGAGGTGTTCTCAACCCAGGAGCCAACAGCTTTCTGGGTTTTCAACACTGTGGCAAGTTCAAATTCAAACTGCCAGTTAGTCATGTGATAAACTGGTCTGACCAGGTCTTCTGTGTATTAGAGAAGGAAGGACTGGGTCCCTTGTTCCAACACTGCTAGCATGCAAATGTCTTTTCAGTCAGGGCTTGGCAATTCTTTGTGATAGGCCCTCTTTTCTTCCCAGCCACAATTTTAAGTTTTAATGTTCATGTGGCGAAATAATGTGTGCCTCAGTCTTGGTAGGTGGGGGCCTACATGACAATATGCAGATGTTAACATTGAATTGCTTAGTTTTTAGGCACTTGATTTACAAAATGGGCTTTATTGTTATATCTGTACTGCTAATCCACAACACAGTTGGCAATAGTCCAATTACAGGTTGGACATCCAAAATCCGACTGTCCAAAAACTAGACATTTTTGAAAATATTCAGATGCAACAGCAGTTTAGCGTCAACTGATCATAATCACTTGAATTAAACTTGAAAAGACTGAAGATGCAGCTTTTTATAGTATCCTCCTTAAAGAGTAATGTTAAGTCAATGCTTCTCTGAAGTAAAATTTTCTCTGTCAATTTCTACTCAACTTGTTTTAAAAGTACTCTGGTTTTCCTTAAGTGGAAGTGGGTCAGTGGGAAGGGATCGTGTTGGGAAAGTTTTGGCCTTTAAAGCAGAGCGCTTTCTGTGGAAAAAGTTCCAGAAAAGTCGAGAAATGTTGTTGCGACTGGCGGATCCCTCCCACAGCCCCCCCCCAAAAACACCCACCATTCCTTGTCCAGGGCCGGGCTCCAGTTGGCCAGGACGGCATTCAGGCAGCTAATAAGCCAAGGCCTGTGATTCTCCTCAGGCTCTGGTTGACCCAGAGGGCGCTTGCGGGTTCCACGTGCTCGGGCTGTCAGCAGCCTAGCGTTAGGAGCCAGAGTGCTGCAGGCTCCATGTGAGGGCAGCTCCACTAGGGGAGAAGGCAGGAGCGGGACCCAGGAGCGATCTGGAGGAACGCGACTTTTAAGTTGTTGGACTGCATCCATTCTCAGTTCCACGGCTGGAAGCACATGTGGTTCACTAACATTTATTTAGCTCACCATCGCCTGACCTTTGTAAGTCAATTTTAACATCTATAATCAATCAGTTATACATTCACTCTACCAGAATTTATAAGGCAAAGGAATGGTATGCACTGACAACTCAAGCTGAAAGCCCTTTTCTTCAGTTATTTTGTTTTATTGTCCAAAATCCAGGAAAATCCAAAGTCCAGCACGGTCTTGGTCCCAAGGATGCTAGATTTTGAATGTCCAACCTGTAGAATTAATGTTTTAGCTATTGCTTTGGAATGCTAACTGCCCATGAGGGTTTCCATTGTTATAAATAGCTCAACTTCCAAAGGAGATATGAAATTTGATGCTCAATGGTATTTTTAATTTTAAAATCCAGTTGTAACAGCTGTGGATATTACTTGCAATATTCTGAACAGTACTTTTCTGCATGTTTTATGTTCTAGAGATGTGATTTATCAGGCTTTTACCAAATGACAACTGTAAAGCACAGAGTGACATATTTCCAAAATATATCTTACATGCACTGTAGAGTATTCAGTAATGAGAAAAGTAGATTGGAATTGTTAATAAGGTATGCATTCTACGACATGGGTCTCAAACTTGTATTTTTTTTTTGCTTAGGACAGTAATGGATACATAGATGAAAATGAATTAGATGCTCTACTAAAGGATCTCTGCGAAAAGAACAAAAAGGTAGTAAAAACACATTTCAAAACCCCACGAGCATATTTTAAGAGGCTGCTCATGGAACTTAGTTAACTATGATTTTTTTTTAATTCAGGACTTAGACATTCAAAATCTTACAACATACAAGAAAAGCATCATGGCTTTGTCTGATGGAGGGAAGCTCTTTCGGAAAGATTTGGCATTAATCCTCTGTGCTGAAGAGTTTTAAATATCTTGCCTTCTCATGTGCTTGTGATTTGTGTGACGATAGCTGTGTGCTAAAAGGGTGTAGGATATGCTTTCCTTCTACCTGTAAAGTTCACTGATTGCATATAGATTAATCAGTAGGATGTGCAACACATTCTTTCTGATCTGTTGTATCTATATTCTTTGTAATTTACTGCTTTTGTATCTACAGAATTCATACAATAAAGTATACTACTGAAACTAATAGGAAATGTGACATAAAAACAATTGTTTTTGTCTCACACTGAAAGAAGGGTTTGTATTAAATGTTCACAAAACTGCTTGAAAGATTGTTTAATAAATGCACTGAAGGTATAAAGATACATTGATAATTTCCAGAGTTTACAATTAAAGATGTTAAAATCAACCCCATAAAAGATTTTCATTAATCGTTACATATCTGTTTCTTTCAACCAAAGTATACTTTTAGGCAGGAAACAAAACGCAAGTCAAGTAAAATCAAATTATGTTGAAGATTTTCTAGCACTACATAAATTTATTAACGAGTATCAAGTTAAAGCCCATTTAATTTCTTTCCCATGCTATTTTATCTGGTTGTTTTTATTTAGGTTTTTTATTTATTCTTTCATGGGATGTGGGTGCCACTGGTAAGGCCAGCATTTGTTGCCCATCCCTAATGGCCCTTGACAACTGAATGGCTTGCGAGGCCATTGCTGTGGGTCTGAAGTCACATGTAGAGAAGGACAGCAGATTTCCTTCCCTACAGGACATTAGTGAACCAGATGGGTTTCAATTCCAGATTTTATTAATTAATTGTATTTAAATTCCACCAGTGGCAATGGTTGGATTTGAAACCATGTTCCCAGGGCACTGGCCTGGGCCTCTGGATTACTAGTTCAGTGACATTACCACTACGCCACCATTTTGTTCTGTTCATTCTTTGCATCTTTCCGGCACATACAAAAGTAGATTGGAAACGTCATGGATATACAAAGGATGCAGAGACTTAGGAAAGTGTTAAAAAATGCATGAGGCATGGAAAAAATAAACATATAGGAAAGCATAAGCAAACTGACAAAAGGCCATAATCATACATAAAGACATTCACCAGTACAATTACTCTGTACTTTTAATACTTACTCCAGATTGTATTGTAATGGAGTTTTTTTTTTTACTTACAACATGGTCACTGCAGCAGTGTGTAGGGCAGTGGCTTTAAACCCACTTTTAATCAGTTGTTAAAAAATTAAAACAAGTCATTAAAAGGATTCATTATACTAAATCTAATATCAAGGCCCTATAATCCTGTTTTTAAACATTTACTTTTCAAACTAATGTCACAAGATCATTTTAAAAGGAACTATACACCACACTGTATACGTTTCATGGATCCTTTTCTCTCCAAAAAAATGCTAATTACAAATTTAAGAATCATCCTCAAATCCCATTTTTGTTGGCACCATGCAAGTATCAGTTATGGTGATAGACATAATAGTGAATGTACTACTCCACTACATGGTGCCTAGGGAACATTTTCAAAATAGTTCAATTCCACTCTGCCTTGTGGCTAGGCTGATCAGACTAACAGAACTGCAAGTGTCAAACTATGATTCTACAACCGGTGATAAATTATAGTTCCTATAAGGATATTTCAACATACAGTAGGTTTCAAAATAATTATTTTAAAAAGTTGTTCAAAATAAATCAAGATAAACCAAGAGCTAAGATACTTGAATAAAATTATCAAATTGCCTGGCATAATAAGCTGGACATGTATTATTGTAAATTCTGTTCAACTGATTACAAGATTTATGCCATACTTAAGAGCCTTTGTTTTTTCTGATCAGAGACTCTAGCACATCCCATTGTTCATGTGTAACCTAAAATAAAAACAGTGTTGTTACTGTTTCTTGACTAATTAAGATCAGTAACAAAATTCAAAAAGATAAATGCATTATATATGGTTTCATATTTCTGAAAAATGAACACAAACCAAATAATTGTGCAAGAAAGTAAAATCATGAAGAAGCAGCTCCTACTATACTGCCCACCAGTAACAAGAGAGCATGAATTTTGAACTTTATCTTCTGTGTACACATACTAAGTTCTTGGGTATAAAATTTGATGCAGGGCCTCAAAATGGTAATACAATTTCTTGGCATCGGAAAAATGTGGGTCCCTGCAAAGCACACTTTTTGGGTGCTGACAGCTGTGATGTCTAGAGCTATTTTGCTCTCCCTCCTGGAAATGTAGAAAAGTTGGAAACTAAGGCTAGGGGAAAGGGGGCATAAAAGAATGGAATATTAGCTGAAATTGACATTACCTTCTGTAGACTGTTAAATTCACCAGCTATTGAAACATATTCACCACCATCAAATCTTATTACCTAAAAAAAGTATAATCACAAGGTTCAGTTACATTTCATTTAAAACTTAAAAACTATACTTTTTATACTGGCGAATATAAACAGCATGCACAAGAGTGTGAAAAGTTTGTGCAGCTGTAATGCTGAACGCCAGAGAGATCAAGTTCATATAACAGCACAGAACATGGCTTTTGTGAATTTGTTTTAAAAACCAGCTTCGCTTAAGAGCACCTTTTTTGCAGGGGAACCAACTAAACTCATGGAAACTTAATATTTGTAGCATCTGCAAAAGCTCATGTGTGGAAAAATAGAAGATTTATGATTCAATTCCTGACTAATAGTGCTAAAACCAAAATTATCCTAATTCACTACTATTGTCAAATTGTTTTGACATAGCAGAGCTTAGTTGTTTAAGTCATTTTGTATTTTATTTTAGTGGAACTGGAGCACTATCTTAAAATTCAATTTCTCAATCTTGAAATTTCACTTTTTAAAACCCACATCAATATTAAATACCTAAAGTATTAACTTACATACTTAGGACACGAATTGATAATACAAATAGCACACTCTTCTCCAAAGTAAACTACATTAGGTAAATTGCCTCATACAAAGTTTGATTTCCTTTTTAATCCTGTATGGTTCAGCAATATGTTAGGGCATCACTATTGATGCTATAATTCAGGAATTCTTTGAATTAATTCTCAGGCTATGGGTGTCGTTGGCAAGGGCAGCATTCATTAACCCTCCCTTGTTCTTTTTGAGAATGTGGTGGTGGGTCTTCTTAAACCACTGCAGCTGATGAGGTGAAGGAACTCCTACGCTGCTGTTAGGGAGGGAAGTTCAATTATTCTGATCCAGCAACTATGAAGGTACAAAAGTATCTGTCCAAGTCAGGATGGTGTGATTTGGAGGGGAACTTGGAAAAATTGGTGTTCCCATGCACCTGATGTCTTTGCCCTTCCGGATGGTTTGAGGGGTGCTCCTAACTTACTGCAGTATATCCCATAAATAGTACATGGCCCACCTGGCAGACTGATTAAAAAAATAAAAGCCTAAGGAATTGTAGCAAGCTGGATACAAAATTGGTTCAGTGGCAGGAAACAGAGGGTAATTTTTGACTGCTGTTTTTGTGACTGGAAGGTTGTTTCCACTGGCATTCTGCAGGGCTCAGTACTAGGTCCCCTGCTTTTTGATTACCTCTCTCTCCATCTATATCTAGAGATATATATATATATATTTGGACGTAAATGTAGGGGGCATGATCAAGAAGTCTACAGATGACACAAAAATTGGCTGTGTGGTTGATAGCAAGGAGGATAGCTGTAGACTGCAGGAAGATAGCTGTAGAGTGCAGGAAGATATTGATGGTCTGGTCAGGTGGGCAGAAAAGTGGCAAATGGAATTCAACCCGGAGATGTTTGAGGAGGTCAAGACAAAGGAATACATGATTAATGGGAAAATACTGAGAAGTGTAGAGGAAGTGAGGGACTGTGGAGTGAATGTCCACAGATCCCTGAAGGTAGCAAGACAGGTCGATAGAGTAGTTAAAAAGGCATAGGGAATCCTATCCTTTATTAGCTGAGGTATAGAATCTAAGAGCAGGGAGGTTATGCTGGAACTGTATAAATCATTAGTTATGCCACAATTTGAGTACTGTGTGTAGTTCTAGTCACCTCATTACAGAAAGGATGTAATTGCACTACAGAGGAGATTTACGAGGATGTTGCCAAGACTGGAAAAATGTAGCTATAAGGAAAGATTGCATAGGCTGGGGTTGTTCTCCTTGAAACAAAAGGAAGCTGAGGGGAGTCAGTGTTATGCAGCACAGAAACAGGCCCCTTGGTCCATCACATCTGTGCCAGCCATCAAACACCTATCTATTCTAACCCCATTTTCCAACACTTGGCCTGTAGCCTTGTATACTATGCCATTTCAAGTGCTCATCTAAATACTTCTTAAATGTTATGAGGGTTCCTGCCGCTACCACCCCTTCAGGCAGTATCTTCCAGATTCCAACCACCCTCTGGGCACCCTTGGGTGAAAATTCTTTTCCCCAAATCCCCTCTGAACCTCCTGCCCCTTACCTTAAATCTATGGCCCCTGGTTATTGACCCCTCCGCTAAGGAAAAAAGTTTCTTCCTATAGATGCCCCTCAATTTTGTATACCTCAATCAGGTCCCCCTTCAGCCTTCTCTGCTTTAAGGAAAACAACACTCACCTATCCAGTCTCTTTTCATAGCTGAAATGCTCCAGCCCAGGCAACATCCTGGTGAATCTCCTCTGCGCCCTCCGCAGTGCAATCACATCCTTCCTATAGTGTGGCACCCAGAACTGTACAGAGTACTCTAGCTGTGGCCTAACTAGAGGTTTATACAGCTCCATCATAACCTCCCTGCTCTTATATTCTACGCTTCAGCTAATAAAGGCAAGTATTCCATATGCCTTCCTAACCACCTTGTCTACCTGTGTTGCTGCCTTCAGTGATCTATGGACAAGTGCACCAAGGCCCCTCTGACCCTCTGTACTTCCTAGGGTCCTACCACCTATTGTATATTCCCTTGCCTTGTTAGTCCTCCCAAAATGCATCACCTCACACTTCAGGGTTAAATTCCATTTGCCACTGTTCTGCCCATCTTAGCAGCCCATCTATATTGTCCTGTAATCTAAGGCTTTCCTCCTCGCTATTTACGACACCAATTTTCGTGTCATCTGCGAACTTACTGATCATAGCCCCTATATGCACTACAAACAGCAAGGGTCCCAGTACCGATCTCTTCAGTGTTGTTGGAGCTGCACTCATGCAGAGTGCTCCAGCATATTCCTGACTTGTGCCTTATAGCTGATGGAAATCTACTGAGGAGTCAGGTGGTGAATCATGTGCTGCAGAAAACCCAGCATCTGACCAGCTCTGGCAGTCATGGCATTTAAGTGGCTGTTTCAGTTGAGTTTCTGATCAATGGTAACCCCACTGAATGCCAAGGAGAGGTGGTTAAGTCATAGTCATGGAGAGATACAGCACCGAAACAGGCCCTTTGGCCCACCGAGCCCGTGCCAACCATCAACCACCCATTTATACTAATCCTACATTAATCCCATTTTCCCTCGCACATCCCCACCTTCCCTCAATTCTCCTACCACCTACCTACACTAGGGGAAATTTACAATGGCCAATTTACCTATCAACCTGCAAGTCTTTGGCATGTGGGAGGAAACCCACGCGGTCACAGGGAGAACGTGCAAACTCTGCACAGGCAGTACCCAGAACCGAACCCGGGTCACTGGAGCTGTGAGGCTGCAGTGCTAACCACTGCACCACTTTGCCGCCCAAGTTAAGCTTTCTCTTGTTGGAGATTATCATTGTCTGGTAATTGTGGGTTTATTATTAAGAACAAATGTTTTTTAACAAACAAGACTACTCCAAGTGTTGAAGTAAAATACTATGGATGCTGGAAATCTGAAGTAAAAATAGAAAATGCTGTAAATACTCAGTAGGTCTGTCAGCATCTGTGCAGTGAGAAACAGTTGTTTCAAGTTGATGAATTTCCATCAGTTCAGATGCTGCCACACCTGCTGAGTATTTCCAGCATTTTCTGCTTTTACTCCAAATGTTAACTTACTGCTCCTGAAACCCAGTTGGCATAGTCACTGCAGAGGTAGGCAGCGAGGTTGGCAATTTCATTCACTGTACCAAAGCGGCCCATTGGAATTCTCTTGAGCATGTCTTTTTCAAACATTCCACTTGGGTCAAGTCGGCTAAAGGCACCCTATAAACAACAGAAAATACAAGTGAATCTCCGCATGCATTACAAATTGACTTGGCAAACTTAATTTGAAAGCCACACATGTTTCAGTAAAGAAATGCTTAGCTCTCATTTGAAATACAATTATTTCAGACTCTAATAAAGAAAACACATGAATTCTAACATTTTTAGCATATTTGATCTTTTAAACAAACAAACAGAGTGCCATGAATGCTCAGTGTTTATCTGGCCCAAGGTCTATGCAGGGCTTACAAGAAAAATCTGATTTAATTAAGACAAACAACTCAAAATGAAAGCAAACATTGCTGATTAATATTTAAAATTCAACTATTTTATATGTCTTTCTGCTTCAGCAGCTTACATATTTGAGATCACAGCACTATTATGACGCATTAGCCCATTTATTTGTAAACCTCACCTAAAGAGGAAATTATTAAAATTATATTCATTCTTGCAAATGAGCAATAGTGCTTGGGAAAACAGAATGGAACATTCATTCTCAAAATGTGACTGACACTGGAAAGACAGCAATTATTGGCCATCTCTAGTTGCTCTGAAGGCGTTAAGAGCTGACCACATGTGGGACTGGAGTTACACATCCTTCCAGGTCTGGACTGTAATAGTGAGCCAGATTTTTACAACAGTACAGCAACTTTAATGCTACTTGGTGTCAATTGATAAATTACCAGATTTTATCGAATTCAATTTCAACTTGCCATACTGGGATTTAAATCCACAATACAAAATCAGAATAATGCGGATACAGGAAATCTGAAATACAAACATAAAATGCTGGAAATACTCAACAGGAAATGCAGCATCTATGGAAAGAATTCACAACGTCTGGATTACTCTTCAATTACAATAACCACTAAGCTGACAAATCTACCACGTTAAAATTGACCCTGTTTATACTGGTGAATTGGGCGTGATTTCAATTCCTAGGTCGGAACACTGACGTTGCAATAACTTCCAGGTTTTGACCCCGTGGCCATGTTGGAATGCACATGCGCTGCCATTTTCTTATGCAAAGTGCTTAATTGGCAAGGAGTCATGTTCGCTGCCCCGTTTCTGCCCACACTTTGCTTCCTGTCCATTAACCAATCATCCATCCATGCCAATATATTACCCACAACTCTATGAGCCGTTGTCTTACCTATTAACCTTTTGTGTGGCATCTTAAATCGAACGCCTTTTGGAAATCCAGATATACTACATCTACTGGTTCCCCTTTATCTACCCTACTAGTTACATCCTCAAAAAACTCTCAAATTTGTCAAACAAGATCTTCCTTTAGTAAATTCATGTCGACTTGTCCAAGCCATACTATGCTTTTTTGAGTGCATTAAGAGTTCCTTAATAGTTTCTAGCATTTTCCCAATGACTGATGTGAGGCTAACTGGCCTGTACTTCACAGTTTTCTCTCCTTCATTAAAAAGCGCTAACATTTGCCAACTTCCAAAATGATGGAACCATACCCGAATCTAAGGAATTTGGGGAAATCATAGCTGCAGAGACAGAGGATGTGCTAGCTACCTCTTTTAGAACCATAGGATTTAGTCCATTAGTTCCCAGCAATGTCAGATTTTAGTCCCTAAAGTCTCATCAATATTTCTTCTCTGCTGATATGAATTTCCTTAATTTCCTCACTCTTTTTAGCCCCTAGATTATTGTCTATATCTAGTATGAAACTTATGTCTTCTACTCTGAAGACAGACACTTTTTTTGGAGGCAGCGCCAGCTGTGGCCAGTCCCCCTTGGAGGATGGAGGACAGGCACAGCCCTGCTCAGTAGGGCAGAGATGCAGTGCTTTTGGAGCCATGAAACAGGCAGCTCTACCTGGAGAACAAACATGAGATGCGTGCCCACATAACGGAGTTACCAAGGCACTGTGGAGTCATGGGATGAGAATGGAGAAGTCCATTCATCTCATGTGCATGAGCACCTCCATGGAGAGAGTGGCCAACCTCTTGGAGAGCCACCTGTGGCATCACTCAGAGTGGATGCAGAAACAGCCTCTTACATGCAGAGGATGCAAGGCAGACTCAGCAGTATTGGCCAGTCAGTGGCACAGAGAGGCATGGATTGGATGCCAGCTGCACTCCAGCTGGTGATCCCCTCCAGCAATCAAGGGTGCCATAAAGAGCTGAGGAGGTGACAGATAGTGATGAGGAGGCGACCCCTCATGAGGCTCCATCAGCATTATTCACCTGTATGGCCCCTCTGACGGACAAAGCATCTGTGCTGTCATGCCCTGTGACTGAGGTTGCTCCTGCAGTGATGCCAGTGCAGCAGCTTTTGGAGGTGCCCCCACTTATCACCAAGGCTAGGATGGCAGTCATGGGCATCTCACTCCCAGACAGGCATGAGCGAGCAGCCTACCTCCACCTCATAGGAGTGGCCATCCACAGAGGCCACTGCGCCGGTAACTTCATTTTGTGGGTCACTTGGGTGTTTAAAATGTAAATCGTTAACTGTTTAGCCATAAAGCACTTGGAAAGTTTTGCACTAAGGCTGACTTGTGTGCTTCCATTTCATGTTGCCAAACTCTGGAGAACTGGAGGCGAGGGTTGGGAGACCGATGGAGCATGCTGGTGAACACGGTCAGGTTCAGAATCTAGAGCCTTCCTGTCCCTCTTTCCTCACCACTGCTGCGCCCGCTCTGGCAAATACTGCTCGTTATTGCTGGTCAGACCAAGCTCAGTGAAGCTTAACACTATTTCCTCTTGTGCCCTTCCTTCGCTGGCATTGCAGTGTGGAGTCTGTCCAAATCCCACCTTACCCCCCTCACACCACAAATAAATGCATAAAAGCCCTTGTGAAGAGTGCAAAGATATAAAGGATACTTATCATTGAGCACAAATTCATGCCTGTGAATGAGTACCATTTCTCAGAATTCTCTTCAATGCTGCCTTTTGCCTCTGTTCTGCTGTTGCAAATTTCTCCCCGCTATGTCAGTGGCTCCTCCGCCATGTCGTGGTTCAGACAGCGCATAGAACCTGACCCTTAATTTCAAATTCAAAGTCTGTCCCTTAAACAAGCTGACAAACTCGTTAATGATCTCAAGTGGCCATTTAAGTAGCTTGGGCGGGTAGCTTCTTTCAGCGCCATTCAAAATCAGAGCTTCCCAGTCACATGTTGGGAAACCGGTACAGCAACCTCGTGGGCTGAGCAAGTGTTAAGTGACCACTTGCCCCCAAACTCACCCTCTCAAGATGATCCAAAATCCCAGCCACTGTGGGAAAACTTAAAATGTTACTACTTTAAAAATGCATATGCATTCCGAAAGCTAACAAAGATGATTAATAGGCATAAAGATTAGACCACATTGCCTCATCACCTCAAGACAGAACAATTTTAAAGACCAACCATAGCAAATTTTTAAATAAATCTTTTTGACAAGAGAATTTTTTCATCTTCCAAGTGGATTAATGATTTATACAGATTTCCAAAATTTGATGCCGGTCTCAATTGAGATTGTAAATTCCAGGCATTTTTTGTAGTCACACACATTCAAACTTCAGCTTTGACCAGTAGGAATCTGACTAAGTGCAATGTCACTGAAGTTGACATTTCGTAATCTGTAAAATCTAATCTAACTAAAATCTAAGACATTCAGCTCCAGATGGAAACTTGGTAGAACTGACCATTTCTGGTGCACAGGAGAAAGCTGAACATACTCAAACAAAAGGATTACTTTCTCATGATATCACAAATAAGTTGCAGAAATGTTTTGTTAATTTAAACACTGTAGGTGCTGGTTGCTAATGTTTGGATCCTTACACCATAAACATCAGTTTCATGAGCAGCAAGGGTTTACGGCCACACAAATGACATTGGGTACAATCAATCCGAGCAACACAGACCTTTGCTGCAATAATTAATCCTTATGCAGAATGAATAAATGGCTATTACTACTATTAATACCACTATTACTGCACCGACACTTGCAACCACATACATTTGTGCAGTATCTTTTACTTAGAAAAATGTTCCAAAGTGGTTCAGAGGCATGAAGGAAAAATAATGGACTCCTGAGCAAAAGGAGGTGTTAGGATGGGTGACCAAAAAAAAGCGAGTCTTAAAAAGGAGTACACATTTTCCAGAAATGGGACAGTTATCCCATTAATGTTCAGAGTTCTGTTCCCATGATGCAACAGGTTTAAACATGAAACTTCCATCAGTACTCCGAGCTAGAAGTCCATGCAAGGTTTCTTAGCACAAAATATTGGTTCACAGCTTGCCAATTCTAGCAGAAATTGCTCTGCAAGCTTACTGAACCTTGTGTCTCACTGTGCTCATGTTTTGATTTCTTGTTAAGGGATACTCATACTACTGAATCATACGAACTCCAGGTGAATCCAATAGGTGACTAATAGATAAAAAATTAAAGAAAAGCTGGAAATACTTAGCAGGCCTAGCAGCATCTGTGGAGAGAGAAGCCGAGTTGACGTTTCGGGTCAGTGACCCTTCTTCGGAACTGCTCCGAAGAAGGGTCACTGACCCGAAACGTTAACTCTGCTTCTCTCTCCACAGATGCTGCCAGACCTGCTGAGTATTTCCAGCATTTGTTTTTATTTCAGATTTCCAGCATCCGCAGTATTTTGCTTTTATTTTGGTGACTAATAGATACCTTGAAGAGAAAAAAAAAAGAGGTATTTCCCAATTAAAAGGAACACTATGCAAAAAAAAAAGACAGCTACAATAAGAGCAGAGGTCTCTCAAACATCCCTGATGGCTTGTTTGTTGGAGGACAGAAGAACTTGAAGGAACCCGTGGCCGGGATTTTACCTTTGGCGGACAGGAGCCATCCACCGACTGAAAAGTCGGCGGCAAACCCCCTTCCGCCTGGCCTAGGGATCTGAAGCAGGACATCCACACGCTTAAGGTAGGAGGTCCCAACTAATAGACCTGCCAGACAATCAGCAGGCCGGTAGAACTCTGTCCCAGCAGCGCCACCAGGAGTGGTGGCGACTGCAGCCCAGCTTCATGAGTTAGATGTCAGGGAACCACGGAACGCAGATAAGTTTTTGTTACCTCGCTGGGGGTGATCTGTCGGGCCCCGGTGAAGCAAGGTGGTCGATTGGGGGAGGGGGAGCGTGTTGGGTGTGGTTGGGGCAGCCCTCTGCCTAGCTGCCTGACCAGCCATGGGTAAAATCCCCGTGGAGCTGGGCGGAGGCCCTTAAATGGTCGCTTAGGACCTCGATTGACCCAGGCGGGCAGGCCGCTTTGAGCTGCCTAAAGTGGTGGCAGAGGCGGGTTGAGAAGGGACCCCCCCCCCCCCCCACTGAGCCTCCCGCTCCATTTTACGCCCCCCACCCTACGACCTTCCCGCTCGTGGGGGCTGGGGTGAGGACGTAAAATTCCGGCCCGTGTTTAGCTAGTGCTCACCAGTTTTGTCTTTAACCTGCTATATCTAAAAAGTAAATCTCAATACTCATCTGAGAAAGTTCCACAGGCAGGAAAAGCTTTGTTGGAAGCATTTTTTGTAGATTTATTGAGTCGTTTTGCCTGTAGGTTTTGCAAGTAAGCTCAAGTTCTACCAATGTAAACTGCTGTTGCAGTCAGATCTACCCACAACTCTCCCATTATAAACAATGGATTTCAGCAAAGCCAACCTCATCCAGTCTAAAAGCTTGACATGGTTTGGACCACGACGAGTCCAGGAGTTACCAAAATTGTTTTCCACTGGAACTGTCAAACAGGACAACTATACTTATAGATGCAAAGGACATTGAAGGTGACAAGCAAGGCCTGCTGGCACCCCCCACCGCCCCTGCCCTTGCTACCACCATCCCTCCCCTCCCCCCACCCACACCACAACCCCATCCCATGAGACCCCTTCTGCTTTGACCTACTTGTGGCTTGGGTCCAGTGCCACGCCTGGGCCTCAGGTGGGGGCTCCTCCAGCAGCAGCCACCGCTTCCTCGGTGACACTGCTCAGCGGAAGAACTGCCAGCCTCTGACTGGCCGGCAGCTCTGTGGGCGGGACTTCCGGTGACGGGACTTCCAGTGACGGGGTCCTTGATCTTGTGGAAGGCCGGCTGCTGTCCACTTAAGTGCGCAATTAGCACTAGATTCCGGAGAAGAAGCAACGCGTAGTTCTTGGTGCCGCTTTTTCCGAACGTCGAGACCCCAGTCACCAGCATCAAATCCTGGCCACTGACTATTTAGCTTTGAAGTTACTTCTACAGCTTACCTCAATTATGTTGTGTGAAACAAATAAACTTTTACTCAGTCATTGGTATGAGGCTGTAGAGGACCCGATTCTTCCTCCCTCACCCATCAAGGCAAAAGTCAGGAGGATCTTCATAGGGAGAGATGTTTGAGGGACAAGGCAAAAATTCCTCTTCTATTGATGCTAAATGCTTGGAGGAATGGCAAGTTTGGTGCTGGATAACAATTGTTTCTTGATCTAAAGCTATTGGAGTTGATTTTCCTCCGCTGTCTGCTCTGGCTATGCCTAGTTCCTGGGCCCAAAGTAGAAGAAAATAGGTAGAGCCAACTTTATTCGATGTGCTCTGATCATTTTGATCCCTACTGTCTTCTTATTTGCGTTATCTGGCTAGCCAAATGTCAATGTCACCTCAATTTCCTACAAAGGCAAAAGGGAGGGCAACCAAAGCCAGAGCTCCCTGGATGACAAAGCAGAAAGGGATGAAGCACTAAAAATGGCACTAAAAGATGTCAGCTTGAATATAAAAAAAGCATATAGGAGAAGTGAAAAGGGAAATAAAAGGGCTAAAGAGACAGTACCAAAATAGATTGGCAGCCAACATTAAAATAAATCAAGATCCTCTAGAGGCAAATAGATAGTAAAAGGGTTGTCAGATGACCAGTGTGGTCAATTAAGAACCTTAGCATTATTGGTGGAGGAAGGAGGCATGGCTAAGGAACTAAATGAGTATTTTGCATCTGTATTTACCAAGGAAGAGAACGTTGCCAAAATTATGGTAAATGAGGTGGTTGCTGGGATACTAGATGAGATAAAAATAGATAAAGGGGAGGTACTAGAAATGCTGACAGTAATTCAAGTGGATAAGTCACCCAGTCTAGATGGGATGCATTCAAGTTTGCTGAGGGAAGGGTAGAAATTGCAGGGGTGTTGACCACAACTTCCCAATCCTTCTTTGGTACAGAGGTGGTGCCAAAGGGCTGCTGCAAATGTTACACACTTGTTCAAAAAAAGGCAATTTGAAGCCAGTCAGTTTGTGTCGGTGGTAGGGAAGCTTTTAGAAACAATAATCCAGGAAAAAATTAACAGTCACTTGGACAAGCATGGACTAATAAAGGGAGTGAGCAAGGATTTGTTAAGGGCAAATCATGTTTGACTAACTTGATTTGAGTTTTTGATGAGATAATTAGGTGGATGAGGGCAGTGCAGTAGATGTGTGTATCGACTTGTAAATGGAATATGATAAAGGCCACATATTAGGCTTGTTAGCAAAATTGAAGCCAGTGAAGGGATAAATGGGGCAGGAGCAGCATGAATAAAAAATGGCTAAGAGCCAGAAAACAGTTGTGGTGAATGGCTGTTTTTATGGACTGGAGAGAGGT
Source organism: Heterodontus francisci (assembly GCF_036365525.1). Classification (NCBI taxonomy): domain Eukaryota; kingdom Metazoa; phylum Chordata; class Chondrichthyes; order Heterodontiformes; family Heterodontidae; genus Heterodontus; species Heterodontus francisci. The sequence goes on from NC_090375.1 coordinate 73,057,457, forward strand.
GGGCAATGGCGTTCCTCAAGGTTCAGATCGAAGATCAGTTCTGTTTTTAATACACATTAGCGTCTTGAACTTGGGGGTACAGAGCACAATTTTGAAACTTGCAGCTGAGACAAAACTTGGGTGTAGTAAACTGGGAGAAAGATAGTAACAGACTTCAAGAGGAGATAGACAGGCTAGTGGAATTGGAGGACATATGGCAGTTGAAATTAAACATATACATTTTGGAAGGATGAGAGACCATACATACTAAATGGTAAAATTTTAAAGGGGGCAAGGAGAGACCGATCAGGGACTGCTTGCTCACAAATCCTTAAGGGTGGCATAGTAGGTTAACCAAAGCAGTTAATAAAGCATTTGGGATCCTGGGCTTTTAATTAGAGGCAGAATACAAAAGCCAGCAAGTTATCCTAAACCTACATAAAACATTAGGTCAGCCCCAGCTGGAGTAGTGCGTCCAATTCTGGGCATCACAATTTAGGATGTGAAAGCTTTGGCGGGTACACAAGAGTGTTACTGGAATGGTTACAGGGTTGCAGAATTACTATTACATGGATAGACTACAGAAGCTGTGGTTGTTCTCCTTAGAGCAGAGAAGGGTAAAAGGAGATTTGATAGAGGTGTTTAAATCATAAAGGACTTAAAGTAAAGAGAAACTGCTTCCTTTGGTTGAAGCATGAATAACTAGTGGGCACAGCTTTAATGTGATTGGCAAAAGAACCAGAGGCGACATGAGGAAAAACTTTTATGTAATGAGTAGTTAGGATTTGGAATGCACCATCTGATTGGTAGATATAGATTCAAAAGTAGTCTTCAAAAAGAAGCTGGATAAATATTTGAACAAAAGACTTGTAGCGCCTTTTACGACCACCAGACATTTCAAAGCACTTTACAGCCAATGAAATAATTTTGAAGCGTAATCATTAAAGCCAATTAGTGCACAGCAAGCTCCCACAAACAGCAATGTGATAATGACCAGATAATCTATATTTGTAATGTTGATTGAGGGATAAATATTGGCCAGGACACCAGGAATAACTCCCTGCTCTTCTTCAAAATAGTGCCATGAGATCTTTTACATCCACCAGAGAGGGCAGACAGGGCCTTGATTTGACATCTCATCCAAAAGACAGCACCTCTGACAGCACTCCCTCAGTACTGCACTGGAGTGCAGCCTTGATTTTTCTGCTCAAGTCCTGGAGTGGGACTTGAACCCACATCTTTCTGACTCAAAGGCATGAGTGCTACCAACTATGCCACAGATGATCCACTTTGAAGGAGAAAAAAAACTACAGGAAAGGGGAAGAGCTGGACGAACTGTACTGACTCGATAGGCCGAATGACCTCCTTCTGTGCTGTATTATTCTGATTCTACATGTAATTCTGTAAATTTTCATTATATTTCTAATACAATTCCAGAAAAAAAGCTATTAAGAAAGTTACTTATCCTGATTCCCCAACAACTAAGGAACATATTCAGGAATGCTCTTGTGTCATTACTAACTTTTGCTACTATACTGTTAAACTCATTTTAACCTTTAGTTCCTGAGAATGAATGTGAATACACAGTGGAAAGGTAAATTAGGCTAATATTAAAATACATTTACACAAAATATTTTGCAATCTGGATATACACAAGAAACCAATTAAGAAAATACTTGGGGAAAAAAGTTAAATGGCTATTTTACAGACAAGGAAATAAGTGTTTGTTCTAAGTACAATTACCAATACCTTTGTTTTAATAGGTCCTGGCTGAATCACATTGAACCTCATACCATATCGACCCCATTCAGCAGCAAGTGACCTGTAATATTAAACCAAAACAAAAAAAAAACAAAATGGATTTGTACCATTTTTGCATTGGCTGAGCTTAAAAAAGCACTACCTTTGGATTAACTGCACTTCAGATAAAATTGTATTTTGTAGGAAATAATAAAAATCTAATTTACAGCATGTTTATTTTGCATAGCAATCTTCAAAGACATCATTATTTACAAAACACTAAATCCACTGCCTCTGCTACTGAAGTAAATTATGCTTGTTGCTGGGTTGGCATGAAATGTTACTGCACTCTAAAATAAAACTAATACCGTGAGAAAAGTTGACGATCAATACACTTTATTCTATTCAGTCCAAAATATTTTCCTTTCATCTACCTTTTCAATGAAAAGAACACTAGAAAATTTCAAAAGGTGACAGCTTTTTAAACTGTATTGAAGACAAGTTCAAAGCAAGTGTGGAACAAAGATTTATTTTTCTAACACATGATAGACATAGATACAGAATATTTCGACAAGTTGCCAGACATCAAACAACTAAATATGCCATTGTGTTCTACAAGATGCTCCACGGGTTTTAAGCTGCCTGTCAAAAACTATGAATACCATAATACCTGCTCAGGATTCCTGAAAAAATCTGACCACTGGTACAATTACTTTGAGTATTTTGTAGAATTTATTTTGCATATTGATCAATATCGAAGTAGCTGGAATACATTCAGAAAATGTTACAATTAAATACAAGAATGCTTGAACTGTAAGCAGCATGGTGGTACCTTAAACTGAATGGTAAGACAGGTTCACATCAATTAAATTCTTAAGTTACTTTGGGACTGCAACAGCTAGCATCTGCATATTGGATGAAGATGCAGTGTAAACTTAGCAAATGGTTGCATAGCAGATTAATGATAGAAAAAGTAATGTAAAAAAAGGAGTTCTAGTTTTAGAAAATGGAAAGCGACAGATTCATTTTATTTTATTTATAAAGTTCAAACAGGAATTCTGTACTACCTGATTTTGCTCTTAAAAGACTCAGACATCAAATTTATATAATGTGAAATGCACTGTTAAAATTTGCTATTACTTGCAGCTATTTGATTTTGGCAGCAAAATCTCAGATTAAATATACCTCAAACTCCATATAACAAAATACCTTTATTACTCACTGTCCATTGAATCAAAAGATGGGATATATTACCTGTGATAAACACGATTTCAAGATCATGTACAGCATTAATAAAGCTGCTTCAGACAAATTATGGTAAGGGTTCAGAGGGGACACAAATTAAAATTTACAACATTATGCATTCTAGTAAGATGCAACAAAGTGTTTTATAATAAGCAGGCTGGGCATTTCATTGGGGTCAAGTCTAGCTGCTGAATGAATGGGCAGTAATAGGAACAGGAACAAAGTGTTCTAACTCCAGATACCCAGGTGGTGAAGGATAGAACTGGAGCCTAATCTTTACACACTAATAAGCTTTTATTTAGAGACACACATTGCAAACGTGCACCGCCAAACCCAACAACCACAGTATCAGTCTGCTCTTCTATGTGGGAGCACAAGTAAATCTCCAGTTAATATCCAACACCTGAATACAATTAACACAAGTGGGAGGAAGAGGAGCAGGAACAATAATAGCAACTTATGTTTATACTGTGTTTTTGAGAGAGAAATGGTTCAAAGCACTCAACACAGAACTAATCAAAAATGGACACAGAGCCGAACTCATTATCAAGAGAGATGAGGAAAGGTTCAATCAAAAATGTGGATTTCAAGGAAGGGCTTAAAAGGAGGAGTTAGCAGTGGAGAGGTAGAGAGAGGGAATTCCAGAGTGTGGGCCCTAGGCAGTTTAAGACAATGGTGGGTTGACATTGTGGGCCATGCTCAAGAGGCCAGAGTCAGAGAAATGGACTGCTTGGGGGGAGGGCAGCAAAGAAAGAGCTCAGAGAGATAGGAAGGGCATGGCCATGAAGGGATTTCAACAGGAGAATGACAATTTAAAATTTTAGCTTTTGAGGGACCAGCAGCCAGTCTAGGTCAGTGAGATGGGTGATGCGCGAGAAGAACTTGGTGTTGCAGAGGATATAGGATTCAGATTTTTGGACGAGCTGCAGTTTATGGAGGGTGGAGAATGAAAGACTTGCCAGAATTACGTTGGAATAGTCAAGTCTCGAGGTGACAAAGACACAAAGAAGGGTTTTAGCAGCAGATAAACTGAGGCAGAGGATGCAAGTAGGCGTCCTTGGTGATAACTTACCTTCGGGAGAGGACAGGAGTCCTGCGAGGGAGCAGATAAATAAAGAGCCAGTTCAGGCCTGCACTTACCTTTGGGAGAGGGGAGCAGTCGGACCTGCTAAACAGCTTCAGGAGTCGGCACGTGCTGGCTGAGATTTAAAAAAATTTCAGTGACATCACAGGAAAGCTGTAAGGTGATTGGTTGGTGAGTAACTGCTGTTAGGAGTATCTGTAAATAGCTAGGTTAGTACACTGCTGTTAGGGTATGCGTGTTAATAGCTAGAAATTAGAAAAAAAAAACTTTAAATTAAAATTTATGTAACAACCTTATAATTAATTATGGCACACAAGCAGAATGGAAGTAAGAAGTTGGCAAGTCTAGTGTTCTGTTTAATTTTTAAACAGTTAGGTTTATTGTATTACCAAGGTTTAAATTGGTGTAGTAAGTGCTAGTGAAGAGAGTCATTAACTAAAATATCAAGTAAATAGTTATTTAAAACATAATAATTAGCATAACAGGCCAGGTAATGTGTTGCACCTTTAGTATATGGAAGCTCGTGGACATCAGCATGATCCATAGCAACTATGTCTGCAGTAAGCGTCTGTGGCTCGAGGAACTTCGGCTGAGTTAACAAGCTGGAAGCAGAGCTGCAGACATTGACACATCAGGGAGGGGCTAAATTACCTGGACACTTACCAGGAGGTGGTCACACCCCTTAGGATAAGGTCTTTTGATTTGGTCCATGGTCAGGGACAGGAGGGTGTGACTTTGAGTGAGGCAGGTACAGGGAACCAGAACATAGAAGCAGAGGAGGTTCAGCCTTTGCAATTGTCTCAACAGGTTTGAGGTTCTCTTAAGGTGGATGAGCATACTGAACATGGCACCATGGTACAGGAAGCCATTCAAGCCGAGGGAGTAAATAGGAATGTAGTGGTAGTAGGGAATAGCATAGTCAGGGGGATAGACACAGTTCTCTGCAGCTGAGAGCAGGAGTCCAGATGGCTGTGTTTCCTGCCCGGCGCCAGGGTTCGGGACATCTGCTCTGGGCTGGAAAGGAACTTGCAGTGGGAGGGGGAGGATCCAGTTGTTGTGATCCATGCAGGTACCAACGACATAGGTAGAACTAGGAAAGAGGTTCTGCTTAGGGAGTATGAGCAGCTAGGGTCTAAACTAAAAAGCAGAACCTCAAAAGGTAATAATCTCTGGATTAATACCCGAGCCACGAGCAAACTGGCCTAGGGTAAATAAAATTCGAGAGTTAAACACGTGGCTCAAAGATTTGGTTTGGGAGAAATGGGCTTCGATTCTTGGGGCACTGGCACCAGTACTGGGGAAAGTGGGAGCTGTACCGTTGGGACAGTCTCCATCTGAAATGTGCTGGGACCAGCGTTCTGGTGGGTTGTATAACTAGGGCGGTAGAGGTGTCTTTAAACTAAATAGTGGGGGCGAGGGAACAGGATTGAGATGAGGTGATACATTAAGTGGAGAAGGCAAGGCAAGACAGCAAGGTAGCAATAAGGGAAATGATCAGAGTGTGGCAGGAAGGGACAGCGTGTACAAACCTAAGACTGCACCAGCAGATAAGACTAGAGGTTACAAAAATAGTAAAAAGACAGAACTAAAGGTTCTGTATCTAAATGTACATAGCATTCGTAATAAGGCAGATGAATTCACAGCGCAAATAGTAATAAATACGTACAATCCGATTGCCATTAGATGCATGGCTACAAGATAAGACTGGGACCAGAATATTCAAGGGTACATGACATTTCGGAAGGACAGGAAGCTAAGAAAAAGCAGATGGGTATCTCTGTTAATTAAGGATGGCGTTGGTACAATAGTGAGAGATGACTTTAGTTCTGGAGATCAAGATATAGAATCAGTTTGGGTAGAGATGAGAAATAGTAAAGGTAAGTCACTCGTGGGAGTGATCTATAGGCCCCCCCAACAGTAACCACACTGTCCGGCAGGGTGTACAGGATGAAATAATGGGCGCTTGTGAAAAATGTAAGGCAATAATCATGGGTGATTTTAATTTACATATAGATTGGACGAATCAGGTTGGCAAATGTAGCCTGGATGATGAGTTCATAGAGTGTTTTCAGGACAGTTTCTTGGAGCAGCATGTTCTAGAGTGAACCAGAGTGCAGGCTATATTGATCTGGTACTGTGCAATGAGGCAGGAGTAATGAATGACCTCATAGTGGAGCACCCCTAGGTAGCAGTGATCATAATATGTATGAATTTCACATTCAGTTTGAGGGAAAGAAGGGTGAATCCAAGACTGGTGTTTTAAACTTAAATAAGGGCAATTGTGACGGCATAAAGGCAAAGTTGGCTAATGTAAAGTGGCAAATTAGGTAGAGATGCAGTGGCAGACATTTAAGGAGATATTTCAGAATACTCAGAAAAGATACATTCCAGTGAAAAAGACTCGAAGGGAAGGACACTCCATCTGTGAATGAGTAAGAAAGTTAAAGATAGTATCAAATTAAAAGAAAAAGCAATGATGAGTGGCAGGTCAGAAGATTGGGCCGAATATAAAAAACAGCAAAGAATGACTAAAAGGTTAATTGGGGTGGGTGGGTGGGGGGGAAAGAGAAATAAGAGTACGAGAGAAAGCTAGCTAGAAATATAAAAACACATACTATGGGTTTCTACAGGTATTTAAAAAGAAAAAAAGTAAAGTAAGCATTGGTCCTCTGGAGTGTGAATCTGGGGAATTAATAATGGAAAATAAGGAAACGGCAGATGAACTGCACAGATATTTTGCATCTGTCTTCACTGTAGAGGATACAAGTAACATTCCAGAAATAATTATGAATCAGGAGGTGAAAGGGAGGGAGGAACTGTGAGGTGTTGCATTTTGGGAGGACTAACAAGGCAAGGGAATATACAATGGATGGTAGGACCCTCGGAAGTAGAGGGTCAGAGGGACCTTGGTGTACTTGTCCATAGATCACTGAAGGCAGCAGCACAGGTAGATAAAGTGGTTAGGAAAGCATATGGGATACTTGCCTTTATTAGCCGAGGCATAGAATATAAACAGCAGGGAGGTTTTGATGGAGCTTTATAAACCGCTAGTTAGGCCACAGCTGGAGTACTATGTACAGTTCTGTCGCCGCACTATAGGAAGGATGTGATTACACTGCAGAGGGTGCAGAGAAGATTCACCAGAATGTTGCCTGGGCTGGAGCATTTCAGCTCTGAAGAGAGACTTGATAGGCTAGGGTTATTTCCCTGAGAGCAGAGAAGGCTGAGGGGGGACATGATTGAGGTATACAAAATTATGAGGGGCATAGATTGGGTAGATAGGAAGAAACTTCTTCCCTTAGCGGAGGTATCAATAACCAGGGGGCATAGATTTAAGGTAAGGGGTAGGAGGTTTAGAGGGGATTTGAGGAAAAATATTTTCACCCAGAGGGTGCTTGGAATCTGGAACACTGCCTGAAGGGGTGGTAGAGGCAGGAACCCTCAATATTTAATATGTATTTAGATGAGCACTTGAAACGTCATAACATACAAGGCTACGGGAGAAGTGCTGGAAAATGGGATTAGAATAGATAGGTTCTTGATGGCCGGCACGGACACAAATGGGCCAAAGGGCCTGTTTCTGTGCTGTCTGACTCTATGCGGTTAGCACCGCAGCCTCACAGCTCCAGTGACCCGGGTTCAATTCTGGGTACTGCCTGTATGGAGTTTGCAAGTTCTCCCTGTGTCTGCATGGGTTTCCTCCGGGTGCTCCGGTTTCCTCCCACATGCCAAAGACTTGCAGGTTGATAGGTAAGTTGGGCAGTAGCAATTGCCCCTAGTATAGGTAGGTGGTAGGGAAATATAGGGACAGGCGGGGATGTGGTAGGAATATGGAATTAGTGTAGGATTAGTATAAATGGGTGGTTGATGGTCGGCACAGACTCAGTGGGCCGAAGGGCCTGTTTCAGTGCTGTATCTCTAAACTAAACAAAAATTATAATCACCAGGGACAGGGTACTGAAAAAATTATGAGAACTAAACGCTGACAAGTCCCCAGGTCCTGATGGACTTCATCCTAGGGTCTTAAAAGAAGTGGCTGTTGAGATAGTAGAGGCATTGGTTTTAATTTTTCAAAATTCCCTAGATTCTGGAAAGGTCCTATCTGATTAGAAAACAGTGATTGTGACTCCTTTATTCAAGAAAGGAAGGAGACAAAAGCAGGGACCTACAGGCCAGTTAGCTTAACCTCTGACGTAGGGAAAATGCTGGAATCTATTGTTGAGGAGGCCATAGCGGGACACTTAAATCTCAATTTAATCAGACAGAGTCAACATAATTTTACGAAAGGGAAATCATGTTTGACTAATTTACTGGAGTTCTTTGACAAAATAACAAAAACTGGATAAAGGGGAACCTGTGGATCTGGTATACTTGGATTACCAGAAAAATTTGACAAGGTGCCACATAGGTTACTAAGTAAAATAAGAGTTCATGGTGTAGGGGTGACATATGAGCATGGATAAAGGACTTGTTGGCTCACAGGAAGCAGAGAGTGGGGATAAATGGGTCTTTTTTAGGTTGGCAGCCTGTAACTAATGGAGTGCTGCGGAGATCAGTGCTGGGGCCTCAACGTTTTACAATTTATATAAATGACTTGGATGAAGGGACCAAAGGTATGGTTTCTAAATTTGCTGATGACACAAAGATAGGTAGGAAAGTAAGTTGTGAAGGCGGCATAAGGAGTCTGCAAAGGGATATAGATAGGTTAAGTGAGCGGGCAAAAATTTAGCAAATAACATAAGAAATAGGAGCAGGAATAGGCCATTCAGTCCCTCAAAACCGGCCCCGCCATTCAATAAGATCATGGCTAATCTGTCCCAGGCCTCAACTCCTTTTTCAGGCCTGCTCCGCATAACCCTCGACTCCCCAAGATTTCAAAAATCTATCTACCTCCTCTTTAAATACATTTAATGACCAAGCCTCCACAATTCTCTGAGGCAGAGAATTCCAAAGATTCTCCAACCTCTGAGAAGAAATTCCTTCACAACTCAGTATTAAATGTGCGACCCCTTATTCTGTAACTATTTCTCCTAGTTCGAGATTCCCCCACCAGTGGAAACATATTCTCAACATCTACCCTGTCAAGTCCCCTTAGAATCTTATATGTTTCAATAAGATCACCTCTCATTCTTCTAAACTTCAATGAATAAAGACCTAACCTGTTTAGCCGTTCTTGATCAGACAACCCCTTCATCCCAGGAATCAGCCTAGTGAACCTTTTCTGAACTGCCTCCAATTCTAGTATATCCTTCCTTAAATACAGGGACCAAAGCTGTATGCAGTACTCCAGGTGTGGCCTCACCAACACCCTGTACAGTTGTAACAAGACTTCCCTATTTTTAAACTCTAACCCCTTAGCAATAAAGGCCAAATTCCATTTGCCTTCCTAATTACATGCTGTATCTTTTTGTGTTTCATGTACAAGAACACCCAGATCCCTCTGTACTGCAGCATTTTGTAGTCTTTCTCCATCTAAAATAATAATCTGCCTTTTTATTCTTCCTATCAAAGTGGATGACCTCACACTTTCTCACAGTGAACTCCATCTGCCAAGTTTTTGCCCACTCACTTAACCTATCAATATCCCTTTGCAGATTATTTGTGTCCTCATCACAACATGTCTTCCCACCTATTTTTGTATCATCTGCAAATCTGGATCCACTACACTGTCCCTTCCTTCAAGTCATTAATATAGATAGTAAATAGTTGAGGCCCTAGGACCGATCCTTGTGGCACCCTACTAGTTACAGCTTTCCAACCTGAAAAAGACCCATTAATCCAGATTTTCTGCCTTGTGTGTGTTAGCCAATCCTCAATCCATGCCAACACATTACCCCCAATACGGAGCTCTTATTTTGTGCAATAAACTTTTATGTGGCACCTTATTGAAAGCCTTCTGAAAATCCAAATACACCACATCTACCAGTTCCCCTTTATCCACTCTGCTTGTTATATCCTCAAAGAACTCCAACAAATTTGTCAAACATGATTTCCCCTTCATAAAACCATGTTGACTGTCTGATTGCAGTAAATTTTTCTAAATGTCCTGCTATTTTTTCCTTATTAATGGACTCTAGCATTTTCCCAATGACAGATGTTAAGCTAACTGGTCTATAGTTTCCTGCTTTTTGTCTCCTTCCTTTCTTGAATTAGCATCACATTAGCAGTTTTCCAATCTGCTGGTACCCTACCAGAATCCAGTGAGTTTTGGTATATCACGCACAATGCCTCCACTATCTCCGCAGCCACTTCAATGGAGTATAATGTGGGAAAATGTGAAATTATCCACTTTGGCAGGAAGAATAGTGAAGTAGCATATTATTTAAATGGAGAGAGATTGCAGAACTCGAAGGTAGAGAGAGATCTGGGTGTCCTGGTACATAAATCACAAAAGGTTGGTATGCAAATGCAGCAAGTGATTAGGAAGACAAATGGAATGTTGTCATTTATTGCAGGGGAATGGATATAAAAGTAGGGATGTTTTCCTACAGTTGTATAGGTGAGACCACATCTGAAGTACTGTGTACAGTCTTTGTCTCCTTATTTGAGAAAGGATATAAATGCATTCGAGGCAACGCAGAGAAGGTTCACTTGAGTAATAGTAGGAATGGGGGTGTTATGAGGAAAGGCTGGACAGGTATCCATTGGAGTTTAGAAGAACGAGAGGTGATCTTATTGAAACATATAAGATCCTGAGGGGAATAAAAGCAAAATACTGTGGAAGCTGGAAATCTGAAATAAAAACAGAAAGCGCTGGAAAAACTCAGCAGGTCTGGCAGTATCTGTGGAGAGAGAAGCAGAGCTAATGTTTCAGGTCAGTGCAGTGACCCTTCTTCAGAAGGGTTCTGAAGAAAGATCCTGAGGGGACTTGACAGGGTGGATGCTGAAAGGATGTTTCCCTTGTGGGAGAGATTAGAACTAGAGGACACAGTTTAAAAATAAGGTGTCACTCATTTAAGATTCAGAGATGAGGAGAATTTTTTTTCTCTCAAAGGGTTGGCACTCTCTTCCCCACAGAAGAGTGGAAGGCAGGGTCACTGAATATTTAAGGCAATGGTAGATAAATTCTTGGCTAACAAGGGAGTCACAGGGTATCACGGGTTAGCGTGAAAGTAGAGTTGAGGCCACAATCAGATCAGCCATGATCGTATTAAATGGCGGAGCAGGCTTGAGGGGGCCAAATGGCCTATTCCTGCTCCTAATTCGTATGTTTGTATGAGAAGGTATGGGGTTGAAAGCATAGTTCAAGATTGAAAAAATGTTGACGTTGCATAAAGATCGTTTAGTACTAGGAGGAACAGAAGCTGCGTGTTTGGGCATAAGGCTGGAAGGGTCACTAAAAGGCTAAGATGATGATTGGAGGTAAGAGCGAGAATTCTGAGGTCAAAAAATTGAGGCATTTTGAGTCGGTGGAGGTTTCAGAGAAGAATGACGGGCTACGTGGAGATGAGGACACAGGTTCAGATTTTTAAACTGACCAATGTACAAAAATATAGACACACGCCAATGGTGGGACAAAGGGAGTGAGGATGTACAACAGGCCAAATATGGGGGGACACAGAGTTCTTGGAGTGTTATAGGGCTGTAGAAAGTTACGGAGATAGGAAGTCCATGGAGGGATTTGAGCGCAAAGATGAGAACTTTAAAATCAAGGCATTGGTGGACTGGGAGATTAAGTAGGTCAACGCGCACAGGAACGATGTGTGAACGGGACTTGTTGATTAGGATACAGGCAGGAAGCAGAGTTTTGGATGAGCTCAAATATAAGATCGGCAGAAATCTCATGGTGAGTTTCAGCTTACGATGTTTCAGAAAATTCTCCGCCATTTAGCACTATGGCCCAGATTTTGTAGTTTGCAGTAACCAAACAGTGCTCACCATTCATTATGCTTACAGCTGCCCACAGACTTTTTAATGGGGTTTTGGGCGCAACTAATGATCATTGGGCATCTGAAACAGCTCAAAGCCTGATACGGGGATCTGGAACCTGTGTGAACTGGGAAAACAACAGCGTGTCTCTTCAACCAGATTGAAGAATTTTCACTGAGCCACAGAGTCTAAACCAGGAAGTAAGTTAGAATATTTAAATCAATGTAAATCATGTGCAGATAGCAAAAATAAAAAGGAGAGAAATAAAATAGGATAGAGACAGAGAGAAAAACAGTAAAAGCAAAATGTTTTGTTTTATTTTTAAGAAATCTCCAATAATTAAAATCTGAAGGAATGAGATTCACACGTATGAAAGTTAATTATCAGTGGTAGAAAGGCTGTTTGGCAGTAACTAAGATGGATCATGCTGTTAAAAGATCACTTACACCTGAATGGACAGGTCCTAACCATTCCTGGCATGTTTTGTGGGAATCTAGTGGGCAAGTACTGTAAATTCACACCCTTACACACATTGCATTGCTGAGCCTCTCAGCGAGATACCGGTGTAACAAAGCTTGTGGAAGAGCAGAGAAAAGAAAATCAGACAGCAACTTCCAGCTTTGAGTTTTACTGCTCATGTGCACATGCTATCAGTTGCTGTCCAGTTTAATCCATAATAATGGTGAGCGCTGACAGACTTACCATTATTCTTATTCAAAATCTTTATGCTATTACTAACTTGCTCAAGGCTTCCACTCCTGCTTTTGCTGAGGCACTGGGCATCACAAATCCCGATCCAGTCTCTGCATAGATAGTAGTAATAGATAGGAAAGCTGCACCTAAAAGACAGTATGTTTTGGAACTCAAAGTAATTAACAATTATAAAAAATATATATGAACTAAATAATAAAAACCTTAACAAGTCTGTAAATTTATGTGTTTAAAACTGCTAATTACTTACAGAAACTACTGCAGTATACAAAATCTTTATCCACTTACAGTATGAATTTTCATTTATGAATTGTAAGCTCTGCATGAAAATTGTTTAGCTAGCAGGCTGTACAAGACCAGAAGAAAATAATCAAGTTCTGTATTTTGAACACTCAAAATTATATTCCAAGGAAGTTTTACTTCACTACTGGGTCTGTTATACCTGGCCTGGGAGTGCCTGATACTGATGATGGCTGATAAAAGTGAAGCATTCCACTCAACACTGGCATCTTTTGCCTCAATAAACATTACTAAAATTAAAACAAAATATGCAAGCAGAAAATATCATGGGATATTTTACATATACCCAAACAAGCAGGCTGGATCTGTGTTTACAAACTGGTCCAATAATGTAATATTGAAGTGTCAGTCAAGACGATGGACTCGAATACGGAAGTGGGAATTGAACCCACAGCCTTCTCACTGAGAAGCTAGAGCACTATTGGAACCAAAATGACCATCAAATCAACGTAATCTATTGGTCAAAATCAATCTGTTCTTAGAATATACATGAGACACAGATTTTACATAAAGTTTTTAAACACCAAACCTTTTTCCTCACCTTTTTTTGCTTTAATCAATTCTTTTCCAATTTCTAGAGTTACATATGCAGTACCATTAAGAACAATATCTGTAATAGTTTTAAAAGCATTAGCAGAAAGTCGTTCTGAGGGAGAGATGAAGTTTCCAGCAGCATTGTTTATGATAACCTAGTGTGCAAGGAAAGAAAATGATGCATTTAAAAAAAATGTAAAACTACTGGCTCATAATCTGGACTGCAATATCAAAATGCAGCAGTGATTTGAGCACTGGAGCATTTATAATTGGGTATCAAAGCCTACTCAGCAACCATTCACCACAGCATCCAAGAATATGGATGGTGCTTTGAGGGCCAAAAGCATGCTGCATTTAGGCTCACTATGCCCTCAGTTTCTATTTAAATTATGAAGCTGTACAATGAGACCTAGTACTCATTTGCTACAGGTGTTTCAGGAGACAGACAATTAAAAGTTCCACCTAAATTTTTTTAAAAACACAATGTGTTGGGTGTACTGCTTTGTGGACGTTCATGTGGCTGTGTCACTGAGCTGACCTTACCAAATAATGCTAAGCAAAACTTATTTAAATAATCGGGTGGGACTCCGGACACCTTGCACATGACAAACTGGAGATGCTACAAGCAACTGGCACGAGCCGGTAGTAAATCTTTTCGACAGCTGCTGTGGGGAAAGGGCTGAAGTACAACTTGTGTTAGTACTCTCAACTGATTTAACATTGTGACTTTTTTTTTCTAAAGCAGACTGATAAGTACTATTTTCTTTTCCCTTTCTCAGTCATCGTTGACTTTTTAAAATTATGCTGTAAACAGACCAATCATACCGATAGCTTTAATGGAAATCAGAGACACTGCAAGATCATCTCATCTACATAATTCAAATGCATCTGTGGCACTATTTAGCAACCAAAAACATCTATAGGAGGAGGCCAGTGGGTGGGGTTTTTTTTGAGTTATCAGCCTGGATAAATAAATGACAGCTGTAATTCAGTAGTATACTTCAGCGAATTCACTTTTTTTTTATTCATTCATGCTATGCCAGCATTTATTGCCCATCCCTTAATTGCCCTTGAGAAAGTGGTGGTGAGCTGCCCTCTTGAACAGCTGCAGTCCATTTGGTGTAGGTAGACCCACAGTGCTGTTAGGAAGGGAGTTGCAGGATTTTGACCGAGCGACAGTGAAGGAACGGCGATATAATTCCAAGTCAGGATGGTGTGCCACTTGGAGGGGAACTTGCAGATGGTGGTGTTCCCATGTATTTGCTGCCCTTGTTCTTCTACTTGGTAGAGGTCGCGGGTTTGGAAGGTGCTGTCTAAGGAGCCTTGCTGCATTGTTGCAGTGCATCTTGAGATGGTACACACTGCCGCTACTGTGTGTCGGTGGTGGAGGGAGTGAATATTTGTAGATGGGGTGCCAATCAAGCGGGCTGCTTTGTCCTGGATGGTGTCGAGCTTGAGTGTTGTTGGAGCTGCACCCATCCAGGCAAGTGGAGAGTATTCCATCACACTCCTGACTTGCGCCTTGTAGATAGTGGACAGGCTTTGGGGAGTCAGGAGGTGAGTTACTTGCCACAGGATTCCTAGCCTCTGACTTTTTCTTGTAGCTACGGTATTTATATGGCTACTGCAGTTTAGTTTCTGGTCAATGGTAGCCCCTAGGATGTTGATAGTGGGGGATTCAGCAATGGTAATGCCGTTGAATGTCATGGGGAGATGGTTAGATTCGCTCTTATTGGAGATGGTCATTGCCTGGCACTTGCGTGGCGTGAATGTTACTTGCCACTTATCAGCCCAAGTTTGGATATTGTCCAGGTCTTGCTGCATTTCTACACAGACTGCTTCAGTATCGGAGGAATCACGAATGGTGCTGAACATTGTGAAATCATCAGCGAGCATCCCCACTTCTGACCTTATGATTGAAGGAAGGTCATTGATGAAGCAGCTGAAGATGGTTGTGCCTAGGACACTACTCTGAGGAACTCCTGCAGTAATGTCCTGGAGCTCAGATGATTGACCTCCAACAACCACAACCATCTTCCTTTGCGCTAGGTATGATTCCAGCCAGCGGAGGGTTTTCCCCCCTGATTCCCATTGACCTCAGTTTTGCTAGGGCTCCTTGATGCCATACTCGGTCAAATGCTGCCTTGCTGTCAAGGGCAGTCACTCTCACCTCACCTCTTGAGTTCAGCTCTTTTGTCCATGTTTGAACCAAGGCTGTAATGAGGTTAGGAGCTGAGTGGCCTTGGCGGAACCCAAACTGAGCGTCACTGAGCAGGTTATTGCTAAGCAAGTGCCGCTTGGTGGCACTGTTGTTGACACCTTCCTTCAATTTACTGATGATTGAGAGCAGGCTGATGGGGCGGTAATTGGCCGGGTTGGACTTATCCTGCTTTTTGTGTACAGGACATACCTGGGCAATTTTCCACATTGCAGGGTAGATGCCAGTGTTGTAGCTGTCCTGGAACAGCTTGGCAAGTTCTGGAGCACAGGTCTTCAGTACTATTGCCGGAATATTGTCAGGGCCCATAGCTTTTGCAGTATCCAGTGTTTTCAGTCATTTCTTGATATCACGCGGAGTGAATCGAATTGGCTGAAGTCTGGCATCTGTGATGCTGGGGACTTCAGGAGGAAGCAGAGATAGATTATCAACCCGGCACTTCTGGCCGAAGATTGTTGCAAATGCTTCAGCCTTATCTTTCTCACTGATGTGCGGGGCTCCCCCATCATAGAGGATGGGGATATTTGTGGAGCCACCTCCTCCAGTTAGTTGTTTAATTGTCCACCACCATTCACGGCTGGATGTGGCAGGACTGCAAAGCTTAGATCTGATCCTTTGGTTATGCGATCGCTTAGCTCTATCGCATGCCGCTTACGCAGTTTGGCATGCAAGTAGTCCTGGGTTGTAGCTTCACCAGGTTGACATCTCATTTTGAGGTATGCCTGGTGCTGCTCCTGGCATGCCCTCCTGCACTCTTCATTGAACCAGGGTTGGTCTCCTGGCTTGATGGTAATGGTAGAGTGGGAGATATGCTGGGCCATGAGGTTACAGATTGTGGTTGAGTACAATTCTGCTGCTGCTGATGGCCCACAGCGCCTCATGGATGCCCAGTTTTGCATTGCTAGATCTGTTCGAAATCTATCCCATTTAGCACGGTGATAGTGCCACACAACACGATGGACGGTATCCTCAATGTGAAGGCGGGACTTCGTCTCCACAAGGACTGCGTGGTGGTCACTCCTACCAATACTGTCATGGACAGAAGCATCTGCGGCAGGCAGATTGGTGAGGACGAGATCAAGTATGTTTTTCCCTCGCGTTGGTTCCCCCACCACCTGCCGCAGACCCAGTCTAGCAGCTACGTCCTTTAGGACTCGGCCAGCTCAGTCAGTAGTGGTGATACCGAGCCACTCTTGGTGATGGACATTGAAGTTCCCCACCCAGAGTACATTTTGTGCCCTCGCCACCCTCAGTGCTTCCTCCAAGTGGTGTTCAACATGGAGGAGTACTGAGTCATCAGCTGAGGGAGGGCGGTAGGTGATAATCAGTCGGAGGTTACCTTGCCCATGTTTGACCTGATGCCATGAGACTTCATGGGGTCCGGAGTCGATGTTGAGGACACCCAGGGCAACTCCCTCCCTACTGTACACCACTGTACTACCACCTCTGGTGGGTCTGTCCTGCCGGTGGGACAGGACATACCCGGGGATGGTGATGGCAGTGTTTGGGACATTGTCTGTAAGGTATGATTCCTTGAGTATGACTATGTCAGGCTTTTGCTTGACTAGTCTGTGGGACAGCTCTCCCAACTTTGGTACAAGCCCCCTGATGTTGGTAAGGAGGACTTTGCAGGGTCGACAGGGCTGGATTTGCCGCGGTCGTTTCCGGTGCCTAGGTCGATGCCGGGTGGTCCGTCCGGTTTCATTCCCTTTTATAGACTTTGTTGCTGTTAGATACAACTGAGTGGCTTGCTAGGCCATTTCAGAGGGCATGCAAGAGTTAACCACATTGCTGTGGGTCTGGAGTCACATGTTGGCCAGACCAGGTAAGGACAGTAGATTTCTTTCCCTAAAAGGACATTAGTGAACCAGATGGGTTTTTACAACAATCGACAATGGTTTCATGGCCATCACTAGACTAGCTTTTTAATTTCAGATTTATTAATTCAATTCAAATTCCACCTTTTGCTGTAGTGGGATTCGAACCCATGTCCCCAGAGAAATACCCTGGGTCTCTGGGTTACTAGTCCAGTGATAATACCAGTACACCACTGCCTACTTTATATAGATTCAAACTTAAAATTTTGAGGCAATATGCATGTCAAACAGATGGCAATCTTCTAACTAGATTATCAGTATAAAGAACCTTGATGACTACTACAAGGCTCCAGAAGTAAAATATATCCAACCGTGCAAAATTTATATCCTAAGATACAACAAAGGTTTCTTTGGGCTTTTAAAATACTTTGTAAAATTGCTGATTGTCCAAAAGTAATTGTTTTTATAAATCTTTTTAAAGTGATAAAGAGTTTCATTTTATAGACAGAAGATAAAGGGAAAGAGAGAATAGCTTGCAGGTGTTACAAAAGAAAAAAAAAGTAAAGTGAAATAGCACTGAACTGATGCATTCAAACAACAGTAAACTGGAATTTCTGCTGCAGTTTATCAGCAGTCGTGCCTAAAGGATGCTACCAAAACAGATACATAAATGGAATGCCTAATAGTTTGGTTTTATTTGCTTTTTTCCCCCAATTTGATATTTTGCTGTACCATTTAACATTTTACTGTTAGAATACTACATAATGTATCTTCTGCCACCAGGAGTTACATGTCCAGTAATGCTAGAGACCATCTTGGCGTAAAGTGACTGTTATGTTGCACTCATAGTATGGCTATTCGAGATTCCAAATCTGAGTAACTTCCTTCTGATCATGTTAGTGACATCCCTTGCATCAGAAAAGGTAGTATGAAGGACAGAATCTGATGCCAGGGGATGGTCCTAAACAGCAATGCCAAGGTAGGTTCAGCTTTTTGTTGTATCTGAAATCAATTAAAAGATTTAAAATTCGATCTCAAACACCTCCACATGCATGCATTATATACAACAAATTTCAACCATCCTCTCCAAAATAGACATCCAGTACTAAGTACATACCATTCACATTACATATCTTAAAGCCAAAGATCCTTTTCAATCTAAAGAAAAATAGTGGCAAGTATCAACTAATGAGCAAATAAGATATGACATCTTTTTGCTGCATCAGAGGAAATCCATTCCAGTGCTGCCGAGAACAGTATCAGTGAAACTTCAACAAACCATCATCGCAAAGCTTTAGCAGCATATTGGTGAAATGTTGTTAGGGGTAACCTAGACAGCAAAATTGGTCTTGTTGTCACTAAATGTCAAGTTCTACACGAGCAGAGATAGGTGGAATTTCTAGGTGCAATTGCGAAACTGGTTAATAGGAACTATCAAGTGACAATATTTCAAACCATCAGCCTTTGAACTAGTATCTTTCGCATCATTAAGGCTATTGATTGAAATTGACAAACCCATAGGACTCGAGGTTTCAAACCAGCAGTGAGTGAAAACCTTATTCAACAGTTGACTGAATGATGCTATTATAGTATGGGAAACAACACCTGGAACTTGACATTAAAATAACCACAGTCGAATTCTCTTGATCAAAAGATCGATCTTTCCCATGATATTTTAAATGGAAATATCTGCATACATGAAAAATGTTTGCTATGGGTGTTGTTTTAACTGGTGCTAATTTCTGGTGCATACATTCTATATTCACAAGAAAGTGTTTCGTGTTAAATAATTGAGGTCAAATTTATTTAGGTGTTCTGACACACTTCAGGACCAAGACTTGTATAACAATTTCCAATAGCGTTGCTTGGGTATGGACTGTCTACTCATCCCAAACAAAGCCACTCATACAGTCGGGCAGAGATGAGGGTGGAGACACCCGATGCTGGGGGTTTCCACTTACCCATTCTAATGGGACCTGGCGTAGTTTTGTAGGTTGGTACAAGTCATAGAGTTATAGAGTTATACAGCACAGAAACAGGCCCTTCAGCCCATTGTGTCTGTGCTGGCCATCAAGCACCTAACTATTCTAATCCCATTTTACAGCACTTCGCCCGTAACCTTGTATGCTATGGCGTTTCAAGTGCTCATCTAAATACATATTAAATGTTGAGGGTTCCTGCCTCTACCACCCCTTCAGGCAGTGTTCCAGATTCCAAGCACCCTCTGGGTGAAAATATTTTTCCTCAAATCCCCTCGAAACCTCCCACCCCTTACCTTAAATCTATGCCCCTTGGTTATTGACCTCTCCGCTAAGGGAAGAAGTCTCTTCCTATCTAACCTATCAATGCCCCTCATAATTTTGTATACCTCAATCATGTCCCCCCTCATCATTCTCGGTTCCAAGGAAAACAACCCTAGCCTTTTCAGTCTCTCTTCATAGCTGAAATGCTCCAGCCCAGGCAACATCCTGGTGAATCTCCTCTGCAGTCCAATCACATCCTTCCTATAGTGTGGTGCCCAGAATTGTACACAGTACTACAGCTGTGGCCTAACTAGCATTTTATACAGCTCCATCAAAACCTCCCTGCTCTTATATTCTATGCCTCAGCTAATAAAGGCAAGTATCCCATATGCCTTCCTAACCATCTTATCTACCTGTGCTGCTGCCTTCAGTGATCTATGGATACACTAAGGTCCCTCTGACCTTCTGTACTTCCGAGGGTCCTACCATCCATTGTATATTCCCTTTCTTTGTTACTCCTCCCAAAATGCATCACCTCATACTTCTAAGGATTAAATTCCATTTGCCACTGCTCTGGCCATCTTACCAGCCCATCTATATCGTCCTGTAATCTAAGGCTTTCCTCCTCACTATTTATGACACCACCAATTTTCGTGTCATCTGTGAAGTTACTTATCATACTTCCTATATTCACATCTAAATCATTAATGCACTTTACAAACAGCAAGGATCCCAGCACCGATCCCTGTGGTACACCACTGGTCACAGGCTTCCACTCGCAAAAATAACCCTCGACCATTACCCTTTGTTTCCTGCCACTAAGCCAATTTTGGATCCAAATTGCCCTGGATCCCATGGGCTCTTACCTTCTTTACCAATCTCCCATGCGGGACCATATCAAAAGCCTTACTGAAGTCCATGTAGACTACATCAACTGCCTTACCCTCAACTACACATCTAGTCACCTCCTCGAAAAATTCAAATCAAGTTAGTTAGACACGTTCTCCCCCGACAAAGCCGTGCTGACTATCCCTGATTATTCCCTGCCTCTCCAAGTGGAGATTAATCCTGTCCCTCAGAATTTTTTTCCAATAGTTTCCCAACCACTGATGTTAGACTCACCAGCTTGCAATTACCTGGTCTATCCCTGCTACCCGTCTTGAATAATGGTACCACATTTGCTGTCCTCCAATCCTCTGGCAGCTCTCCCGTGGCCAGAGAGGATCTGAAAATTTGTGTCAGAGCCTCAGCTATCACCTCCCTTGCCTCACATAACAGCCTGGGATACATCTCATCTGGGCCTGGGGATTTATCCATTTTTAATCCTGTGAAAACATCTAATTCTTTCTCCCTTTCAATGTTAATATGTTCAGGTATATCGCAATCCCCTTCCCTGATCGCTACACCTACATCGTCCTTCTCCACAGTGAAAACAGATGAAAAGCAATCATTTAAAACCTCACCTATGTCCTCCGGCTCCACACACAGATTGCCACTTTGGTCCCGAATGGGCCCTACTCTTTCCTTTTTGACCTTAATATATTTATAAAACGCCTTAGGATGTTCCTTTATCTTGCCCGCCAATGTTTTTTCATGTCCCCTTTTCGCTCTCCTAATTACTGTAAGTAGCCCCTTACACTTTCTCTACTCCTCTAATGCCTCCGCTGTTTTCAGCGCTCTGCTGTTTTCAGCCTTCCGCAGCTGTCATAAGCCTCCTTTTTTTTCCTGATCCAATACTCTATATCCCTTAACATCTCGGGTTCCCTGGACCTGATAGTCCTACCCATCACCTTAACGGGTATATGTTGGCTCTGAACCCTCACTATTTCCTCTTTGAATGACTCCCACTTCTCTGATGTAAACTTTCCTACAAGTAGCTGCTCCTAGTCCACTTTGGCCAGATCCCGTTTTATCAAATTGAAATCGGCCTTTCCCCAATTCAGTACCTTTATTTCTGGCCCGTCTTTGTCCTTTTCCATAACTACCTTAAATCTTACAGTTATGGTCACAATCCCCGAAATGCTCCCCCACTGACACTTCTACCACTTGTCCAGCTTCATTCCCTAGGATTAGGTCCAGTACTTTTCCTGCCCCTTCTCTTGCAGGACTATCTACATACTGGCTCAAAAAGCTCTCCTGTATGCATTTTAAGAATTCCTCCCCCTTTAAGCCTTTTGTACTAAGACTATCCGTTAATATTGGGGAAGTTGAAATTCCCTACTATTATTACCCTATTATTTTTACACCTCTTGGAGATTTGCCTACATATCTGCTCCTCTATCTCTCCCTGACTGTTTGGAGGTCTGTAGTACATGCCCAACCAAGTGATTGCCCCCTTTTTGTTCTTAGGTTCTACCCAAATGGCCTCATTTGAGGAACCTTCAAAGATATCATCCCTCCTTACTGCAGTAATTGACTTCTTGATCAACAGTGCAATACCACCTCCTCTTTTATCTCTTCCCCTATCATGCCTGAAGATTCTATACCCTGGAATATTGAGTTGCCAGTCCTGCCCCTCCCTCAGCCATGTCTGATAGCAATAATATCAATCTCATGTGATAACCAATGCCCTCAATTCATCTGCATTATTAGCAAGACTCCTTGCATTAAAGTAAATGCAATCCAGCCTTGCATTTTTCACTTGTGCCTCAACATGTCTATATTTGCCTTCCAGACTGACTCAGTTTCTCTTCTATATTTGGCTGTGCCTCACCCCCTACTGTACCTCCACTCTGTATCCCATCCCCCTGCCAAATTAGTTTAAACCCCCCAACTCCAACAGCACTGGCAAACCTCCTGCAAGGATGTTGGTCCTGTTCCAGTTCAGGTGCAACCCGTCCAACTTGTACAGGTCCCACCTTTGCTAGAAACAGACCCAGTAATCCAGGAATCTAAAGCCCTCCCTCCTGCACCATCTCCTCAGCCACGCATTCATCTGCTCTATCCTCCTATTCCTATACTCGCTAGCACGTGGCACCGAGAGTAATCCAGAGTTGACAACCTTTGAGGTCCTGCTTTTTAATCTGCTACCTAGCTCCCTAAATTCTTGTTGCAGGACCTCATCCCTTTTTCTATTTATGTCTTTGGTACCAATGTGTATCACGACCTCTGACTGCTCACCCTCGCCCTTCAGAATTTCCTGCAGCCACTCCGTGACATTCTTGACCCCAGCGCCAGGGAGGCAACATACCATCCTGGAGTCTCGTTTGTGGCCACAGAAACACCTATCTGAATCCCTTACGATAGAATACCCTCTCACTATAGCTCTACCACCCCTTTTCCTCCCCTGCTGTACAGCAGAGCCCTCTGTGGTGCCACGGACTTGGCTGTTACTGCTTTCCCCTGGGAGGTCATCTCACCCAACAGTATCCAAAGCTGTTTATCTGTTTGAGAGGGAGATGGCCATAGGGGACTCTTGCACCACCTGCCTGCGCCTACTACTCCGCCTGGTGGTCACCCATCTCTTTTCTGCCTTTGCAGCCATTACCTGCGGTGTGACCACCTCGCTAAACGTGCTATCCAAGATGTTCTCAGGGTGAGAGGGTCCTGCTTTCAAACACAAGTGGCATCCAGGACAGGGATGCAGCTTCCACCGTGAAAATGAAGAATGCTTTTTTTCAAAAACAGTTAGCAGTCGGCATCTTTGTAAGGCAGCCAAATGTTTTTGCTAAGATGAAGCGATACCCAGACACCTTCCTTCACCTAAGATGGAGCCAAGAAGGAAATTCATGTAGAATATATCTTATGGTGTTTGAAATGCACCAGTTAGCCATATGGAAGAGAGCCCTCCCACTGGCCCCTGCATATTTTGGCAAGGGCAGCCCTGGAAGCAGCTGTGGGCCCCAATCCCAGTGTAAATGCCGTTGGATGCTTGAGGCCTCCGAATACCTTAATGGTTGTACTCACATCAGGAAGCCCTGTCACTTTAGACATCTGCTCCACAGTAGACTTCACAGAATTTGGATCTCTCACATCACACTGAATTGCATGAACCTAGAAGAAAAGCATAACAACTTCAAACTCTCTCATAAAACTAAGAAAGTAGTTAACAAAGATGGTAATCCACTACTTTCTCCTCTGGTCCATTTCACAAAGGTTAGTAGAGACAGGAATTATATGTCCTAAATCTCTCATTTATGGTGGGGCAATATGGAAATAATCGCCTGGATTTTGCAGACAGTGGTGAGGAACTACTCACCATTCGCTACGCTGAGAGCTGCCCAGACATTTCATGGGCTTTTGACCAGCAACTTACTGTCATCGGGTATCTGATGCAGTGTGGCGCATAAGCAGGACAAGCAACAGCTTGTCTCTTCAACTAATCAAATTGAAGCATCCTCACAGACTTAACCAGGAAGTATAAATTACAATATTTAATTCATTATAAAATAATGTACAGAAAGTGAAACAAAGGGAAAGAATGATGGGTTCATGAGACAGATGAAAAAAGAAAAATGTTTAAAATCTTAATTTTTTATTTTATTTTTAAAATTTCAACAATTAAATTTTCAATGCTAGGGAGGCTGTTTGACAGTAATTATTAAATGGCAGAGCAGGTGCAAGGGCTGTAAGGCCTATTCCTGCTCTTTTTTTCTTATGTTGATAAGACTTATATCATTAAAATTCACTTACACCTGAATGCACCAGAACAAACGTTTTCATGCACGTTTAGTGGGTAAAAATGGATAAGTACTGCAACGTCACACTCTTGTATGGATTTCAATGCCGAATTTCTTGGTGAGGTCTTTAAAGGGAAAATATAACTTTTGGGCTTAAACAGCAATTTCTGTAAGTTCCATATATAAATTATTTAGCATTAGAAAATGGAGCTAACAAAAAATAAAACCAGAGTTAGGGAAAATCCATTACGCATGAATACTCCAATAGAAGTGAGCATTTTCAGGATTCACTTGTGTTATCAAAGCATGGTTACCACATTTGCAATTGTCATGGCAATAGCCCAATATGTATTATACCAGGTGTTTCACTGTTGTTTGCATGAAAACAGACCATTAGCGTCAGTAACAAATGGGCAGAACTTGCAACTTTAGCGTGGTGGAATTGGATTGGCCATCACTTATACTGTCCAAACAATTTTCCTTTTTGTCCAAGGTAATGGAAAGGAAAAGTGGGGAAGCCACAGGTAGCTGATCCACTGTCAGTTACTACCCATTTTATTCTTCCCTTCTCCCACACCCCACCCCCCCAACCATTTATTGGTAACTGTATTTTAATTGTTCTACAGCAATAACTGAAAAGATTAGAACTAATTGCTTGTGCGGAAAGCAAATGCTGGCTTGGATTGCTTGTGCTAAATGACCTATTTCCATGTTTCATATGAATTATTGGGCTCTTTTCCTCTTCCTATCAGAACTAAAACCTCATCTTGGTTAACAAGCAACACTTGAACCCTTGAAACTGAGCTGGTCCTGCAATGCCAGTAAAATGACAATTCCATTAAAATAACTTCACTGCCGGAACTGGATGGGAGAGGCAGTGGCCTCCCAAGTCACAAGATATAATGAGAATTGAAGCAAACTTCATTCTTGTATGATTTCTGAATATTGATTTTAAAAAAAATGCATGATTTAAAAAATTATTTTGAGAGAAATGTATCAACACATTTGTCCTATGTATGAAGTAAGTTAACGACAACCAGAAAGGTAAGCAGAGAAAATAAGAAAAAAAAAAAAGAGAAAAATGGACCATTTGCTAAATTTGTTTTCTGGTGGATTGCAGTCCACAACACCAGGCAAAACTTTGATGCCACGACTGTTTAACAATGAGAAAGTACCAGCACTCTTAAATTATGCCCATAGACTACAATAAAGCTATCCTCTGTTGACTATTTGTAGTATCAATACATTCATTATACATGTAACTTATGATTTCATGACAGAGGAAAACATCTCCCACCCTAGATATGAATCGGTTGCAGATGCTGAATGATTTATTTCCAGCATTTTCTGTTTTTGCTTTTTCTTTTTTAGTTTGCAACCAAACAGATCAGCAGTTGGAAAGGACTGAACAGTATGAAGATGACAAATTAAAGCTAATTATAGAAGAGACAATATGTGAAATATCCAAATAAAGACTCTCATGTGAAAGTTGGATTGGTTCTTATATCTGACCGGACTTGGCTTAACTCGAGTACGTTTTTTTGGACTAACAGTGAAAATGGGGGATCCCCGCACATCAGTGCCAAAGATAAAGCTGAAGCATTTGCAACAATCTTCAGCCAGAAGTGCTGTGTTGATCATCCATCTCGGCCTCCTCCTGAAGTCCCCAGCGTCACAGATGCCAGTCTTCAGCCAATTCGATTCACTCTGCGTGATATCAAGAAACGACTGAAGGCACTGGATACTGCAAAGGCTATGAGCCCCGACAACATTCTGGCAATAGTACTGAAGACCTGTGCTCCAGAACTTGATGTGCCCCTAGCCAAGCTGTTCCAGTACAGATTCAACACTAGCATGTACTCAGCAATGTGGAAAATGGCCTGGATTTGTCCTGCCCACAAAATGCAGGACTAGTCTAACCTGGCCAATTACCACCCCATCAGTCTACTCTCGATCATTAATAAAATGATGGAATGTTTCGTTGACAGAGCTATCAAGCAGCACTTGCTTAGCAATAACCTGCTCACCAACGCTCAGTTTGGGTACCGTCAGGGCCACGCAGCTCCAGACCTTATTACAGCCTTGGGTCAAACATGGACAAAAGAGCTGAACTCAAGAGGTGAGGTGAGAGTGACTGCCCTTGACATCAAGGCAGCATTTGACAGAGTATGGCATCAAGGAGCCCTCACAAAACTGGAGTCAATGGGAATCAGGGGAAAACTCTCCGCTGGTTGGAGTTGTACCTTACTCAAAGGAATATGGTCGTGGTTGTTGGAGGTCAATCATCTCAGCTCCAGAACGTCACTGCAGAAGTTCCTCTGGGTAGTGTCCTGGGCCCAACCATCTTCAGCTGCTTCATCAATGACCTTCCTTCAGTCATAAGGTCAGAAGTGGGGATGTTCGCTGATGATTTCACAGAAATGCAGCAGGATCGGGACAATATCCAGGCTTGGGCTGATAAGTGGCAAGTAACATTCACACCACACAAGTGCTGATCAATGACCATCTCCAACAAGAGAGAATCTAACCATCTCCCTTGACATTCAATGGCATTACGATCGCTGACTCCATTATCAACCTGGGGTTTCACCATTGACCAGAAACTGAACTGGAGTAGCCATATAAATACTGTGGTTACAAGAGCAGGTCAGAGGCTAGGTATCCTGCGGCAAATAACTCACCTGCTGACTCCCCAAAGCCTGTCCACCATCTACAAGGCACAAGTCAGGAGTGTGATGGACTACTGGATGGCTGCAGCTCCAATAACACTCAAGAAGCTCGACAACATCCAGGACAAAGCAGCCCACTTGACTGGCACCCCATCCACAAACATTCACTCCCTCCACCACCAACGCACAGTGGCAGCAGCGTGTACCATCTACAAGATGCACTGTAGCAACGCATCAAGGCTCCTTAGACAGCACCTTCGAAATCCACCTAGAATGAAAAAGGCAGCATATGCATGGGAACACCACCACTTGCAAGTTCCCCTCCAAGTCACACACCATTCTGACTTGGAACTATATCGCTGTTCCTTCACTGGGTCACTGGGTCAAAATCCTGGTATTCCCTTCCAAACAGCATGCTGGGTGTATCTACCCCACATGGAGAGCAGCAGTTCAAGAAGGCAGCTCACCACCACCTTCTGAAGGGCAATTAGGGATGGGCAATAAATGGTGGCCTAGCCAGCGACACCCACATCCCAGGAACAAATTAAAAAACATCACTCAACGTACTAGTATATCACTAATAGTGGTGTCTACTTCTTAAAATTGCAATAACTTTGAGATTATTGTTGCCGTATCATTCAAAAAAATTGTGTTGCATTTTTACCTTAAAAATTATCTGTAGCTATACACCCAGTAATATTTGTAAGATATTTCTACACTAATAAATTTTCTAGCATGTTAGTAGTCAGATGAAAAGAGAAGCTGGGGAAGCAGCAGTAGTCTCTAATATGTAGAGATAAAGTACCTTGGGCTAACAAATAAAGTTAATGAATATGCATCTGTGACTGTCCTCAAAAGTTATATTCAAACAATGCTGAAAATATATAATTTGCGATTTTTGTCCTTTAAATGTTTTAAAAATGGAAGGAATTTATAAAGATGTCAGAAGTACAAAACTTGAAAAACATGACTACATTTGTTCATGTAACTTGGTCGACACAAATTTTGAGTGAGTTAGATTGGTTTCATGTGTTACCCAAACTCTAGCAGCTAGAATTTTGAAAGCTGCTACAAACAAAATCAGCATGTGAGGACAGTAACAGATTATACGCTCATTAAATTCAACTGTTAGTCTAAAGTACTTTTAAATTAAAACTACACAGATTACCTTGTTTCCAGTTTGCAAGGAGATTTCTTCTGCTGTCTGCTTCAAAACATCCAACTTTCTGGAATGCAGATTTTTTTTTTTTTAAAGTAAGCAATTATTTTTTTAAATTATTTTGCAGTTGTAAAATACTTCTATTTCATTGGAAGTCTCTTACATTTAATGCAAAGGTTTAGGCTTTTAACAACCTTACTTATCAACTGCTTTCTCATAGTCACACTTGTCTTTGGTGCTGAGAAAAATATTCATCTCCCATTCTGGTTGTCCCTGGTGCCACCCATTCTTCACTTTCTCAGGGTCAAGGATCGCAATCTTAAGTATAACTAGCATACCACTGTCCTCAGCATCCATTGCCAGATCTGGCTTGACCACATCAAGTGTCTCCTTTGCCAAACTGCCCACTATTCTAGGATCATTCTGGAAGGAAAAAGACAATCCCAGACTCCTTTCACAACCACCAGCTGCCTCCTTAAATTCTTCTCCCCTGATCTTCCACCCTCACATCTAAAAAGTGTGAAGAGGTTATCCTTAGACAACAGTCATCTTTCCTGCTGCTTTATTAAAGCTCCACTATCATTTGAGTGAATAATCTAGGTGCATGAGTACAGTACCAAAGGAGCTCTGCTTTGTCCGAGATGCCATTTTACAAATGCAATATCAAACCAAGGCACACCACGTAGCTCGAGAAGGACCCAGGACATGACCTAGAACCTATGACTATTCGAACTAGGGCATGGAAGTTCTCCCAGTGTCATCACAGACATTGATCGCTCAAGGAGCACCACCAAAATAGTTTAACTAGTCATTTAACTAACTGTTGTTTGTTAAAGCTGGCTTGTGTAAATTGGTTGCTGTGTTTATCTACAGGAATTACTTCACTTCCAAAGTAATTAACATCTGTTAAAACACTTTGGACATATTAAAAATATGAAACTTGCAATACAATAAATTCTTTTTCCTTCACCCCATCATTAGGCAATACCCTACTCCAGTTCCATCCCATCCTTAACTTGAGCCCTCATCCCTCTCTAGCTTCTCCCCTTCTGCTCCTTTCTAACTAATCTTGTGATTACCCAACATCCCCAATTTAACTCAATGTAATAATTCCTTCTCTTGAGATACTGTCCATCAACCTTTCAAACCATCACCACCACCTTCTTCAAAAAAAGCATTCTCAATGAAATTGGCTGAAGAAAAGATAGCAAAGAGTAATGGTGAACAGTTGTTTTTCAGATTGTTGGGGGGGGGGGGGGGGGTGCGGGGAGGGAACTGGTGTGGGGGGTATGCAGTGGTGTCCCCCAGGGATTAATGTTGAGACCACTGCTCTTTTAGAAATATGTTAATAACTTGGACTTCGGTGTACAGGGCATCATTTCAAAGTTTGCAGATGGCACGAAACGCAAAGGTAGCTTATAATGAGGATAGCAACAGACTTAGGAGGACATAGACTGGTGAAATGCGAAGACACATGGCAGATTAAATTTAATGCAGGGAAGTGGTTAATTTTGGTAGGAAAAATAAGGAGGGAATATGAACATCATGATAAAATTTTCAAGGGGATGCAGGAAGAGAGAGATCTGGGCGTGTATGTACACACGTCTTTGAATGTGGCAGGGCAAGCTGAGAAGCCTGTTATAAAGGCATACAGGATCCATAACTTCATAAAGAGAGGCATACAGTACAAAGGCAACAAAGTTAGGCTAAACTAAAACACCGATTAGGTCCCATATGGACTATTGTGGCTAATTATGGACACACACTTTCGGAAAGATGACAAGGCCTTAGAGAGGGCAGAGAGCAAATTTACTAGAATGGTGTCATGGATGAGAGATTTCAGTTAACTGACTATAGTAGAGAAATTAGGTTGTTCTCCTTGGAGCAAAGAAAGAGAAGGGGAGATTTGACAGAGGTGTTCAAAATCATGATTTTTGATAGAGTAAAGAAACAGTTTCCAGTGGCAGAAATGTTGGTAACCAGAGGACCCAGATTTAAGCCAATTGGCAAAAGAACCATAAGTGACATTAGGGGCTGAATTCTGACACTGAAGCGCGACCGCAGAGCCCCCATGTGGGGGGGGGGGAATCATTTAAATGAAGGGGGCGGAGTGGCTGCCCCCGATGATGTGGTGTGGGGGGGGCGCCGCATCCCCGGGAATGGCATCTGGCGTCACCTCGCAGGCACCATTTTTAAAGAGCTTCAAGCCCTTCAGGTAAACTTAAAATTTTAAAGCGATGTCAATACACATTTCATGCAAATAAAACAATAATAAATGGACGCCCTTTCCCAAACCCCACAATGTTTTTTTTTTATTGTCAGATGTGATTGAAATGTGTTTTGGTCCCAGCACGAACTTTCCCCCCAACCTCACCACATTTGGCTTTCAACTTTGTTCTGCAAAGTGAATATAGGGAGTTAGGCAGAAGGTTAAAAAGCAGGACCTCCAGGGCTGTAATCTCAGGATTACTCCCTGTGTCATGTGCTAGTGAGGGTAGGATTAGGAGGATCAGGCAAATGAATGCGTGGCTGAAGAGCTGGTGTAGGCGGGAGGGCTTCAGCTACTTGGACCATTGGGATCTCTTCTGGTGCAGAGGTGATCTGTACAAAAGGGACAGGATGCATCTAAACTGGAAGGGGACCAATATCCTTGCAGGGAGTTTTGCTAGTACTACTCGGGAGGGTTTAAACTAGTCTGGCAGGGGTGTGGGACCCAAAAAACTACTCTCTCCGATGAGATAGTTGGGGCAAATGTAGAGGTTAAAGCAATTAAGTTCAGTAGGCAGGCCGGGCAGGGGCAGGACAGGACAGGGAGCGTGGAAGGTCTGGTAGACTAAACTGCATTTACTTTAATGCAAGAAGCCTTACAGGTAAGGCAGATGAACTCAGAGCATGGATTGGTACATGGGAGTGATATTATAGCTATTACGGAAACGTGGTTGAGGGATGGGCAGGACTGGCAGCTCAATGTTCCGGAGTACCAATCCTTCCGGCATGACAGAGGTGGCGGTCAGAGAGGAGGAGGAGTTGCACTATTGATTAGTGAGAACATCGCAGCAGTACTTAGAGAGGATATCCCGGGGGGGGGGGGGGGGGGGGGGGGGGAACGTCCAGAGAGGTCATATGGTGTAGGAATTATAGGGTTGTAACAGTAGGCGATTTTAACTTCCCTAATATTGACTGGGACTGCCTTAGTGCTAAGGGACAATGGGAAAGAATTTGTGAAGTGTGTCCAGGATAGTTTTCTGAAGCAGTATGTGGATAGCCCTACTAGAGAAGGGGCTACACTCGACCTCCTCTTAGGAAATGAGGCTGGGCAGGTGGTTGATGTGTCAGTGGGGGAGCACTTTGGGACCAGTGACCATAACTCTGTTAGCTTCAAGATAGTTATGGAAAAGGATAGGACTGGTCCTCAAGTTGAAGTCCTAAATTGGGGGAAGGCTAATTTCAATGGCATCAGACAGGAACTCTCAGAAGTTGAATGGGAGAGGCTGTTTACAGGTAAAGGGACGTCTGGCAAGTGGGAGGCTTTTAAAAGTGAGATAGGAAGAGTTCAGGGCTGGCATGTTCCTGTTAGATTGAAGGGCAAGGCTGGCAAATTTAGGGAACCTTGGTTGACGAGGGATATTAAGGGTCCGGTCAGGACAAAGAAGGAGGCATATGTCAGGTATAGGCAGCTGGGATTGAGCGAATCCCTGGGAGTATAAGGGATGTAGGAGTACACTTAAGAATGAAATTAGGAGGGCGAAAAGAGGCATGAGATTTCCCTGGCAGATAAGATAAAGGATAATCCTAAAAGATTCTATAAGTCTTCTTTCTTTCTTTCTTTTGGGCCTCCTTATCTCGAGAGACAATGGATACGCGCCTGGAGGTGGTCAGTGGACTATGGAGTGACCTCTCCATGGCGCATGCCTGGGCAAATTTATGGAGGTTGAGAGTTGCCCAGTCGTCAAAACCCCCCTCTCGGCCTTTCTGGTGGGGTCCAAAGGAGTGCAGGACACGACGTTTGGCACCAGTATGGCTGCAGGAACTGCCGGAAACATGCCAAAGGTGACACATGACCGCCTACGGGGTTCCGCTAAGTATATTAAGAGTAAAAGGGTAGCTAGGGAGAGAGTAGGTCCCCTCAAGGATCAGTGTGGCAATCTAGGTGTGCAGTCACAGGAAATGGGCGAGGTCTTAAATGAATACTTCTCCTCTGTATTTACTGTGGAGATGGTCATGGAAGCTAGTGAGTTCAAGGGAGGGAACAGCGATATCCTGGAGCATATCAACATTACAAAGGAGGTGGTGTTGGAGGTTTTGAAGTGCATTAAGGTGGATAAATCCCCATTGCCTTTATTCAAGAAAGGCAGCAGGGATAAGCCAGGGAACTACAGGCCGGTGAGCCTTACATCAATGGTGGGAAAGTTATTGGTAGGGCTTCTGAGAGACAGGATTTATATACATTTGGAAAGGCAAGGTCTGATTAGGGATAGTCAGCATGGCTTTGTGCGTGGGAAATCATGTCTCACGAATTTGATTGAGTTTTTTTGAGGAGGTGACCAAGAGGATTGACGAGGGCAGGGTGGTGGTCGTTGTCTACATGGACTTTAGCAAGGTCCCGCATGGTAGGCTGATTCGGAAAGTTTGAACACATGGGATCCAGGGTGAGCTAGCTAATTGGATACAAAATTGGCTTGGTGATAGGAGGCAGAGGGTGGTAGTGGAGGGTTGTTTTTCAGATTAGAGGCCGGTGACCAGTGGTGTGCCACAGGGATCAGTGTTGGGCCCTCTGTTGTTTGTCATATGTATTAATGACTTGGATGAGAATGTAGGGGGCATGATTAGTAAGTTTGCAGATGACACCAAAATTGGTGGTATAGTGGACAGTGAAGAAGGTTGTCTGAGGTTCCAACAGGATATAGATAAACTGGGAAAGTGGGCAAGGGATTGGCAAATGGAATTTAACGCAGACAAGTGTGAAGTGATGCATTTTGAGAAGTTAAACCAGGGCGGGACATATAGTGAATGGCAGACCCTGGGGAACTCCGGAGTTCTGAAGGCATGCAAGTTGTGGCATTAAAAATCGGCATGTGATGTTCGCCGGGAACAGGTAAGACAATTTGCATTACTTTAACTTAATTTTAATATTTAAATGATGGCCCCGCCACTTGGCGACGAAGGGGGTGGGAGGCGCACGTAGAGGGGCTGGTAAAATCCAGCCCTAGGAAACAGTTTTTAACACAAAGTTTTTGTGATCTAAAATACACTGTCTGAAAGGAGAAAGCAGTTTCAAGAACAACTTTCAAAAGGGAATTGGGTAAATATTTGAAGGGGAACATTTTGCTGTGCTGGGGGAAACAGCTGGGAATTGAGACTAATTGGATAATTCTTTCAAAGAGTTGATATAGGCATGATGAGTTGAAGAGCCTCCTGTGTTGCATCAATCTATGATTCTAAGACCCTTCTGTTATGTATAATGACTGGTCCATTGTCACCTTTCTTTTCCTTTTCAAAGTCCTTGAATGTGTTGTTAGCTTCCTGATCCACATTTAGCCCCGCTTGTCTGGCATCCTGTACTGGACATGTCATAACTTTCTCCAGCTAAATATTGGTAAGACCAAAGCCATCATCTTTCACCCTTGCCAAAAACTCCATACCCTGACCATTGATCTCACCTATCCCCACCCCCGACCCCAGTCACATCTAACCAATGTCGCAGATTGAACCAGACCATTTGCAACCTCAATATCATGAGCTAAGCTTCCAAATCCATATCCTAACCATCACAAAGACCACCTATGTCCCCTCCACAACATCACCCATGTCCGTCTATTTGCTGCTGAAGCCTTAATACATGCCTTCATCACCTTCAGATCCGATTATTTCAATGCTTTTCTCACCTGGCCTCCTATTCTTCATTCTCCATAAATAGTAGCTCATCCAAAATTTTGCTGGCAAGATTTCTATCCCACACCAAGGTCTACTTCTCCATCAAACCCATTCTTGCTAACCTATATTGGCTTATAGTTTCCCAAGGCCCCAGCATCTTGCATTTAAAATCATCATGTTGTTCAAATCTCTCCATGCCCTTAACCCTCCCCACCTCTGAACTCATACAGGTCTACAACCGTCCCCCGAACTGTCCATTCCTCTGACTATGGCCTTTATCTCTGCCTTTTTCATCCACAATTGGCAACCATGGATTCAGCTGCCCAAGGTTCCACTTTCTAGCATTCTGTCTCCTCCACTAAAACTATCCTTACAACCCAATTTGTTTAACTAAATTATCATTTCTTCTAACTTCTCCTTCTTTGACTTAGAAACTTACGTTTTTGTGAAACATCTTGGATATTTTTCTATATTAAAAAGGAGCCATACAAACACAAGTTGTCACTGCTGTAAAAACACCAGCATTTGTAGCAAGACTGCGAGCAAAACACTGCCAGAACATTCTGCCAAAGGGAGCAACAAGAGACTTTTCTACCCACATCCCTCAACAATACCAGCAAAACAGCATCAGCTTTAATTCCAAAATTCATCACAAGGTACATACTAGCGGGCGGCACAGTGGCGCAGTGGTTAGCACCGCAGCCTCACAGCTCCAGGGACCCGGGTTCGATTCCGGGTACTGCCTGTGTGGAGTTTGCAAGTTCTCCCTGTGTCTGCGTGGGTTTTCTCCGGGTGCTCCGGTTTCCTCCCACATGCCAAAAGACTTGCAGGTTGACAAGTAAATTGGCCATTATAAAAAATTGTCACCAGTATAGGTAGGTGGTAGGGAAATATAGGGACAGGTGGGGATGTTTGTTGGGAATATGGGATTAGTGTAGGATTAGTATAAATGGGTGGTTGATGTTCGGCACAGACTCGGTGGGCCGAAGGGCCTGTTTCAGTGCTGTATCTCTAATCTAATCTAATCTAAACTTTTGTTCAATTAAAGCAACACATAATACTAAACGATCTTTTCATTTGTTAGAATTTACTGGAACTGAATCAATTAATCCTTTCACTCTAAAGCTCCAAAATGATTCAAAGTGATATCCATATTGGTGAAAGTGTTTATATTTTATTCAATACAAGCAAGACTGGACATGCTAATGTCTGCATGAAAGCACCAAAAAGCAACAGCATTACCATTAAGTGCTGGTTAGAAGTAGGATCGCCATGTGACTATCCCCAATAGCTGTGCCCATGACACCAGTGTTCAGTATGGTGTGTTGTCCCTTTGTCATTCCATCCTTCTACAAGGGTTTGTCTGCAGGATGGTCCCGAGCCCTTAGCCAAGTGCTTCTATACTCTAAGTACTTAGGGCATCCTTTCTTATACCTTCTCTACCTTGCAGAGTCTATGGCGACTGATTTAACTTAATCATTGACTTGCTATGATTTGAGTTATCCAATTACAATAGATGCCATGTACCCATCTGTCTGCCCAGGCCTTACTGTCTCATAATCCCACAATCCACATAGATACCCACAATAGGGTGCTTAAAAACTCGTAAATATTCCAATGTCAATGCCTGGCTAAAGCAAATAAAAAACATGGTGGCCTTGGTACCCAGCTACCTTGTCTGGGATTCAAGGCACTATTGTTTTCTCTAGCCCTTTATATGGATCTCTGGAAGTATACCAAGGTGTTAGCCTGTGTGTGAGAGACCCAAAAGATGTCTGTTTTCACACTGTACTAGAATTCCTGCTTAAATTTGCCTTTTGACCATTTGGTCCCTTTTAAATATTTGGTCAACATGGCCACAGTTTCCTACCATTTCACCTCTCAGCCACTTCTAACCAGGACAGATCAGAAGCAGAGTTAAAATATAATTACATAAAAGGATTATCATACAACAATTAGTGAAAACTCTAATTTAGTTACAGTATTTAAGTTACTTCTTGTTAATTAAGAAAATCTGAAGTAGGGGCTTCCCAGGATTTTCACTTATTGATTCAAGTTAGTAGTATTGTTGCCATTAAACGTGTACTGCAACAACCTGCTCAAACCTTGATTGATTGATTTTTATTTACCTTAAGTGGATAATTGAGAAAAGACAGCTGTGACTACAACGCACTGTAATTTGACAAAATTAAAGAAAAGCTTTGGCTGTGTACACCTCATCTACTTACCTACTCGCAATAACACATTCAGCACCCAGAGAGGACAGAGCAGTTGTCATTCCTTTTCCAAGTCCAGTACCTCCACCAGTGATAAAGGCTACTTTACCCTTAAATGTCCCAGTCGGCAACATCAGTGTTTGCATTTGAGGAAGCCTCACTACTTGAGCAGAGCCGTTACTTTGATTCAGTGCGTTTGTTCTTTGACTGAAAAACTGGAGACAAAAATGCAATACTATTGACAGCTATCTTAAGACAATAGCATTTTACATTACCAATAAAAAAAGGTATTTCAGTCTTATCTGTTTTGCTTAATGAATGATGTAAACTGTATA
This sequence comes from Heterodontus francisci, assembly GCF_036365525.1. Taxonomy (NCBI): domain Eukaryota; kingdom Metazoa; phylum Chordata; class Chondrichthyes; order Heterodontiformes; family Heterodontidae; genus Heterodontus; species Heterodontus francisci. The sequence continues at coordinate 73,094,069 of NC_090375.1, forward strand.
ATTTTCAACAATAGGTCTGGTTACTTCCGCTACACGTAACAAAAAAATTTAGCAAAACATTTAAGAATATAAGAAAACTTTACATCAAATAATCCTTCAGTAATGCCTTGCAAGTCCGTTCCAAGTTTAAAGTTGCTTGCTTGACAGCATTCTTACTTTATAACCCAAAGATCAGAGGTCCAAGCTGTACTTCAGGATTGTTCAAGAGGATATAAAGCAGTTACTTGAAGAGCTGGAAGTTTACCTTGTATCTTGGCTATTGATTCACCATTAATCTATACCATGAGAGATTAACTGGTCATTTGCCTCAGAGTGTAGAAGAATGAGAGGCAATCTCATTGAAATATACAAGATTCTTAAGGGACTGGATAGAGTAGACAGAGATTCCGTTTCCGTTGGTCGAAGAATCCAAAACACAGGGACACAGTCTCAGGATAAGGGGCCGATCATTTAGGACTGAAATGAGGAGAAATTACTTCACTCAAAGGGTTGTGCATCTTCTGAGTTCTCTACACCAGAGTGTTGTGGATGCTCCATCATTGAATACATTAAAGGCCGGGATAGGCAGATTTTTGATCTCTCAGGGAATCAAGGGATATAGCGAGCGGGCGGGAAAGTGGCGTTGAAGTCTAAAATCATCCATGGTCGTATTGAATGGCGGAGCAGGCTCGATGGGCCATATGGGCTACTCCTGCTTCTATTTCTTGTATTCTTGATGTTTGTAGGATCTTGTGTGCAAAATTAATCATAAAACCATAGAAAGTTACAGCCCATCATTTCTGTGCCGGTTGAAAAAAAAACTGGCCGCCCAATTTAATCACACTTTCCAGCACTTGGTCCGTAGCCTTGCAGGTTACGGCACTTCAGGTGCATGTCCAGGTAACCTTTAAAAGAGTTGAGGGTTTCTGCCTCCACCACTGATCCCAGACACCCACCACACTCTGGGAGAAAAAGCTTTTCCTCGTGTCCCCTCTAATCCTTCTACCAATCACCTTAAATCTGTGCTCCACGGTAACTGACCTTTCTGTTAGGGGAAACAAGTCCTTCTTGTCTACTCTATCTAGGCCCTTCATAATTTTGTACACCTCAATTAAGTCGCCCCTCAGCCTCCTAAGGAAAATAACCCTAGTCGATCCAATCTTTCCTCATAGCTGCAATTTTCAAGCCCTGGCGACATTCTTGTAAATAATAACAAAGAAATGCTGGAAATACTCAGCAGATCTGGCAGCATCTGTGGAGAGAGAAGCAGAGTTAAAGTTTCGGGTCAGTGACCCTTCTTCAGAACAGTTCCAAAGAAGGGTCACTGACCCAAAACGTTAACTCTGCTTCTCTCTCCACAGGTGCTGCCAGACCTGCTGAGTATTTCCAGCATTTCTTTGTTATTATTTCAGATTTCCAGCATCTGCAGTATTTTGCTTTTATTTTAACATTCTTGTAAATCTCCTCTGTACTCTCTCCAGAGCAATTATGTCCTTCCTGCAATGCAGTGACAGAGTGCTCACGTTATAAAAGTTATTGCACTTTTTATTGTACTGGACTGCCGATATGTGAAAATACATTTCAAAATATATAAACACAAGTCTCTTTCAGTAAGTTCACAAGTTATCAGACAGCAGCAATGTATCTGTTCAGAGGATTAGATAAACATTCCCTGAGCAGATGTGCAGCAACTTGAAATCAACAGTACCTTAGAACAAAATTAGAAAGGGCATAATTTACTTCACAGCTGCACTAAGAAATGCAATTATTCATAGAATCTTAAATACAAAACTCAGCCCGAGAGTTCACCTCAGCTTTCATACCTAATGCAGCGTGGACTTTACCAGTTAGGAATACAGCAGCGGGAACCAAAGTTTTCAAAAGTAAAACACTCCAGGAACGAAAATCCTGACTTCAGTACAGATTTGCCAATAATTTTCACAGGGATTCTGCTGATCTTCCATTGTAGCTTCAGTAGAAGATTGCAGAAACCCCAGAGAAATGGTGTAAATTGCCATTCATAGAGTTTCCCTGGAATTTCCACTGAAGTTGCAGCAGATTGGGATATGCTGCAGAAATTATATCCTATTGTAAATGTCAACTTTTTGATTAGATGCTTCTTTAAAATTGTTTTTTCAGAAGCTTACACACACAGATTGAGATTATTACATTGTTTGATTGCATAACCCTTCCTCAGGATGGACAACATGGTGGTGAATATACCAAGAGCATAGTGAACAAGAGTGGTTTGATCTCGGTCCTTGGGATGGGGGGTCACACAAAAGCCATTAGATTGCTGTTGACCTACTTATCTCTCCTTGGAGGTTGTTCTATTAAGAAGCAGTTTTGCCTCATGCTCTTCAAAGAGAAGGGTCCACAATCCCTTTATCAAACATCGAGTGATTAAGGTCTCTTTTTCACGCAGCAAGTGGTTACGGTCTGGAATGCACTGCCTTAGTGTGGTGCAGGCAGGGTCAATCAAGACATTCAAAAGGGAATTAGACTGTTATCTGAAAAGGAATAGCGTGCAGGGTTACGGGGAGAAGGCAAGGGAATTGCATTAGGTGAATTGCTCATTCGGAGAGCTGGTGCAGACAAAAACCAGCCATATGGCCTCCTTCTGTGCTGTAACAATTCTGTGATTCTGAGCCATGAGCTCCAGGGATAGGCATCTGCCTGTTCTTCCATCACTCAGATCAACCATTGTCTCAGACATTTTATTAGCTTTGGGAAGATTTCTAAATACAACTAGGTGGAACACCACTATGATTTCACTAATGAAAATTCAAAAACAGTCAAACATCACTCATTATTTGATGTCAGTCATTCTTATAACACATGCTTATAAATGGTCTTACAATGGGCATTAATGTTTGATTAGATTATCCTAACATTTCCTTGAAGTTGATAATTGTTCAACAATAAACTTACATCAACTGTGAAATGAGCTAGAAATTTGTCCTCCCCCTATCCACTCTAAATTCAGTTTTAGCTTTGGCAAAAGATAACATTATCAATATAAACAAAAAGAAAAATACTGCATATGCTATGAACCTGAAGAGAAAAGAAACTGGAAACACCTAGCAGGTCAGGTCCTGGTTGAAATATTTGAGCTCAAAAGCCTTTCATAGGAAGCTAGGTTATTGTGAGGGAGTTAAGTGGATAAACTGACATGGCATAATGTCAGAGCAGCAGTTCTCAATAAAAGGATCAAGAGCACAGGAGGACAGAGAAAGGGGATTGGGCAGGGGAACTGAACTGAGCTGAAGCATTAATGGACTCCTGTTTCTTCAATACTGGGTGGCTGCTGGATGGTTGCTAACTTTATCACCGTTATAATGCAAGGAAAATTAACTGACATTCCAGTGCAACACTGAGGGAATGCTGTTCTGTCAGATGGCATGTTAAGCCATGTCAGCTTTCTTGCGTGCACATAAACGATGCCATGGCACTACACTAAAAAGAGCTGGGGAGTTCTCCCCAATGTTCTGGCCAACATTTACCCCTCAACGAACAACCACCTATATTTATATAGCATCTTCAACATCATAAACTATCCCAAGGTGTTTCACAGGAGCATTATAAAACAAAATATGCAACCAAGCCACCTAGGAGATGTCAGATCTCCAAAGGCTTGGTCAAAGAAGTAGGTTTGAAGGAGTGTCTCATAGGAGGAATGTGAGGTAGAGAGGCAGAGAGGTGTAGGGAGGGAATTCCAGAGCTGAGGTCTTAGGCAACTGCAGACACAGCCACCAACGGTGCAGCGATTAAAATTGGGGATGCTCAAGAGGCAGAATTAGATGAGCGTAGAGATCTGAATGGTTGTGGGGCTGCAGATTACAGAGATAGGGAGGAGCAAGGCCATGGAGGAATTTGAAAACAAGGGTGAGAATTTTGAAATCAAGATGTTGCTTGACCAAGAGCCAACGTAAGCCAGTTAGCACAGGGGTGAGAAGCGAACGGGAGTTGGTGTGAGTAGGACAAAGAACAAAGAAAATTACAGCACAGGAATAGGCCCTTCGGCCCTCCAAACCTACGCCGATCCAGATCCTCTATCTAAACCTGTCGCCTATTTTCTAAGGGTCTGTATCTCTTTACTTCCTGCCCATTCATGGATCTGTCTAGATACATCTTAAAAGACGCTATCGTGCCCGCATCTACCACCTCCGCTGGCAAAGCGTTCCATGCACCCACCACCCTCTGCGTAAAGAAATTTCCACGCATATCCCCCTTAAACTTTTCCCCTTTCACTTTGAACTCGTGTCCCCTTGTAATTGAATCCCCCACTCTGGGAAAAAGCTTCTTGCTATCCACCCTGTCTATACCTCTCATGATTTTGTACACCTCAATCAGGTCCCCCCTCAACCTCCGTCTTTCTAATGAAAATAATCCTAATCTACTCAACCTCTCTTCATAGCTAGCGCCCTCCACACCAGGCAACATCCTGGTGAACCTCCTCTGCACTCTCTCCAAAGCATCCACATCCTTTTGGTAATGTGGCGACCAGAACTGCACGCAGTATTCCAAATGTGGCCGAACCAAAGTCCTATACAACTGTAACATGACCTGCCAACTCTTGTACTCAATACCCCGTCCGATGAAGGAAAGCATGCCGTATGCCTTCTTGACCACTCTATTGACCTGCGTTGCCACCTTCAGGGAACAATGGACCTGAACACCCAAATCTCTCTGTACATCAATTTTCCCCAGGACTTTTCCATTTACTGTATAGTTCGCTCTTGAATTGGATCTTCCAAAATGCATCTCCTCGCATTTGCCCTGATTGAACTCCATCTGCCATTTCTCTGCCCAACTCTCCAGTCTATCTATATTCTGCTGTATTCTCTGACAGTCCCCTTCAGTATCTGCTACTCCACCAATCTTAGTGTCGTCTGTAAACTTGCTAATCAGACCACCTATACTTTCCTCCAAATCATTTATGTATATCACAAACAACAGTGGTCCCAGCACGGATCCCTGTGGAACACCACTGGTCACACGTCTCCATTTTGAGAAACTCCCTTCCACTGCTACTCTCTGTCTCCTGTTGCCCAGCCAGTTCTTTATCCATCTAGCTAGTACACCCTGGACCCCATGCGCCTTCACTTTCTCCATCAGCCTACCATGGGGAACCTTATCAAACGCCTTACTGAAGTCCATGTATCTGACATCTACAGCCCTTCCCACATCAATCAACTTTGTCACTTCCTCAAAGAATTCTATTAAGTTGGTAAGACATGACCTTCCCTGCACAAAACCATGTTGCCTATCACTGATAAGCCCATTTTCTTCCAGGTGGGAATAGATCGTATCCCTCAGTATCTTCTCCAGCAGCTTCCCTACCACTGACGTCAGGCTCACCGGTCTATAATTACCTGGATTATCCCTGCTACCCTTCTTAAACAAGGGGACATTAGCAATTCTCCAGTCCTCCGGGACCTCACCCGTGTTTAAGGATGTTGCAAAGATATCTGTTAAGGCCCCAACTATTTCCTCTCTCGCTTCCCACAGTAACCTGGGATAGATCCCATCCGGACCTGGGGACTTGTCCACCTTAATGCCTTTTAGAATACCCAACACTTCCTCCCTCCTTATGCCGACTTGACCTAGAGCAATCAAACATCTGTCCCTAACCTCAACATCCGTCATGTCCCTCTCCTCGGTGAATACCGATGCAAAGTACTCGTTTAGAATCTCGCCCATTTTCTCTGACTCCACGCATAACTTTCCTCCTTTGTCCTTGAGTGGGCCAATCCTTTCTCTAGTTACCCTCTTGCTCCTTATATATGAATAAAAGGCTTTGGGATTTTCCTTAACCCTGTTTGCTAAAGATATTTCATGACCCCTTTTAGCCCTCTTGATTCCTCGTTTCAGATTGTGCCTACAATCCCGATATTCTTTCAAAGCTTCGTCTTTCTGCAGCCGCCTAGACCTTACGTATGCTTCCTTTTTCCTCTTAGCTAGTTTCACAATTTCACCTGTCATCCATGGTTCCCTAATCTTGCCATTTTTACCCCTCATTTTCACAGGAACATGTCTCTCCTGCACGCTAATCAACCTCTCTTTAAAAGCCTCCCACATATCAAATGTGGATTTACCTTCAAACAGCTGCTCCCAATCTACATTCCCCAGCTCCTGCCGAATTTTGGTATAGTTGGCCTTCCCCCAATTTAGCACTCTTCCTTTAGGACCACTCTCGTCTTTGTCCATGAGTATTCTAAAACTTACGGAATTGTGATCACTATTCCAAAAGTAGTCCCCTACTGAAACGTCAACCACCTGGCCCGGCTCATTTCCCAACACCAGGTCCAGTATGGGCCCTTCCCGAGTTGGACTATTTACATACTGCTCTAGAAAACCCTCCTGGATGCAGGCAGAGTTCTGGATGACCTCAAGTTTACAAAGGGTAGAATGTGAGAGACCAGTCAGGAGAGCATTGGAATAGTCAAGCCTCAAGGTGACAAAGGAATGAATGAGGACTTCAGCAGATGAGCTGAGAGGGGAGCAGTCAAGCAATGATACAGAGGTGGAAATTAGCAGTCTTAGTGAGAACACAAATGTGTCCAGAAGCTCATTTCAGGGTTAAATATACCAAGGTGACAAACAGTCTGGTTTAGTCTCCAACTGCCAAGGAGAAGGATGGAGTCAGTAACTATGGAATAGGAACAGAACATAAATAAAGTAAAAGCAAAATACTGCGGATGCCGGAAATCTGAAATAAAAACAAAAAATGCTGGAACCACTCAGCAGGTCTGGCAGCATCTGTGGAAAGAGAAGCAGAGTTAACGTTTCGGGTCAGTGACCCTTCTTCGGAACTGACAAATATTAAAAATGTCACAGGTTATAAGCAAGTGAGGTGGGGGTGGGGCAAGAGATAACAAAGGAGAAGGTGTAGATTGGACAAGGCCACATAGCTGACCAAAAGGTCATGGAGCAAAGGCAAACAATATGTTAATAGTGTGTTAAAAGACAAAGCATTAGTACAGAATAGGTGTTAACGGACTGAATATTGAACAGCAGCAAGTGCAAACATGAAAAAAAAACAGTGGGTAAGCAAACTGAACAAACGAAGATGAAATGAAATAAATGCAAAAAAAGGTTGTAAAAAATGGTTGTAAAAAATGTAAAAAAGAAAAAAAGAAAAAACAACTAAAAATGAAAGTAAAATGTCATGCTCTGAAATTATTGAACTCAATGTTCAGTCCGGCAGGCTGTAGTGTGCCTAATCGGTAGATGAGATACTGTTCCTTGAGCTTGCATTGATCACTGGAACGCCGCAGCAATCCCAGGACAGAGATGTGAGCATAAGAGCAGGGGGGAGTGTTGAAATGGCAAGCAACCGGAAGCTCAGGGTCCTGCTTGCGGACTGAGCAGAGGTATTCCGCAAAGCGGTCACCCAGTCTGCGCTTGGTCTCCCCAATGTCGAGGAGACCACATTGTGAGCAGCGAATACAGTATACTACATTGAAAGAAGTACAAGTAAATCGCTGCTTCACCTGAAAGGAGTGTTTGGGGCCTGGGATAGTGAGGAGAGAGGAGGTAAATGGGCAGGTATTACACCTCCTGCAATTGCAGGGGAAGGTGCCATGGGACGGGGACGAGGTGGTTGGGGGGAGGGGTAATGGAGGAGTGGACCAGGGTGTCGCGGAGGGAACGATCCCTTCGGAATGCTGACAGGGGAAGATGAGTTTGGTAGTGGCATCACGCTGGAGGTGGCGGAAATGGTGGAGGATATGGAGGCTGATGGGGTGGAAAGTGAGGACAAGGGGAACCCTGTCACGGTTCTGGGAGGGAGGGGAAGGGTTGAGGGCAGAGGTACGGGAAATGGGCCGGACACGGTTGAGGGCCCTGTCAACAACAGTGGGGGGGGGAATCCTCAGTTGAGGAAAAAGGTCATACCAGAAGCACCGTCATGGAAGGTAGCATCATCAGAGCAGATGCATCGAAGACGGAGAAACTGGGAGAATGGAATGGAGTCCTTACAGGAGGTGGGGTGTGAAGAAGTGTAGTCGAGGCAGCTGTGGGAGTCGGTGGGCTTATAATGGATATTAGTGGACAACCTATCCCCAGAGATGGAGACAGATAAGTCGAGGAAGGGAAGGGAAGTGTCAGAGATGGACCAGGTAAAGGTGAGAGAAGGGTGGAAATTGGAAGTAAAGTTGATAAAGTTTTCCAGTTCGGGGCGGGAACAGAAAACGGCACCGATACAGTCATCAATGTACCGGAAAAAGAGTTGGGGGAGGGGGCCTGAGTAGGACTGGAACAAAGAATGCTCGACATATCCCACAAAAAGACAGGCATAACTAGGACCCATGCGGGTACCCATTGCGACACCTTTTACTTGAAAGAAGTGCGTGGAGTTGAAGGAGAAGTTGTTCAATGTGAGAACAAGTTCAGCCAGGCGGAGGAGGGTGTTGGCGGATGGGGACTGGTTGGGCCTCTGTTCCAGGAAGAAGCGGAGAGCCCTTAAACCATCCTGGTGGGGGATGGAGATGTAGAGCGATTGGACGTCCATAGTGAAGAGGAGGCGGTTGGGACCAGGAAAATGGAAATTGTCAAAATGACATAGGGCGTTAGAAGAGTCACGGATGTAGGTGGGAAGAGACTGGACCAGCAGAGAAAAGATAGAGCCAAGATAGGAAGAAATAAGTTCAGTGGGGCAGGAGCAGGCTGACACAATGGGTCTGCCGGGTTAGTCCCGTTTGTGGATTTTGGGAAGGAGGTAGAAGCGGGCTGTCCGGGGTTGTGGGATTATGAGGTTGGAAGCTGTAGGGGGAAGATCTCCAGAGGAGATGAGGTCAGTGACAGTCCTTTGGACGGTGGCTTGATGTTCGGTGGTGGGGTCATGGTCCAGAGGGAGGTAGGAAGAAGTGTCTGATTTGGCGTTGAGCTTCTGCAAGGTAGAGGTTGGTACGCCATACAACAACAGCACCACCCTTGTCTGCAGGTTTGATGACCATGTCGGGGTTAGACCCGAGAGAACGGAGTGCCTCAAGTTCAGAGGGGGACAGGTTGGAGTGAGTGAGGGGGGCAGAGATAAAGTAAATGACTTTTCATTTACCTCACTAATTTGTGAGCCCTTGCTGCACATATTAACTGCTACGTTTTCTACATTTTAACTACAGTTCAAAAATAATGAATTGGCTGTAAAGTACTGGACATTAAAAAAACATCCAGAGGTCTTGCTTTACACTAGTTACCTCTTGAATTAGTTCTGATAAAAGGTCACGTTAACTCGGCTTCTCTCTCCACAGATGTTGCCTGATATGCTGAGCATTTTCATTCCTGTTTTTATTTCAGATGTCCAGCATCTGCAGTATTTTGCTTTTACCTCTCTAACGCTCTTCAATGTTGGTATAAGATCATCGACCTGTAACGTTAAATATTTCTCCCCCTACAGACACTGCCACACCTGCTAAGTATTTCCAGCATTTACAGTTTTTTTAAAATAAAAAATACAATCCTTTAAAGGCCCGGGTGTAAAATGAACCATTTCTTCAAAGTTGACATCTTTTCCTGGACCAGTCTCTAACTGACGCACAGAAATACTCCTTATTCATTAAATCACGTTCCCAGCAGCATCTCACCCGCACATTTCTGTTAAGCCGAGCCGGCGTCACAATAAATCTGTACCACAAACTCAACAGTTTACGAGGGACACAAACAGCCATCTCTTCATCAATTCAAACTCCTCGAACTTTATTAACAATCCGCCTGACAGTCTCTACTGCCTCCGTCCCGTGACCAGATCGGTCACGTGTGGCTCGCTAGCCAGTCCGTCCCATCGTGGCGCGTGTTCCTCTGTCTCCTGGGGGTCATGTGGGGTAGGCTGTGATGACGTAAGACTGCGGAGGTCAGTTGTTGTTGTGTCGGCGATGTGGTCGTTGGTGCCGTTGTGTTCGGCTGGAGGTATTGCATAATTTGTTTATGGTCTCCGTTTGTTGTTTGTGTTATTTACACCGGTGTTAAGGACCCGGATGGTTGATTCGTGCACGAGCAGACCGAGAATAACGTGCGCCTTGTCTGCAGCGCAAAATAACCCGGGCGGTGCGAACGAGTGTGTTCCTGTCGCCGCCCGTGGGGCCCAGGTCCTTTGACCAATGCGTTAGGCAGCTGGCTATGTGGTTGGGAGGAAACTGAATGGAGGTCGGTTTTGAAAGGCCATTAGGCTGGGCAGGAGGGATAAAGTCCATCTGGCGTTGATGAGTTATATAATCTGTGGGATGGAGAAACCTACTCAGAGGATATGGAATAAGAACACACGAACAGGAGCAGGCCATTCAGCCCCATGAGCCAGTTATGTCATTTAAAGAGATCTTGATTGATCTGTATCCCAACACCATCCACCCACCTCTGCTGTCAGGACCACAAGAAATGGGAGCAGCAGTAGACCCATGGAGCCTGCTCTGCTATTTAATATAATCATGGCTGATCTTTGGGCTTCAATTCCACTTTCCTGCTTGCTCGCTTGATTCCCTGAGAGACCAAAAATCTGTCTATCCCAGCCTTAACATAATTCAATGATGGAGCATCCACAACCCTTTGGGGTGGAGAATTCCAAAGATTTAGACACTTTGAGTGAAGTAATTTCTCAGTCCTAAATGATTGGCCCCTTATCCTGAGATTGTACCCTGTGTTTTAAATTTTCCAACCAGCAAAAACAATCTCTCAGCATCTACCCTATCCAGCTCCTTCAAAGTCTTGTATGTTTCAATGAGATTGCCTCTCATTGTTCTAAACTCCAGTTAATATGGCCCAGTTTACTCAGCCTCTCATCATAGGACAACCCTCTCAACCCAGGGACTAATTTTGTGAAACAAAAACAAGAAATGCTGGATTCACTCAGCAGGTCTGGCAGCATCTGTGGAAAGAGAAGCAGAGTTAACGTTTCGGGTCAGTGACCCTTCTTCGGAACTAATTTTGTGAACCTATGCTGTACTGCCTCCAATGCAAGTATAGCCTTCCTTAAATATAGAGACCAAAACTGCATACAGTATTCTAGATGTGGTCTCAGCAAAGCCCTGTACTATTATAGCAAGACTTTTTTCCTGTACTCCAATCCCCTTGCAATAAAGGCCAACATGCCAATTGTGTTCCTAATTGCTTGCTGTACCTGCCTGCTAACTTTCTGCATTCCTTGCAATGGAACATCCAAGTCTCTCAAACATCAACATTCACAAGTTTTACATCCTTTCAAAAAAATTCTGCTTTTCTGTTCTTATGACCAAAGTGAATAACTTCACACTTCCCTACATTATACTCCATCTGTCATCTTGTTGCCCACTCACCTAACCTGTCTATCTCTTTTCAGCCCCTCTGTGTCCTCCCCACAGCTTACCTTTCCACCTAGCTTTCATTCAGCAACACACTGAGATACATTACTCCTTGTCTCTTCATCTAAGTCATTTATATAGATGGTAAATAGCTGAGGCCTCAGCACTGATCCTTGCTGATCCCCTCATCACAGCCTGCCGATTTGAAAATGCCCAATTTATTCCCACTCTTTGCTTCCTGTCAGTTAACCAATCCTCTACATCCCCTAATACCCTTGGGTAGCAAGAATCTATCCATTCTAAGGAAGAAATAGCAGAACATTTAGAAAAACATAATACAATCAAAAAGAGTCAACATGGTTCTATGAAGGGGAAATCATGTTTGACAAATTTGTTAAAGTTCTTTGAGGATATGGTTGTGGTTGTTGCAGGTCAGTCATCTGAGCTCCAGGACATCACTGCAGGAGTTCCTCAGGGTAGTGTCCTAGGCACAACCATCTTCAGCTGCTTCATCAATGACCTTGTTGCATTCATAAGGTCAGAAGTGGGGATGTTCGCTGATGATTGCACAATGTTCAGCACCATTCGTGACTCCTCAGATACTGAAGCAGTCCGTGTAGAAATGCAGCAAGACCTGGACAATATCCAGGCTTGGGCTGATAAGTGGCAAGTAACATTCGCGCCACACAAGTGCCAGGCAATGACCATCAACAGCAAGAGAGAATCTAATCATTTCTCCTTGACATTCATTGGCATTACCATTGCTGAATCCCCCACGATCAACATCCTAGGGGCTACCATTGACCAAAAACTGAACTGGAGTAGTCATATAAATACCGTGGCTACAAAAGCAGGTCAGAGGCTAGGAATCCTACAGCGGGTAACTCACCTCCTGACTCCCCAAAGCCTGTCCACCATCGACAAGGCACAAGTCAGGAGTGTGATGGAATACTCTCCACTTGCCTGGATGGGTGCAGCTCCTACAACACTCAAGAAGCTCGACACCTTCCAGGACAAAGCAGCCCGCTTGATTGGCACCCCATCCACAAATATTTATTCTCTCCACCACCGACGCACAATGGCAGCAGTGTGTACCATCTACAAAATGCACTGCAGCAATGCACCAAGGCTTCTTAGACAGCACCTTCCAAACCAGCAACCTCTACCAACTAGAAGGACAAAGGCAGCAACTGCATGGGAACACCACCACCTTGCACGTTCCCCTCCAAGTCACACACCATCCTGACTTGGAGCTATATCGCCATTTCTTCACTGTCGCTGGGTCAAAATCCTGTTACTTCCTTCCAAACAGCACTGTGAGTGTACATGCCTCACATGGACTGCAGCGATTCAAGAACGAAGCTCACCACCACCTACTGAAGGGCAATTAGGGATGGGCAATAAATGCTGGCCTAGCCCGCAATGCCCACATCCCATGCATGAATAAAAAATAGCAGAGTGGATAAAGGGGAACCGGTAGATGTGGTGTATTTGGATTTTCAGAAGGCGTTCGATAAGGTGCCACATAAAAGGTTATCGCACAAAATAAGAGCTCTGGGTATTGAGGGTAATGTGTTGGCCTGGATTGAGGATTGGCTTTTTTTTAATTCATTCATGGGATGTGGGCGTCACTGGCCACACCAGCATTTATTGCCCATCCCTAATTGCCCTTGAGAAGGTGGTGGTGAGCTGCCTTCTTGAACCGCTGCAGTCCATTTGGGGTAGGTATACCCACAGTGCTGTTAGGAAAGGATTTCCAGCATTTTGACCCAGCAACAGTGAAGGAACGGAGATATAGTTCCAAGTCAGGGTGGTGTGTGACTTGGAGGGAAACTTGCAGGTGGTGGTGTTCCCATGCATTTGCTGACCTTGTCCTTCTAGTTGGTAGAGGTCGCAGGTTTGGAAGTTGCTGTCTAAGGAGCCTTGGTGCATTGCTGCAGTGCATCTTGTAGATGGTACACACTGCTGCCAATGTGCTTCGGTGGTGGAGGGAGTGAATGTTTGTAGTTGGTGTGCCAATCAAGCGGGCTGCTTTGTCCTGGATGGTGTTGAGCTTCCTGAGTGTTGTTGGAGCTGCACCCATCCAGACAAGTGGAGAGTATTCCATCACACTCCTGACTTGTGCTTGGTGAGTCAGGAGGTGAGTTACTTGCCTCAGGATTCCTAGCCTCTGACCCGCTCTTCTAGTCACGGTAGGTATATGGCTACTCCAGTTCAGTTTCTGGGCAATGGTAGCCCCTAGGATGTTGGTAGTGGGGGATTCAGTGATGGTAATGCCATTGAATGTCAAGGGGAGATGGTTAGATTCTCTCTTGTTGGAGATGGTCATTGCCTGGCACTTGTGTGGCGCGAATGTTACTTGCCACTTAACAGCCCAAGCCTGGATATGGTCCAGGTCTTGCTGCATTTCTACACGGACTGCTTCAGTATCTGAGGAGTCATGAATGGTGCTGAACGTTGTACAATCATCAGCGAACATCCCCACTTCTGACCTTATGATTGAAGGAAGGTCATTGATGAAGCAGCTGAAGATGGTTGTGCCTGGGACACTACCCTGAGGAACTCCTGTAGTCATGTCCTGGAGCTCAGCTGATTGACCTCGAACAACTGCAACCATCTTCCTTTGTGCGCTAGGTATGATTCCAGCCAGCAGAGGGTTTTCCTCCTGATTCCCATTGACGTCAGTTTTGCTCGGCCATACTCGGTCAAATGCTGCCTTGATGTCAAGAGCAGTCACTCTCACCTCACCTCTTGAGTTCAGCTCTTTTGTCCATGTTTGAAGCAAGGCTGTAATGAGGTCAGGAGCTGAGTGGCCCTGGAGGAACCCAAACTGAGCGTCACTGAGCATGTTATTGCTAAGCAAGTGCCGCTGATGGCACTGTTGATGACACCTTCCATCACTTTACTGCTGATTGAGAGTAGGCTGATGGGGCGGTAATTGGCCGGGTTGGACTTGTCCTGCTTGGACTTGTCCTGCTTTTTGAGTACAGGACATAGCTGGGCAATTTTCCACATTGCTGGGTAGATGCCAGTGTTGTAGCTGTACTGGAACTCCTTAGCTAAGGGCGCGGCAAGTTCTGGAGCACAGGTCTTCAGTTCTATTGCTGAAATATTGTCAGGGGGCAAAGCCTTTGCAGTATCCAGTGCCCAGTCGTTTCTTGATATCACGCGGAGTGAATCGAATTGGCTGAAGTCTGGCATCTGTGATGCTGGGGACTTCAGGAGGAGGCCGCGATGGATCATCAACTCGGCACTTCTGGCTGAAGATTGTTGCAAATGCTTCAGCTTATCTTTCGCACTGATGTGCGGGGCTCCCCCATCATTGAGGATGGGGATATTTGTGGAGCCACCTCCTCCAGTTAGTTGTATAATTGTCCACCACCATTCACAGCTGGATGTGGCATGACTGCAGAGCTTAGATCTGATCCATTGGTTATGGGATCGCTTAGCTCTGTCTGTCGCACGCTGCTTATGCAGTTTGGCACGCCGATAGTACTGTGTTGTTGCTTCACTAGGTTGACACCTCATTTTGAAGTATGCCTGGTGCTGCTCCTGGCATGCAGTCCTGCACTCTTCATTGAACCAGGGTTGGTCTCCTGGCTTGATGATAATGGTAGAGTGGGGGATATACCAGGCCATGAGGTTACAGATTGTGGTTGAGTACAATTCTGCTGCTGCTGATGGCCCAGAGCTCCTCATGGATGCCCAGTTTTGCATTGCTAGATCTGTTCGAAATCTATCCCATTTAGCACGGTGGTAGTGCTACACTATACGATGGAGGGTATCTTCAATGTGAAGGCAGGACTTCGTCTCCACAAGGACTGTGTGGTGGTGACTCCTACCAATACTGACATGGACAGATGCAGCTGCAGCAGGCAGATTGGTGAAGATGCGGTCAAATATGTTTTCCCCTCTTGTTGGTTCCCTCACCACCTGCTGTATACCCAGTCCAGCAGCTATGTCCTTTAGGACTCGGCCAGGTCGGTCAGTAGTGGTGCTACTGAGCCACTCTTGGTGATGAACATTAAAGTCCCCCACCCAGAATACATTCTGTGCCTTCGCCATCCTCAGTGCTTCTTTCAAGTGCTGTTTAACATGGAGGAGTACTGACTCATCAGCTGAGGGAGGGCGGTAGGTGGTAATCAGCAGGCGATGCCAAGAGACTTCATGGGGACGGGACATACCCGGGGATGGTGATGGCAGTGTCTGGGACATTGTATGTCAGGTATGATTCAGTGAATATGACTGTGTCAGGCTGTTGCTTGACTAGTCTGTGGGACAGCTGTCGCAACTTTGGCACAAGCCCCCATATGTTAGTAAGGAGGACTTTGCAGGGTTGACAGGGCTGGGTTTGCCATTGTCTTTCCGGTGCCGAGGTCGATGCCGGGTGGTCTGTCCGGTTTCATTTCTTTTTATTGAGTTTGTAGTGGTTATATACAACTGAGTGGCTTGCTAGGCCATTTCAGAGGGCATGTAAGAGTCAACCACATTGCTGTGGCTCTGGAGTCACATGTTGGCCAGACTAATCGACAGTGGTTTCATGGCCATTATTAGACTAGCTTTTTAATTACAGATTTATTAATTGAATTCAAATTCCACCTTCTGCTGTGCCACAAGGATCGGTCCTGGGTCTTCAACTATTTACATATTAATGACTTGGAGGAAGGGACAGAGTGCAGTGTATCCAAATTTGCTGACGATACAAAAATAGGTGGGAAGGCAGGTTGTGATGAGGACACAAATAATCTGTAAAAGGATATAAATAGGTTAAGTGAATGGGCAAAAACTTGGCAGATGGAGTTCAGTGTGGGGAAAGTGTGAGATCAACCACTTTGGTAGGAAGGTTAAAAAGGCAGATTATTATTTAGATGGAGAAAGACTACAAAATATTGCAGTACAGAGGGATCTGGGTGTTCTTGTACATGAAACACAAAAAGTCAGCATGCAAGTGCAGCAAGTAATTAGGAAGGCAAATGGCATTTTGGCCTTTATTGCTAGGGGGTTAGAGTTTGTCTTGTTACAACTGTACTGGGTGTTGGTGAGGCCACACCTGGAGTACTGTGTACTGTTTTGGTCCCCGTATTTAAGGAAGGATATACTAGCATTGGAGGCAGTTCAGAAAAGGTTCACTAGGCTGATTCCTGGGATGAAGGGGCTGTCTTATCAAGAATGGCTAAACAGGTCAGGCCTTTATTCATTGGAGTTTCGAAGAATGAGAGGTGATCTTATTGAAACATATAAGATTCTAAGGGGACTTGGCAGGGTAGATGTTGAGAATATGTTTCCACTGGTGGGGGAATCTCAAACTAGGAGACATAGTTACAGAATAAGGGGTCGCACATTTAAAACTGAGATGTGAAGGAATTTCTTCTCTCAGAGGATGGTGAATCTCTGGAATTCTCTGCCTTAGAGTTGTGGAGGCTTGGTCAGTAAATGTATTTAAGGAGGAGGTAGATAGATTTTTAAATTCTCAGTGAGTGGAGGGTTATGCAGAACAGGCCTGAAAGAGGAGTTGAGGCAACAGGCCTGAAAGAGGAGTTGAGGCCTGGGACAGATCAGCCATGATCTTATTGAATGGCGGTGCAGGCTTGAGGGGCTGAATGGCCTATTCCTGCTCCTATTTCTTATGTTCTTAAAATTTAAAATTATTAATTGAGCTAGCTGAAGAGTTGGGAATAATAGTGAAAGAGCAAAAGTAGTTTAAAGTAGTATACTTGGTGTTACCTCTTGAAGCAGATAAAAGTTATGTTATAATTGGTGCAAGGTTGCTATATTCATATCTTCATGCACAAAGCAATAGAAATAAAGTCAGGGAACCAGAGGGAGCAGTTAGATTGTAGGACTTTGATTTTACATCCTTTATGGAAACTTGGCTTCAGCCTGGCCAATTCTGGAAACTAAATAGTTTTGCTGTAAAGCTTTTGGGAGAAAGTGAAAAGGGGGAGGAGTGACCTTGTTAATGAAAAATGCTCTTGCAGCATGGAATGTTTTGCTACTGACCACAATTAAGTCAGAAACCACTGCAATTTTTATAGGAAAGTTCGATAAAAGTTGGAAAGAAAGTAAGATGCAAAGCTATAGAGTAAGAACTGGACAGTGGGATAAATTTTGGATTGCTTAAGCAAAGAGCCAGCAGCGATACAATGGGAGAATGGTTGCCTTCTGCTATAAAAGTCATGGGAGTCTGTGATGCTGATAGTTGTTACCTCAAAAAGGTGAACATTCTCCAACACTGACATTCTCCACTTTAATTAGCAAAAAAAGAAAGTTGTACACCGCTGAATAATTAGAAAGAAATTGATCATAAGATTCGTAGGTAATTTAGAGAGATTTGTGGTAGAGAGTTGTAGTAATAAAGATACGTCCAATAAGGAAGGATAAGTGCTGGAACTGCTTTGGGGTTACTGCACAGAAGGAGGCCATTCAGCCCGTCGTGTCTGTGTCGGCTCTCAAAGTTCAACTCACCAAGTCCCACTCCCCCGCCTTTTCCCTGTGGCCCTGCAATTTTTTTTTCTCTTCCGATAATTATCCAATTCTCTTTTCAGGGCCTCGATTGAATCCACCACACTCTCAGGCAGTGCATTCCAGGTCTGAACCACTTGCTGCGTAAAACAGTTTTTCCTCATGTCACTGTTCCTTTATTTTCCAATCACCTTAAATCGGTGTCCTCTGGTTCTCAATCCTTCCGCCAATGTTTCTCCCTGTCTGTTCTGTCCAGACCCTTCATGATTTTGAACACCTCTATTAAATCTCTTCATCTTTTCTTGTCTTCAAGGAGAACAGCCCCAGCTTTTCCTGTCTATCCACATAACTGAAGTTCCTTATCTCTGAAACCATTCTCATGAATCTTACCTGTACCCTCTCGAATGCCTTCACATCCTTCCTAAAGTATGGTGCCCAGAACTGGACACAGTACTCCGGTTGAGAACGATCCAGTATTTTGTACAGGTTCATTATCACTTCCTTGCTTTTATACTCTATCCCCTTATTTATAAAGCCCAGGATCCCGTATGTTTATTAAGCGCTTTCTCAACCTGCCCTGCCACCTTCAATGATATGTGCACATATGCTCCCAGGTCTCTATCCTCCTGCATCCCCTTTAGAATTGCGCCTTGTGTTTTTATTGCCTCTCCTTGCTCTTTGTACCAAAATTAATCACTTCACACTTCTTTGCATTAAATTTTATCTACCGTTTGTCCATCCATTCCACCAGCCTGTCTGTGTCCTGTTGGAATTTATCAGTATCATCCGAACAGTTCACAATACATCCAAGTTTTGTGTCATCCACAGATTTTGAAATCCTGCCCGGCATACCCAAGTCTAGGTCCTTAATATATATCAGGAAAAGCAGGGGTCTATTACCGCAACATACCTACCTCCAGTCCAAAAACAACTGTTCATCGCTGCTCTCTGTGTCCTGTCACTCAGCCAATTTCATATCCATGCTGCTACTGTACCTTTTATTCACGGGGCTCTAACCTTGCTGCCAAGCTTGTTATGTGGCACTTTATCAGATGCCTTTGGAAGTCTATATACACCACAGCAACCACATTACCCTCAACCCTCTCTGTTACCTCATCAAAAAGCCCTATCAAGTTAGTTAAGTTTCATAGAATCATCGAGAGATACAGCACTGAAACAGGCCCTTCGACCCACTGAGTCTGTGCTGACCAACAACCACCCATTTATACTAATCCTACATTAATCCCATATTACCTGACATCCCCACCTTCCCTCAATTCTCCTACCACCTACCTATACTAGGGGCAATTCACAATGGCCAATTTACTTATCAACCTGCAAGTATTTGACTGTGGGAGGAAACCGGAGCACCCAGCGGAAACCCACGATGTCACAGGGAGAACTTGCAAACTCCACACAGACAGTACCCTGAATTGAACCCGGGTCGCTGGAGCTGTGAGGCTGCGGTGCTAACCACTGTGCCGCCCCAAATCTGTGCTGGCTCCACATTTGTCTAAGTGCCTGTTAATTTTGTCCAGAATAATCGTTTCTGGAAGTTTTCCCACCACTAAGGTTAAACTGACTGCCCTTGCATCCTTTTTTGAACAAGCCTGTAACATTTGCAATTCTCCAGTCCTCTGAGAGCACCCCGTATGTAAAGAGGATTGGAAGATTATGGTCAGTGCCTCCGCAATTGCCACCCTTATTTCCCTCAGTATCCTCGGATGCATCTCATCCAGTCCTGGTGACTCATCAACTTGCAGTGCAGCCAGCCTACCTAATACCCCTTTTATTAATATTTAGCCCATCCAAGGTTTCAGCTATCTTCTCTTTCACTATGACTTGGGCAGCATCAATTGTTTACTTTTTAAAGATCAGTTATTATGCAAATAAATGTAGCAGTCAGTTTGGACAAAACTAGACCCTATAACAGCAAAAGAGATGAACAGTGAGCTGATCTGTTTTTAGTGATTTTGGTTGAGGGAGAAATGTTGCCCAGGAAACAAAGAGCTATTTGCTGTTTGATTAGTTGTCATGCAGACTCCCACCTGCCAAGAAAGAGGCATGTTAATTTTGTCATATGAACATTAATTTTAAACAGTTGCTGGAGCGAGGAAATAACTTGTTGAACAGATCAGCTGTTGCTGGAATAAACATTTACATACTAACTGACAGTGCTTGTGGAGATAAAGGACCATTCCCTGACACATTCAACCCACAATTGACTTTGATCACCAGACATTGAAGGTGAGGAAGCTCACATTCCAGGATGACTGCTAAGATTGCCGAATCCACAAACAGACGTGGTCAAACCAGCTAGTCACATGATTAACCTGCTGGGCAACCTGAGTTTTTTTGAATAGTACA
The DNA here is from genome assembly GCF_036365525.1 of Heterodontus francisci. Lineage (NCBI taxonomy): Eukaryota > Metazoa > Chordata > Chondrichthyes > Heterodontiformes > Heterodontidae > Heterodontus > Heterodontus francisci. The sequence goes on from NC_090375.1 coordinate 73,114,150, forward strand.
GACAGTTTGAGAGAAAAAGCCTGTTTGCTCCTGGACTGAGAAGACCTGTCCTGTCTGCTCCTATCTCTTTCTCACAAGCCTCTGGACCCACTGAAGACACGTGAACCTCAAGAGAGAAAAGTCTCCTACATCAAACAAGGTTTAAGAAGAATACTGGGCCCCAACGAAAAACAAGACCTTACCTACAATCAAGGACTCTACAGCGAGCTCGAAGAACAGTAACCAAAACCATCTTCAGATAGTGCCTCAAACTTTTCCACTTTATTTCTTCTGCTCTTTTCTGTCTCTGTCTGCATGTGTGTTTATCGCATATGCATGCTAGCATGGGCGCGTCGTGTATTAATAAGCTTTAACCAAATTAGAGTTTAAGTTTAATAAAGTTCAACCTTCTTTAAACCTAATAAAACCTGTTTGGCTGGTTTCTTTGCCTTACAATTGAAAAGCAGTGAACAAGGATTCACAAAGGGGAAGTTAAAAAAACGGTGTGTTTAAAGTTAAACCCTGTTACGGTAAGACCAGGTGAAGGCTGAGGGGGAGCCCTAGATTCTTTTCTCACCTGATCGTAACAATGGTGCATTGGAATCCTGCAGACTGCACCTCAGTTTAATGTCTTATATAATGGACGCAACCTCCGACAATGCAGTACTCCCTCGATTTTGAGTTTTATATCAGCCTTTTATTTGTCCTCAAGTCTAAGCTTATATTGGGCTCTACTTTTAAAGGCACATGATAAATACAGTGGGGCTAATACAGAAGAAACCACAAAATACAGGCATTTTTGTTCGGAAAGGGAAATCAAAAGAAAACTCTGGATAATGTAGACTGAAAAGTTGTGGCTTTTATAAGCACAGAAATATAAAAACCGATTGTAAGAACTTCTACATGTATATAAAAAGAGTAGTTAAAGTCAACGTCGGTCCCTTAGAGGCGGAGAAGAGAAATTATCATGGGAAATGAGGAAGTGGCAGAGAAATTGAACAAATATTTTGTGTCTGTCTTCACTGTAGAAGACACAAGTTACATACCAGAAACAGGGTGGTAACTTGGGTCCTAATAAGAGTGAGGAAATTAAGGTAATTGATATCAGCAGAGAAAAACTAGAGAATTTAAGGGACCAAAATCCAACAAATCCCCAGGATCTGATGGCCTACATCCTAGTGTTCTGAAAGAGATAGCTGCAGAGATAGTAGATGCACTGTTTATGGTTTTCCAAAACTGCCTAGATTCTAGAACATTCCCAGTGGATTGGAAGTTATTCAAGAAAGGAGGGAAAGAGAAAAAAGGGCATTACAGGCTAGTTCACCTGACGTCAGTCGTCAGGAAAGTGCTGGAATCTATTATTAAGGAAGTCGTAACATTGTACTTAGAAAATCATAGTATGATCAGACAAAGTCAACTTGGTTTTACGAAAAGGAAATTGTATTTGATAAATTTATTAGCGTTTTTTGAGAATGTAACCAGTAGGGTAGATGAAGGAGAACCTATAGATCTAGTATACTTGGATTTCCAAAAGTTTTTCGATAAGGTGCCATACAAAAGGTTAATATGCAAGATAAGGGCTCATGGATTTGGGGGTATTCGCATTAATAGATAATTGGTTAAGGGACAGGAATCAGAGGGTAGGGATAAACAGGGCATTTTCAAGTTTGCAGGCTGTGACTAGGGGAGTGCCGCAAGGATCAGTGCTGGGGCTCAGCTATTTGCAATTTATATTAATGACTTAGACAAAGAGACAGAGAGTAATGTATCTAAGTTTACTAACAATACAAAGCTAGGTGGGAATGCAAGCTATGAGGAGGACACAGAGGCTGCAAAGAACATAGACAGGTTAGGTGAGTTGGCAACAAGGTGGCAGATGGAGTATGATGTGGGGAAATGAGAGGTTATTCACTTTGGTAGTAAGAATAGAAAAGCAGAATATTTTTGAAAAGACATGAAACTAAATGTTGATGTTCAGAGGGATTTGGGTGTACTCGTACAAGGAACACAAAGTTATCATGGAAGTACAGCAAGCAGTTAGGAAGGCAAATGACATGTTGGCCTTTATTTCAAGGGGATTGGAGTACAAGAATAAAGAGTTCTTTCTACAACTGTACCGGGCTTTTCTGAGCCACACCTGGAGTACATTGTGCAGTTTTGATCTTGATATTTAAGGAAGAATATACTTTAATTGGAAGCAGTACAGCGAAGGTTCACTAGATTGCACCCTGGGATGAGAGGGTTGTCCTATGATGGGAGGCTGAGTAAATAGGTCCTTTTATTCTCTGGAGTTTAGAAGAATGAGAGGTGATTTCATTGAAACATACAAGGCTTGACAGGGTAGACACTGAAAGGTTGCTTCCCCTGGATGGGGAATCTAGAACATGGGGGCATGGGAGAAGGGGCTGATCATTTAGGACTGAGATGAGGAGAAGTTACATCACTCAAAGGGTTGTGAATCCTTGGAATTCTCTACCCCAGAGGGCTGTGGGTGCTCCATCATTGAATATGTTTAAGGCTGAGATAAACAGATTTTTCGTGTCTCAGGGAATCAAGAGTTATGGGGAGTGGCGGGAAAGTGGAGTTGAAGCCGAAGATCGGTCAAGATCGCATTGACTGGTGAAGCAGGCTCGTTGGGCCATATTGGCCTACTGCTGCTCCTATTTCTTATATTCTCATGTTAAAGGTAAAAATTCCCATAGGACTGGGACCACTTCGCGACAAAGGAAAAGTGGACTTGCTTAATAAATAGTTGTCTGAGTATCTACAAGTGGAAGGTAAAAGTTGGACTGCAGGAGTACCTGAGGAGAATATGGAAAAGTTACCACTGGCAATAGAAGTTCAAAAAGAAATTGGATTAAAATTGTTAATGGGTCTAAAAGTAGAAAAGTCACCAATCCTACGATTTTACATTTATGTCTACAAGTCCAACTGCATCTTAATAAGTTGAATAAAATTATAATTAAAAGTTCAGGTTAAAGATTTTTTAATGCAGCATATCTTTTTTTTTAAGTGTATGAATAGAAAATGATGGATTAAATTGCTGACCATAAATTACCACTTTAAATCCAATAATTATTTTTTAAATTTGATCTTTGAAATGTAGGTAGCAATGATAAAGCCATCTTTATTGCCCATTCCGAGCTACCTTGAGGTCATTGAGTCAATTGTGTAGTGGAAGACTGGAGTCCTATGTAAGCCCGATTATGGTGTTGTCAGAAACTATTATTATTGAAGGAAATACCTTGTTTATCTCTGTTGAATATATTTCCTGCAAGAATTGAAGTGCAACCAATAATGTTGATAATTTCCGAGTATGCACAGCTGTAGTTGATATTTTTCAGGATTATTATTAAGGTTGTCCTTCTAATTAAAGTCAGTAAACTCGAGTTCCACTTTCACCCATTGTTTTTGCACCTATTAATATTTTATTCATGTTCCAGAAGAACCCTACCGTTTGTTGGTTGGTATAGATTACGTAGTTGGTCGAAAGAATTGTGCAATCCTTCTACGTGATGATCAGTCCATTAGTCGTTCACATGCTGCACTTACAGTTAGTCTTCCTGCTGCAAATCTGGTGAGAAATCACTTTTCAATTTTACTTTTGTAGAATGCAATGGTACTACTTTCCTCTTGTTACACTCTTAAGTTGCTACTTACAATTTTATAATCATTACAGTTTGTTGAGCTTCATTAACCACCACTTTGGTCACTAATTGTCAGTTAAGTTTCAATTAAAAATTATCATTCAAATCGTTATTTGATAGTACAGAACTTGAGTTTTGCTGAAAATAGAGACGTTTTGTCGAAGCTTTTCATTTTCCACTCATCAGGACATTTCTCAAGAATAATGTAAGGGGAAGCAACAAATTTATACTGTATGAGATGAGTGCTAACTGTTTGACAAGTGGACTCTGGTTGAGGCTTTGCCATGGAGAATGCACCAGTTTATGGTGACTGACAGTTAACTGCCAAGCTTTGTTTGAAATTTAAACCAAGCAGCTTGACTCTGGTCAAGACATTTCCCTGAGGAATTAACCAGCGAATGGCCGTCACTTATTTTGTTTAGCTGAAACAGGCGCAATGTACATGTTCTTTCTGTCTGCAAAGAACAGGGCCCTGTCTATTAACATATGGAGCTTCCAGTATGTGCAAATGCGCTACATTGCGAGCTCGACTGACTATCTTTAATTGGTTGTCAGAGTAATTCCTAGCACACAGAGGATTATTTAGCAAATGTTGTCCAATTGCAGAATCACATCTAATGTTGGGAACTGTGTTTTGAGTCTTGCAAGCTCGGGCTGGTTGGATACGGCTTGTACCCGTTGCAGTTCCCTCAGTGTGCTAGGAATTATGCTTACAACCAATTTAAGATTGTCAGTCGGGCTCGTAGTGTGGCGCTTTTGCCCATACTGGAAGCTACATATATTAATACACAGGGCCCTGTTCTTTGCAGACAGAAAGAACATGTACACACATTATGCTTGTTTCAGCTAAACAAAATAAGTGACAGCCATTCGCTGGTTCATTCCTCAGGGCAATGCCTTGACCAATCAGAGTCAAGCTGCCTGGTTTATATTTCAAACTAAGCGTGGCAGTTAACTGTCAGTCACCATAAACTGGTGTATTCTCCATGGCAATGCCTCTACCAATCAGAGTCCACTTGCCAACTAATCAGCACACTCTTCTCATACAGCTTCCCCTTACATTGATATTCTTGTGAAATGTCCTGATGAGTGTAAGACGAAAAGCTTTGACAAAATGTCTCTCTTTTCAGCAATACTCAAGTTATCGTTCACTGCACTTCTATAGTTATGTACAGTTAAATAACACAGATTATATTTGCAATGTGTAGGAAGTAACTCCAAAAAATCCTGTTTTCCATTCAGTCCTTAACAAAACTAGATAAATGAAAGTTCTAGATTTAACAAAAAATGGCCTTGTACCTACAGTGAACACCTTTATAAATCAGGAAATCTGACATTTTGCTGTTGTGATAGAATGATGAACTCCACTACGGATTCAAATTGGAAAGAGAGAGTTGAAAAACACTTTTAGAAAACTGCTGTAGGCGAAAGTAATTTTCATTATTTCTTCGTCACTTTTGGAAAATAAGTAGAAATGTCTGTTCGAGACTATGCCTTCTGTTTGCGACAGATAACAGGTGCAGCCTAGGTGTATGGCTTATACAGTCTGTTGAATGAGGACCGAATAGAGACAGAAATGGAGCATAGAAATCGAATTTCAAAAAGAATACTAACATTTTTAGGAAGTGTAAATTATATTATCTCATTTCATTTGCCTCTATTTTATTGGTTTAATTTTATTCTTTTGAGGGGAATTTATGACTTTACAAAATGATTACAGAATCTGATTCATTGTAGAAGAGGCCGAATATAACAGTGCAATGAAGTTGCCATTATGATTGAGATGACTGTGCCAAGTGATTATAATTGAACGACTGATTATTGTTAGGAAAATACAGCAAATAATCACACAGTCATACATGTTTGCATTAAAAAGTAACATCGATCTGATAGTGCATCAGCCTTTGGTCCAAATAGCTGATTTTTTTTTTATCCTGCTATTAAATGACCCAAATGCACATTGGGATTGGTAGTATACTTTGTTTTTCATTTTTCTGTGGGGATGTAAAAATGTCAGAAGGGAGGTCTATCATACTAAATTTCCCCAAGATACTAGAAATTACTGTTACTGATTAGTCTCACTTGCCCCTGTTGGTCTTTTATACTTAGGCAAGAAGTTATTTGCAAATAAAACCTTTGTATGCAGCTCCACTTGTGTAACACCACAAGTAAAAGCAGCAAATAGAGGCCAATATTCCCCATTTGTGAGGTCACAATAGAACTTCATGATGTCAGATTAGGAGAAACTCAGTACAAAGTGTCTGCTTGTAACCAAAAATTCAACCTGGTAACTCGGGGATCTAAGACACAAGAATAGTATTCTAACACTCTTTATGATGTTGAGAGTTTGCAGAGAATTCAGTAATATATTGTGTAAAATTCTTTATAAAATCATAAATGTACCAGTTTGCAATGTGTACATGCCAATTGTATTTGTAGTTTACATTTTAAAAAAATTAGTCTGTTATCCTAACAGCAAAACAGAATCACAACACCCGGAATAAAGATCTTAACCTTGAATGTTTAGCATTCTAAATTTGTTTCCTGTTTCTTTAAAGACCCAAGCTGCCAGAACCTCTGTACTGACATTAAAAGATATTTCAAAATATGGAACCTTTGTAAATGAAGAGCGTTTACAGAATGACAGCCCAAGGATCCTGAAGTCAGGAGAATTCATCACATTTGGAGTTTTTCAAAGCAAATTCAGGTAATAATTATATGCCTTTTTTATCAAAGTTTGACTGAAAATTATGATTAGCAGTTGAACTTGGTCTACCCTATTTCATTGAGTGTGGCCATGTGAGCCGCATGGAAAGTGGCAGGATCCCCAAGGACACATTGTACAGCGAGCTCGTCGCTGGTACCAGTCCCACCGGCTGTCCATGACTCCGCTTTAAAGACATCTGCAAACGCGACATGAAGTCCTGTGACATTGATCACAAGTCGTGGGAGTCAGTTGCCGGTGATCGCCAGAGCTGGCGGACAGCCATAAAGGCGGGGCTAAAGTGTGGCGAGTTGAAGAGACTTAGCAGTTGACAGGAAAAAAGACAGAAGCGCAAGGGGAGAGCCAACTGTGTAACAGCCCCAACAACCAATTTTATCTGCAGCACCTGTGGAAGAGTCTGTCACTCTAAAATTGGCCTTTATAGCCACTCCAGGCGCTGCTTCACAAACCACCTCCAGGCACTTACCCATTGTGTCTCGAGACACGGAGGCCAAAGAAGGCCATATTTTGGACTACGCAACAGTTCTATTGAACCCAGAGGTATTTAAAAGACAAAATAAATACATTCTGCTAATGGAGCTTTGCTTTATTTCCTTTTCCCCTCCAATCCAAATGAGACCATTTCTGCCTAGACAGCTAGATATAAAATATCCTGTGGTGCTTTTTTTTTTGAAGAGTAGGGAGTTCTTCCAATGTCAGCCAATGTTCATCTTCAGTCATTACCACCAAAATATATTATTTGGCCATTTGTCTCGGTTTCTGTTTGTGAGACCTTGTTTAGTGCAAATTTTCAATAGTTAATGAAACATTGCTGGCTCTTAATCCTTGTCTTAAAATCTGCCATCACCTAGAAACTTCCAAGTGATAGAATTTGTTTACAAGTGAATTAATGGCAATTGGTTATCGCATTAAATCCACGGCCAGAATTTTATGCCACCCCAGCAAGCCAGATGGTGGCGGGTGGATGGCATAGAATTGAGCGGGAGGTCTTCCCGACCCGCTTCCGCCTCCGCCCCACTTTATGTGGGCCATGGGGGGCAAGAAACGGGCAGCCCGCCCCAGGCCAATGAAGACCCTTCAGTGGCCACTTAACAGGGATTTTACCTGTGGCGGGCGGGCGTCCAGGAGAAGTGAAAGCTGGCGGCCTCTCAGCGCTCCGGGGCTGGGTCCTAACAAACGGGCACAGGGTACCCGATTGAGGGCCGCCCCTGCTTCCATAACCACCCCCAGGACCTGAGAGGCCCCCCTTCGCCGGGACGTGACCGATCTCCCTGGCGAGGCAAACCAAACTTGCCTGCACTCCTGGCTCCTTGTCCTCGGCTGGGCTGCAGTCCCAGCAGTGGCCACCGTGTCTGGTGGCGCTGCTGGGACTAAGAGCTGCTGGCCCGATGATTGGCCGGCAGCTCAATGAGGCAGGACTTTCTCCCTCAAGCGGGTGGAAGTCCTGCCTCGGACTAATTAAAGCCTGGGGTCCTGTAAAATGCGGGACGGATCCCCGGGCTGGGTGGAAGTGGGTTTGCCACTGACTTTGTTGATGGCCAGCTACCGGCCGGCCGGCGTAAAATACAGCCCCGCATCTTTTTGAATTGGAATTGGAATAATGTCCCTTGTAAGAAAAAAGATAAAACAACTTTTATTTATGCTACAGGAATTAATGGAACATGTAACAAATGTTTTTCATTATAGAAAAGGTTCCATTTGACCTTAGAAGAATGACCAGTTCATCGATTAAACAACCTTCCTGATCTGGAAAATTTGTAAGATGTTGAAACTGAGTATCTACCTTCCAATCCTACAAAATTATCTGTCAGTCACTTGAGGGAGAGAATAATAATGAAACAATGGTTTGCAAAACTGAGTTTTGTGGGCATGACTCACCACCTTTACTAGGGAATCACATGACCTGTTGTGTATTTTGTTTCTACCATAAATTGGCAGATTTTGATATTTTGGTTTGTTTTTTTAAATGATTGTGATGTAATAACTTCATTACTTTTCTGTGAGTCAGTCACACAGAAGTTGGAGTTCAATATGGTAGTGTCAGGTGCTACCTCTTGATTTTCCTGTTTATTAAAATGTCCCATATTATATTTTTCCCCCTCAGAGTAGAATATGAACCACTGATTGTATGCTGTTCTTGTTTGGATGGGCCAGGAAAAATCGCACTGAACCAGTCAGTTCAACAACTGGGAGGTCATCTTAGCAGCAGTTGGACAGAAGATAACACTCACCTTGTCATGTTATCAGTAAAGGTCACTGTGAAGGTCAGCTAAATAGAATCAAGCAAAATGTTGTTTCACTTTACTAAGTTTTGTGTGCCAAAACATAAAACCTTGCCAGTTGCAAATCGTCTTAACTACAAATACAGTTTTTCAATTTCAGTTTTATACATAAAAAAAAATGCTAGTTTTGAAATTACTGCAGATCAGTTTGCACTAACTCAAATAGTCTTTTGATAGTCCCAAAAGTTGGTTCTGTGTCTAATTTTTAACTGTAAGATGCCCAGTATCGTCAACAGTATTTTCTTTTGTTTTCTCTTCAGTACATCACTGTGTTATGACATCAGTGAGATCGTTAATGTGAAAATTATGAGATATGACCCCCCCAGACCAATATAAAGAATTACATGACAAGATTTCACATTTTAAGACTTATTATAACAACTAAATTGAAAGAAATCCCCATTAACTAAATAGTTCCATGTAAGTATCTGATGCCCCAAATTTCGAAGAAAGATATTTACTTATTCAAACACTTGAAAACCCTCACACTGCACTTATGCATTATACAATCCTCTTTGATGGTGAAATTTTTGTGGTTGAAAGTCCAAACTCCTCCCAGTTGCAGTGGGTTGGATCTTCCAGATGTCCTCTTCGCTCACTTCTCCAAGCACTTCCGACCTGGACATCCATCAATAAGACGATTCCTGATGATCTTGTTGGGCTTTTACTTCTCCACAAACTTCAACTTTGAGAACAGGTTGAAGTGTTCGTAGCCTTTTGCTGTATCCGGCTTCTGAGAGCAGGTGTTTTCTTTCTCTCGCTCGCTCTCTCAGCTGCCACCGCTGGTTGTCTTCCTTTCTTACATCCTGCTTTGAGGCTGCCACTGCTGGTCATTGGAAGCGGTACAGCGAAGGTTCACTAAATTGGTCCCTGGGGTGAGGGTGTTGTCCTATGAATGGAGGCTGAGTAAATTGGGCCTATATTCTCTGGAGTTTAGAAGAATGAGAGGCGATCTCATTGAAAGATACAAGATTCTGAAGCGGCTGGATAGGGTAGACACTGAGATTGTTTCCGTTGGTCGAGGAATCTAACACAGTCTCAGGTAAAGGGGCTGATCATTTAGGACTGAGATGAGGAGAAATTACTTCTCTCAAAGGGTTATGAATCTTTAGAATTCTCTACCCAGAGGGTTGTGTAGGCTCAACTGATGAGCACATTTAAGGTTGGAAAAGACAGTTTTTTGATTTCTCAGGGAATCGGATATGGCGAACAGGCGGGAAAGTGGAATTGAAGCCTAAGATCAGCCATGATCGTGTTGAATGGTGGAACAGGCTCGATTGGCCATATGATCTACTTCTGCTCCTATTTCTTGTGTTCTGTACAACCTGCCTGCCTTCAGAAAATCTGTCAAATTTATTGGAACCAAACATCACTAGCTAATTGTTCTTTTCCAATATGCAAAATCTGGTTTTCAGCAGAGCCACCTGGACCTTACATTGTTCTCAGGTGTTAACAGCTGTACGGTACATTTGCATTCTCAGAACCACTTATTTACAATCTGAAAGTCTGGGAGGGTGAAACCCATTGTTCTTCAGGTGTTACCCTTGTCTCGTTTTTCAAAAAAAAAGTCTTTGATCTGTGTTCTTTGTTGTCTTTGTTATCAAGATTTCTGTCTTGTCCTTGAGCAGTGGGATGTGAGGTCACCTGAAGTCTTAGACTACAACTTAACCTTTTAAAATATAATCATGTTACAAAGTCCAGCGTTCATAACACCTCCCATCAAAATAGAAAATTCATTACCGTAGTAATAATTTTTCTTAAAACATAATCACATATAACCTTGTAAACAGTGTCATGATTAACATTTTACGCTTAACACAGGTAACAGCAATATTTTATATTTGAGTTGTTTGCCTCCCTTATATCCTTTCTTTAAATTCTGGATAGAGCATCGGTAATTCATTGCTGTTTCCTGCACCATGTACAATCTTTAGGGTAAATGGTTGTAACATTAAACTCCACTGAAATAATCTGGCATTCTTGGTTTTGAACTTTTCTAGAAACCTTAATGGATTATGATTGGTGTAAACAGTTATTTCTCCTTGGCCATTATTAACCTATACATCAAAATGTTGAAGAGCCAATTTATCAGGATTGAGTCGATAAGGGTTCTGTTTAATGGGTGTATCTGTCTCTACAGCAACTCAATGAATAGCCAGAGGAATTTGACCTGGCTTATCTGCACATATGGCTTAAACTCTTCTAACAGCTCAGCTATGTCCCTTTTATGCTGTTCAGAAAGATAGTGTAGAACTGTATCTAAATTTTCTAACACTTCTGTGTTTGCCAGTTTCACTGCAGGGAGTTCAATCTGAGAGCTCTCAGTCTCTGCCCCTTCATCCAGTTCATGAAAAGTAACACTATGCTTAACCTCCTCGTATGTCATTTGACATACATTTACTGGCTGACAAGATTCACGGTCATAGTATCATTTCAACACATTCACATGACACAGCTTTTGACTTTTCTTTCTGTCTGTCTGGGTACTAGCCAATAGCTCAACTGGCAGCACAATATGCCAGGGTATAGAGTCTTCGGGGGAGGGAGTAAAAGAGGAGGTGGCATTGCACTGTTAATCAAGGAGTCAATTACCGTTGTAAGGAGGGATAATATTTAGAAAGTTCCTCAAATGAGGCCATATGGGTAGAACTTAAAAACAAAAAGGGGGCAAGCGTTTGGTTGGGAGTGTACTACAGGCCTCCAGACAGTCAGGGAGAGATAGAGGAGCAGATATGTAGGCAAATCTCAGAGCTGTAAAAGTAATAGGATAATAATAGTAGCAGATTTCAACATCCCCATTATCAACTGGGATAGTCTTAGTGCAAAAGGCTTAAAGGGGGCGGAATTCTTAAAATGCATACAGGAGAGCTTTTTGAGCCAGTATGTAGAAATCCTACAAAAGAAGGGGCAGTACTGGACGTAATCCTAGGGAATGAAGTCGGACAAGTGGTAGAAGTGTCAGTGGGGGAGCATTTTGGGGATAGTGACCATAACTGTAAGATTTAAGGTAGTTATGGAAAAGGACAAAAATGGACTGGAAATAAAAGTACGAAATTGGGGGAAGGCCAATTTGAATTTGATAAAACAGGATCTGGCCAAAGTGGACTGGGGGCAGCTACTTGTAGGAAAGTCTACATCAGACCACTGGGAGTCATTCAAAAAGGAAATAGTGAGAGTTCGTAGCCAACATGTACCAGTTAAGGTGAAGGGTAGAACCAACAAGTCCAGGGAGCCCTGGATGTCAAGGGATATAGATGATTGGATCAGGGAAAAAAGGAGGCTTATGGCAGATTCGGAGGGCTGAAAACAGTGGAGCCACTAGAGGAGTATAGAAAGTGTAGGGGGATACTTAGAAAAGTAATTGGGAGAGCGAAGAGGGGACATGAAAAAACACTGGCGGGAAAGATAAAGGAATATCCTAAGGCATTTTATAAGTATATTAAGGGCAAGAGGATAACCAGGGAAAGAGCAGGGCCCATTAGGGACCAAAGTGGCAATCTGTGTGTGGAGTTGGAGGACATAGCTGAGGTTTTAAATGATCACTTTTCATCTGTGTTCACTATGGAGAAGGACGATGTAGGTGTAGAGATTAGGGAGGGGGATTGTGATATACTTAAACATATTGACATTGAAAGGGAGGAAGTATTAGCTATTTTAGCGGGCTTAAAAGTCGATAACTCCCCAGGCCCAGATGAGATGTATTCCAGGCTGTTATGTGAGGCAAGGGAGGAGATAGCAAGGGCTCTGACACAAATTTTCAAATCCTCTCTGGCCACAGGAGAGATACTGAAGGACAGTGAATGTGGTACCATTATTCAAGAAGCGTAGTAGGTATAAACCAGGTAATTACAGGCTGGTGAGTCAGTGGTTGGGAAACTATTGGAAAAAAATTCTGAGGGACAGGATTAATCTCCACTTGGAGAGGCAGAGGTTAATCAGGGAGGGTCAGTATGGCTTTGTCAGGGGGAGTTCGTGTCGAACAAACTTGATTGAATTTTTCGAGGAGCTGACTAGATGTGTAGATGAGGGTAAAACAGTTGATGTAGTCTGCGTGGAATTCAGTAAGGCTTTTGATAAGGTGCCGCATGGGAGATTGGTAAAGAAGGTAAGAGCCCATGGGATCCAGGGCAATTTGGCAAATTGGATCCAAAATCAGCTTTGTGGCAGGAGGCAGAGGGTGATGGACGAGGGTTGTTTTTGCGAGTGGAAGCCTGTGACCAGTGGTGTAACACAGGGATCAGTGCTGGGACCCTTGCTGTTTGTAGTGTACCTTAATGATTTAGACGTGAATATAGGAGGTATGCTCAGTAAGTTCGCAGATGACACGAAAATTGGTGGTGTCGTAAATAGCGAGGAGATAAGCCTTAGATTACAGGACGATATAGATGGGCTGGTAAGATGGGCAGAGCAGTGGCAAATGGAATTTAATCCTGAGAAGTGTGAGGTGATGCATTTTGGGAGGACTAACAGGGCAAGGGAATATACAATGGATGGTAGGACCCTAGGAAGTACAGAAGGTCAGAGGGACCTTAGTGTATTTGTCCATAGATCACTGAAGGCAGCAGCACAGGTAGATAAGGTGGTTAGGAAGGCATATGGGATACTTGCCTTTATTAGCTGAGGCATAGAATATAAGAGCAGGGAGGTTATGATGGAGCTGTATAAAACGCTAGTTCGACCACAACTGGAGTACTGTGTACAGTTCTGGGCACCACACAATAGGAAGGATGTGATTGCACTGGAGAGGGTGCAGAGGAGATTCACCAGGATGTTGTCTGGACTGGAGCATTTCAGCTATGAGTAGAGACTGAAAAGGCTAGGGTTGTTTTCCTTAGAGCAGAGGGGGCTGAGGGCGGACATGATTGAGGTATACAAAATTGAGGGGCATTGATAGGTTAGATAGGAAGAAACTTTTTCCCTTAGCAGAGGGATCAATAATCAGGGGGCATAGATTTAAGGTAAGGGGCAGGAGGTTTAGAGGGGATTTGAGGAAAAAAAATTTCATTCAGAGGGTAGTTGGAATCTGGAACGCACTGCCTGAAGAGGTTGTAGAGGCAGGAACCCTCACAACATTTAAGAAGTATTTAGATGAGCACGTGAAACGCCATAGCATACAAGGTTACGGGCCAAGTGTTGGAAAATGGGATTGGAATAGTTAGGTGTTTGATGGCCGGCACAGACACGTTGAGCCGAAGGGCCTGTTTTTGTGCTGTATGACTCTATGACCTCACTAAGTTACTGCTTTCAGTGGTTCCCCAGGCAAATGCAACAAAACTAACACCTTGTCTCCAGGCTGCAAACAGCATGCCTTAGTTGTTCTATCTACTTGGGTTTCATCACTTGCTGAGAAATCTTGTGATGTTCTCTGGCTGTCTCACACGCTTTTGTGAGTCTCTCGAAATTCTGACATAGTCTGAGAGGATAAACTCTGACATATAATCAAAAAGGGTAGTTTCCTCTTCTGTGTTAAAAAATCTCCCCTTAATGAGTTTAAGGGGATCTCTAACCTAATGCAAATAGACCAGCTCTGATGGACTTAAACCAGTAGACATTTGGTGTGTCCCTGGTGACAGATAATAAAAATGATATCTCCTTATCCAAATCATAAGGATACCCAAACAATAAGTCTTTATGATACTTCTTAGGCTTTGGTGATCCTTTCCAAGGCACCTTGTGACTGTGGGTGATAAGTTGATGATTTGTGCTGTTCAACTCCAAATTACTCATGAGCTCTTAAAATACCACTGACATGAAATTTCATCTCTGGTCTGACTGAATTTCTTTTGCTAATCCATATCTCGTGAAAACTGAATTAATTCTCCCAATCACAACTTTTGCTATGTCCTCTGGAAACCTAGTGGACAAATCATGATGGTTAGGAGAAACTTGTGACCTGACTTAGTTGTGGGTAAGGGACCAACACGATCCACAAGAACCTTATCAAATGGTTCGCCAAAAGCAGGTACTGGTATCAATGGGTCTGGATTAATCGAAGGCTGTGCCTTCCCAATTGTTTGATATGTATGGCAAGTTCTGCAAAATTCAGCCGCATCCTTATGCAAGTCTGGCCAATAAAAATGCTGTCTTATTCTGGCCTGAGTCTTTTGAATACTCAAATGACTTGTCACTGGGATCTCATGGGCAATTCTCAAAATTTCACTGCGGTACCCTGGGGGAAAAACAACTTGATGAACTATAGCCCAATCCTCACGAGCGGGCCTCGGACAGAAATCTTCACTTTCTCATTAGAATGTCATTCTTAATATAATAGCACTCGGGACTTTTCAGCTTCTGCCTCAGAACATGCTATTTGAGATAAACTTCTGAAATCAGGATCTGCCTGTTGTGCCTCAATCAAAGACAGTCTTCTAAACAATTCACCATTGCTAGCCTTGGAGCCTTTTTCACCAATATCCCCATCTGAATCCTTAAAAGAAAATCTCAGCCAACCAAACACCCAAATTGTTCTCCACAACAACTGAATCCTTCTCGTCTTGTTTAATCTTATGAGCCTGGGATCTTTTCACTACACTATCTGGAAATATTCTAGGAAATTTCTCCTGCAAACCTTCAGTTTCAGCCCTCTTAACTGGTTTTTCCGAAACTACTGAAGATGCCAATACCTTATCTCCAGCTAAGTCATTCCCTAGCCACAAATC
Organism: Heterodontus francisci; assembly: GCF_036365525.1. NCBI lineage: Eukaryota > Metazoa > Chordata > Chondrichthyes > Heterodontiformes > Heterodontidae > Heterodontus > Heterodontus francisci. The sequence continues at coordinate 73,129,442 of NC_090375.1, forward strand.
CACTACTTCAATCTGCAAATCTGGGACGATTGCCACTGTTAGTGGACTGGTGACTAAGTCACATTGCAAATTAACCTTATGCAGTGGAACAGATAAATAACCTCCCTCAATATTAAACTCCAGAAAGCTTGTTATTGAAGGATTATGCTGGAGCCAATTTTTATTCAGTCTTGCATTTATTTTACAAAGTAAAAACATTACAGACAGCTTCTCGCTCAAACCTTCACCCAGTTTCAGTAAGTGTGTCCTTACATATACTCAAGTAAGACCCTAATTAACACCCTCCACCTGCATATGATTAAACACAATGACCCCCACCATGACTTTCGCATTCAGCATAGCAATTGAAAATACTTCTGACATTAATGGGAAAAAATATATTAAAAAGTGAACCTTTTTTCCCCGCTGATATTCATTCTGTTTTCTTTTTAAAACATAAACTGAAAAATTTCCAGGAAATATTTTTTACAATCTAATTGAAACTCTGATCAGTATATGTATAAATTCTTCAAAATGATGATTTTTATGGTGGCGAGATAGGGTTGCTCTTTCTGCATTGTTTATTTTCAGATGTCCTGAGTAATTTTTCATTGCAAGCTTTTTGACGTTTGAATGCTTGTTAGCCTACCTTGGCTTTCGGTCCAGCCACACCTCAATTTGAAATTCTCTTTATTGTTTTCATATCCCTCATGGTGTCACCCATCCCTAACTCCGTAACCCTCTGTGCTCCTTGCACATCCCTGATTTTCTTTCCTCCACCATTCGTGGCCTTTCCTTCAGTTGCCTGGATCCCAAGCTCTGCAGTTCCCTCCCTAAACCTCTTTGCCTCTCTACATTTCTGTCTTCCTTTAAGATGTTCCTTAAAACCTACCTTTTTGTTCAAGCTTTTGGTCACCTGTCCTGAAACCACCTCACGTGGCTCAGTGTCAAGTTTTATTTGAAGTGCCTTGGAATGTTTTACTATGTTAAAGGCACTATATAAATGCAAGTTTGATTGTCACATTGCCTATTTCTTCTGTTACTGCTTTGTGAATACAAAATGTGAGCTAACACATACAAATATTTTCAAGTATGTTGCTTTAATTATAATGGACAAAATGTGCTTTAAAATCAAGACTTAGCTATACATAGATTAAATAAGTTTTGGATAAAAGCAGTTAGCTCTCAATTTAATTTCTTTGACAAACTCTGAGTTGTGCCTAATTTCTATAAGGAAGTAAACTAGATTATATGACTGGCCATGTATTGGTTTAGCTGATATGTACCAATTGTAATAATATCTCAATTTCTTTTCTTTCCGTAAGACTATATGTGCAATGATTTGTTGTCGACCCATAGTAAGACCAGAATTTTTTGTTCATCTTACCGAGGCAATCCGGAGTAGACAGCGACTTCCCAGTCCAGAAAGGTAACCGAAATTTGTCAATTTTCACTTTTATGTATGCACAAGTACAAAAAATGTGCTATGTTTGAAATACTGGTTAGAAATTGAGAAACAGAGAACAAAAGATGATGATCACTGCAGTACAGGGAATTAGTCCTTTACTACTTAGTTTGCAGCACTACTGCAATTAGCAACATGGTATTGAAAATGTCAAATGATAACCTGGAAAATAAAATAATCAAGCAACATAAATGCACTATTGTCCTTTTTTTATTTCTGATTTTCGGAAGTATTTTACAACCTTTTATATATTAAAAAGTTTGGATGCAACATTCCGAAGATATTGCACCTGTGCATGATGATGTGAGCATAATGGCCCAGAATTTGTGATGAAAGTAACAGTGAGATTATCAGTGCTCATCATTATAATGGAAGAAATCTGGCAGTGAATTTTGCGGCAGAATTTAATTTGGTTGTTTAAGGTGGGAATGGTGGCACGGGGGGTCAGCGAATCACATCAGACCTGTCTGCCCGGAATTCCGGCGTTGTTGGGTTGGTTCTGGGTTTTGTCAGCGATGAGAAAGTACCGTGGTGGCATTCCTGACGCAATGGGAAGCTATTTTAAATTGCTGAACAGCGTTTCTAAATGCATTTTAAACCTAATTATCCTCTATTTAATTGTTGGCTGTTGATTTATTGGATGGTGGACGGCACACACGTGCTTTGGGGTTCACAAACGTTAAAACCTGGTGGCACCAAGGCGAGAGGCTTCATTGCTGTGACAGGGAGGCACCCCTGAGTATTGTTGCTTAGGGGAAGAGAGGGGGTTCGGAGGCCATTGTCGGACTGCTTTGCTGTGTGCTCTGCAAGGGGGTTTGTGGTCTTGGGGGCTCTGCAAGGGGTGAGTGTGGCTTTGTGGGAGGCTGTATTGGTTTACCAAACAGCTATGTGATATGTTCGCTCACACTGCTGGAAAAGAGGGTTGGCTATCAGCAAGGTTGGTCTCTGACGACCATCAGGGACCCCACTGAGAGAATTGTCAAAAGCTCGGTTGTCAAGGCAGGGTCATCTCTGCATCAGCAGCAATCTGCAGGCCCACTGATCAGCTGGCATGGGTCTCATGCACCCTGTCTTTTTAGACCCCCGTGGCGTGATGCGGCATCTCAGACGGAGGGAGGGCTGAGAGTCTGCTCCGCCTGCTCGTGAAGCTCCAAGACAAGATCAACAGCAGCCGGCCATGCCAAGAAGTGCTGACATACGTCAGAGAGTGTGCTGGATTCATATCAGCTACCTCCAAATATCCGAGCGGCATTGTCAGTGAAGACACAGCTTTCCAGGAAGGCCATCACCAACTTATGCACCCTGCTGCAGGAAGAGTTGCAGTCTCTGGGATTTGGTGGTCACCCTATGCCAGTGGCCCTGAAGATCACAGTGGCACTAAACTTCAATGTGGCTGGATCTTTCCAGGAGATGTGTGAGGTCTCCCAGGCAGCAGCCCACTGCTGCATCAAGGAGGTGACCAATGTCTGTTCAAGAGGGCTGGCGTCTGTGTGCACTACTAGATGGATCCTGACAGTGAGGCAGACAGGGCCTTTGGATTTGGGGCCATTGCTGGATTTCTCCAGGTGCAAGGTGTGATAGATTGCACTCGTGGGCATCAAGGCGCCCAGGGACCAACCAGCTGTCTTTATTAACAGGAGGGCTTCCATTCAATCAACATTCAAATGGTCTGCGACCACTGAAAGCTTCCTAGGAAGCAGCCACGACGCCTACATACTTCAACAGTCCCAGGTGGCACAGCTTTACAGGCTCCCAGCTCAACTTCAGGGATAGATTCTCAGGGATAAAGGCTACCCATTGAAGACTTGGCTACTAATGCCTGTGAGGAACCCTCACAGTACAACGGAGGAGAGGTACAACACTTGCCACGGCTCCACGCGTGACCATTAGGCTGCCTAGATCAATCTGGCGGAGGCCTGCAGTATACCCCGGCGAGGTGGGGTCTCGTATCATGGTGATCTGCTGTGCTCTGCACAATCTAACACTGCAGAGGGGGAGGCCTTGCATGACAGAGTTGCCTGAGCGACACTCCTCCACCGACAAGAAGACATAGAAGGAGAGGACTAAGCAGCAATGGATGATGAAGACCTTGCAACAGAGGCCAGGCAGATTGAGCGACGCGCCAAGGTGGCGAGAGACAACCTCATAATCACCCGCTTCCAGCCACTCTGATGTCTACGCAGAGAATCTAATAAAGATTCACCTTTAATGCATGTAGTCTGTCGCGTCCTTTTCATTTGTATTCTCTGACTTTCAACCAGCTGAAATATGTATTATTGCCCCTAGAGAACATATATGTTAATGAGGGCTATGGGCACATTGGCATTGCATAATGGGGGAAATTAGCAGCTCACAAGGCATAATGGAAAATGTATTTACAACAATGATCACTAATGATTGGCACAGAAAAACTTTTAATTAATCAATACATTACATATTTCTTACACCCGTAGGCTCCCAAGTGTGGCTAGGTGGTCTTAATACGTTTGTGTGTACTCCTATGCGGTGTGATCCCTGCTACAGCAGCTGGGCTGGAGGCAGGCTTCTCGCTCAGACTGCCCTTGGCCTGTGATGACTTCGGCAGGCATCCTCTGGCTGCCGAAGGCCTGGTGGGCCCCGACTACCTGAGGGTTTCCTGCACGGCTGCTGGACTCTCCTCAGGTATCGCAGCTGCTGAAGCTGGGCTCGCTGGTGGAAGGGTTGAGGAGCTGGTGTCAACTTGGAGCCCCCAGATGTGGAGGCCAGCCTCTCCTCCTCCCTTTCAAGGCTCATTTCCCCCTGATCCTTCACTTGCCTTGCCACTGCTGCATAGTGCTCATGGACAAGGCAATGGTATGCAGGTCTGCGCACTTCCCCGGCGTCCACTTACTGGTCTGCTGGATCTTGCTGTCCATGAGGGTCGCCAGCCTCTCAATGGAGAAAGCCATATGCTGACATGCCTGAGACATGGCAGCAGTCATGGCATGGGTGGAGTCCTCCATCATCCACTCCTGCCTACGCATGGACTCTGGCATCTCTGCCAGATGTTGCCTTACGTTGTCTCTGCAACTCCAGCATGCCCTCTGCTGTCGACACCAGAAGCTCGTCATCAGCCTGGGGCTCCGCATGGGCCTGGCCACCCACAGTCCTCCATCTGCTCGGGCGTGTATGTGTTGCTCTCATCAGCTCGTGACCCTGATTCTAAAGCCGAGCAGTTATCCACCGAGGTGAAATGATTTGCGTTGGTGGAAGGTGCAGGAGATTCACGGGATGGTGTATCCTCAGAGTGGTCCTCCTCCTAAGGTTGATGGCTGTTCCCCTGTAGCTGCAGTCTCCTGCGCACACCGTAGAACGAGAGAAAATGTGCGGCACAGAAAGAGGCCATTCAGCCCATCGCGTCTGCGCCGGTAGAAAAAATTAGCCGCCCAATCTGATCCCACCTTCCAGCACCTGGTCTGTCGCCTTGCAGATTACAGTACTTCAGGTGCAGGTCCTTTTAAATGAGTTAAGGGTTTCTGCCTCTACCACTGATCCGGGCAGTGAATTCCAGAGACCCAGTACCCTCTGGGTGAAGAAGTTTTTCCTCATGTCCCCTCTAATCCTTCTACCTTAAATCTGTGCCCCCTGGTAATTGACCTCTCCACTAGGGGAAACCGGTCCTTCCTGTCTATTTTATCTAGGCCCCTCATGATTTTGTACACCTCAATTATGTCACCCCTCAGCCTCCTCTGTTCTGAGGAAAATAACCCTATCCTATCCGATCGTTCCTCATAGCAGCAATTTACAAGCCCTGACAACATTTTTGTAAATCTCCTCTGTACTCTGCAGAGCAATTATGTCCTTCCTATAATGTGTTGAACAGAATTGTACGCAGTCTTCCAGCTGTGGCCTAACCAGCGTTTTATGCAGTTCCAGCATTACATTCCTGCTTTTGTATTCTATACCTCAGCCAATAAAGGAAAGCATTCCATATGCCTTCTTCACTTTATCTACCTGTCCTGCCACCGTCAGGGAATTGTGGACATATATTCCAAGGTCTCTCGCTTCCTCTACCCCTCTCAATATCCTCCAGTTTATTGTGCATTCCCTTGCTTTGTTTTCCCTCCCCAAATGCATTACCTCACACATCTCCAGACTGAATTCCATTTGCCACGTTTCCTCCCACTCAACCAAACTATTGATATCATTCTGGAGTCTACAGCTATTCTCTTCACTCTCAACAACATGGAGAATTTTTATGTCATCTGCAAATTTCCCAATCACTCCTCCCGCATTTAAGTCGAAATCATTAATTTATTACCACAAACAGCAAAGGACCCAATACTGAGCCCTGTGGAACGCCACTGGAAACTGCCTTCCATTCACAAAAACATCTGTCAACCATTATCCTTTGCTTCCTGACAGCCAATTTTGGATTCAACTCGCCATATTCCCTGTATTCCATGGGCTTTTACTTTCCTGACTAGTCTGCCATGTGTGACCTTGTCAAATATCTTATTAAAATCCATGTGAACAACATGCACTGCACTACCCTCAATCAATCCTAAAATAAAAGCAAAATACTGCGGATGCTGGAAATCTGAAACAAAAACAAGAAATGCTGGAATCACTCAGCAGGTCTGGCAGCATCTGTGGAAAGAGAAGCAGAGTTAACGTTTCGGGTCAGTGAACTCCGAAGAAGGGTCACTGACCCGAAACGTTAACTCTGCTTCTCTTTCCACAGATGCTGCCCGACCTGCTGAGTGATTCCAGCATTTCTTGTTTTTGCCTCAATCAATCCTCCTTGTTACTGCCTCAAAAAATGTAGTCAAGTCAGTAAGATCAATGCCGACTGTCCCTGATTAATCCGTGCCTTTCTAAGTGACAGTTTATCCTATCTCTCAGAATTGATTCTAATAATTCTGACCTGCATGAAAGAGCATAAGCATGTAGGTTAGGCTCTGCAGATCTGTCATGTCAACCATATGTGATGTGGGTCTCCAATATGATGAGTATGTCCATTTAAGCCATTCCTCACTCTCTCCAATCTCTCTGTCTGAGATTGTGTGGCTGCCCTGGGTCCCCGCCAGTTCCAAGGCCTCTTCCTTGGCTGTGGTGAGAGGATGCAGATCCGGAACGCCTCTGCCAGTCTAGACTATCTCCCTCCTGTCGTGGGCCCTCTGTCCTCCAAGAGGAAGGATGGAGATAGCAAAATTTAGGCGGAGATATCACTATTATAGTTCTACTGCTGACAGCTCCTCGTCCCCTGCTGGGGGATCTGACATATCTCATGCTAGATGTGCTGTCGGGAGTTAATGTGGCGAACTATAAAGGAAGGTGGCCTCTGGCCTCGATGTAGCTGTGCACCTGTCAGGATGAGGTAATACCCTAGCCTATCTGCTAGCTCTGCGGTAGTGCCACTCTCCCCATGTCTCGCACCCTCCTGCATAGTCATATGCAGTCCCCAAAAAGGAGAGTGATACAGAGCACTCACTTTAGCCGAATGCAGGATGTCGTTGATCCTCTTTTGGCGCTGAACCCATGTCTGGTGGGTGACCCCATGGCTGCTGACCTCCTCAGCGATCTCCACCCAGGCTTGCTTGGTCAGGCAGGATGACCTCGTCTTGCCATCGCTGGGGAAGAGAACATCCCGCCTTTCCCTTCCAGCCTGGAAAAGAATCTGCAGGGAGGCATCATTGAACCATGGGGCACCCTTTGTTTTGCCTCAGCCATCCTTGCTGTCCTCCTCAAGGGAGGTTGAGCAGGCGGGTAAAGGAACCAGTCCAGCAGTGTTTTCAGCTGCACAGATTTGTCAGTGACTGTTAGGACCAGGTGAGAACAGGGTCTCGGGTTCCTTCTCAGCCTTCACCTGGTCTTACTGCAACAGGGTTTAATTTTTAACACTTTTTTTTAGCTGCTCCTTAGTGAATCCTTGTTCACTAACTTCCAATTATAAGGCAAATAAACTTGTCAAACAGGTTTTCTTAAGTTTTTAAAGAAAAAAGGTTGAACTTTATTAAACTTAAACTCTAATTTGGTTTATGCCTATGGATACGCGATAAACACACATGAGACTGAAAACAGCAGAAGAAATAAAGTGGAAAAGTTTGAGGCAATATCTGAAGATGGTTTTGTTACTGTCCTTTGAGCTCGCTGTAAAATCCTTGATTGTAGGTAGGTCTTGCTTTTTGTTGGGGCCCAGTATTATTCTTAAACCTTGTTTGATGTAGGAGACTTTTCTCTGTTAAAGTTCATGTGTTCTCAGTGGGTCCAGAGGCTTGTGAGAAAGAGAGGACAGCAGACAGGAGGCGTCTCCTCACTCCAGGAGCAAACAGTCTTTTTTTTTCAGTTCAAACTCCTTGTACAATTCAGAAAAACGCAGGTTGCCAAACAGGTTAGTCATGTGACTAGCTGGTCTGAGCACATCTCTTTGTGAATTCTCTTGTCTTAGCCGACCCTGGAATATCTCTTTTTACACACAATACCTGGCGCTCAAAGTCCATTGTGGGTTAAATTGGAGCAGGGAATAGCCCCTTTGTCCTTTCAAGCACTGTCTGTTATTATGCAAATGTTTTTTCCAGCCATGGCTGATCTGTTTAACAAGTCACTTCCTCACAGTAGCAAAGTTTAAAATCAATGTTCATATGACCAAATCAATCTGCCTCATTCTTTGCAGGTGGGGGGGGCGGTCTGCATGACTGACTCTAAGGCAAGATTGAGTGCAGGGCTAGCAGGCTTTTAAATATGACGCCAGCAACTGCACTGGAGTCATCTGATGCCATAAGCGGCGACTAGCATCTTGCCGCCACTACGTGATTGGGCGGGGGGGGGTTGGGGGGAGCTTGTGTCCCCACTGTGCAAAATAGCTGCCCGATGCATGATCGCAGTGGGTCTGCCGTCCACATGACGGACGGGAATGATGCCCATTTCCACGCCCGCCGCCAGGACACTCCCACCGAGGCATTGAAATCGCTGCAGTGACTTGAAGTTGCTGCACTAGCCCACTAGTTCCACAATAAAATGGCTGAGTTACCGTTGGGCCATTCTGGAGGGAGCTTTTGTTGTTGTGATAAGTGATACTGCTGAACAAAATTCCTGACCCTGAAAAATCAGACTCATTCCCTCAGAGGAAAATTACTGTTGGAGAATTGGCTTCCAGAATGGTCAGGGTCTAATGAGCACTGCACAAAGTAGCACAACAGCGAAGTTTGGACCTTCAGAAGAAATGATGTGTAGAGCACAAAGGAGGAGCATGATGCAGCCAGCGAAAGAGAGACGGTGCACACTGATGTCCAGGATGCCTTTTTTATTGCATAGTTCAGTTAGGTTCCGCCAGTGCACCCGTGTGGCAGTTACGTTCAGTGCTCACGTCCCCCCACTCACCCAATACAAAGCCCTGAAGCCCTGCAAACAACCAAGTATTTTTTCATAGTCCACCCCACCCAGTTGCTCAGTGTCAATTCCTGTTTTACCATTCATCACAAGTGAAAAGGCAAAAAAGGGGAAAGTGGAACAAACAAATACTTACGTGTCTCAAACTTCAAACAGAAACTTAGCAGTCTAACATTTGTAACACACCCACATGCATACCCTTGTGCAACTACAAATCTTTACTCGTCTTTGAGCACTTTTACTTGTTGCAACCCCTTCAGCAAAGGTAGAGGCAAGCTGCTCAGATCCCTGCTTTGGCCGACATCCTTTGAGTTTTGGAGCCAGTGAGGTACTGCCAAAGACTGCACCACCCGTGTAGGGGTAGATTCGGACATCAGGACATGAGCCAGGGTACCGACTGAGCGAGGGACAACGGGTGAGAAGTGGAACCGCTTTGAGCCGAGTCAACACCTCCATATTTCCTTTCACTGTTGTCTGTCCAGTGGCCCGCTTGTACTTCCCTGGTAGCAATGAGCTGGAGAGCAAAGAATGGCCAAGGCTGGGGTATCATCAATCGTACTTCAGGTAGCATTTATAGTGTGCAAGCCTTGGTGAGGGCCTGCATGTACTTGCTTGATGTTCCATAAAAGTGGTCTCTTTCCATGGACAAATACATAATTGCAAAGACACTCAAGCTTAAAACTGATTTCTCTAACCTCCTCTGCAAGCTGCACGGTGCAGCTGGAAGGCTTGCCAATACATTGCACATTTTTTGCCGTGGTTCAGAAGTATCCTCTTCATCAGCAGCCCCTGAATTTCAATATTTGCATCCAGCTGTCAGAGCTTGCAGCATCCTGCACCTAAAACACAGACTCTCCACTGCTGTCTCTGTCTTCACCATTTGCCCTTGCTCACTTGTGATGTGTGAGTCAGCGGGTGAAAACTGGTCCCATCGAAGTGTTAGTTTCTCAACTAGTGTATGGCCTGCATGAGTCCTGTGACAGTGTACCCTCAGAGTGAGTGACTTCCTGAATCGTCATCTTCCTGCACCATCTCCTGCGGGATGCTTGAAGGCCCTGTAGGAGACTAAAGACATGAATTAGAACTGTCAAGGTAAAAAGGTATTAAGTGATCGTTATGCACATGATCATATTTCACTTGCTGCTGACACTGTGAACATGAGTGAGGGTTGTATGCCAGGTGGCTGTGTGATACTTGATTCTGTCACCAGGTAACTGGGAGGCCAGCATCTCCCCATCTCAGACAGCCAGGCACGGCAAGACTCCATTGATGTCCGGTGTCGCCACCTCTGCAGCTGTCAGTTGCGAGAGTGATGGAGGACCATTTTCAGTTCTGTGCCTTTCCCTGGTGTTCTGTGTTCTGGCCTGCAAACAGAGAAACAAGAGACCCGTGAGAGAGTAATAGCATGCATTGAACAGATGGATAGATAGCATTTGTTGAGAGGAATTATGAGAAAGAGACATGACATTGCATTAAGGATGAGGATGAGTTTCAGTGGTAAGTTGATGAGGTTGTGAGAAAGTACATAGACAGAGAGGGATGGGTGCATCTGTAAGGGAAGATTGTGTGAGAGTGATGTGCCGGAGTAGGCTTGAGAAGGCAGAGTGAGGGGGGGTTGGCATAATACACACATCAAAATGTAGTTGAATTTATCACTGTTCTAACCTTTCCTGCCCCGATTAGGTCATTAAACTGCTTTTTGGCACTGAATCCATGCTGCTGTTGCTCGCCTCATGAGCAACCTCCAGCCACAACTTAGTTTCGCTGGCAGGCTTATTGCTCCCATCAGTAGGGAGCAGTATGGCCCTGCAAGCCTTTAGTTACCTCAGTATCATATCAGAGGCATCATTAAACTGAGGTGCCGTCATGGAATGTTGGGGCTCCATTCTGACAGTTCGTTCTTTTGTGTTCTCACCTCCAGAATCCATCAAATGTTGTCTTTGTCCCTTGGGATTGAAATTGACTCATGCAGGTTATCTGCATGCTTGCTGAACCTAATTAGTCTTAAGTCCAGAGATTTGATGCAACTACAGTGGCTGCGTTAAAAATCCAACAGCAAACATTAATGGACCTAGCTCCCAGTGCGTCGGCAAGTAAAACCTCCAGCCTGCATGTCTCACTGAGGATTCTTCAATCTGATTGGTTGAAAAATCTTGCTGTTCGTTGCCCTTTTCACAGATGTAGATCTCCTGTAGAGTGCGTCCTGTTGGCAAAGGATTAGAGGAAATCTCAGCTGACAAGCCCGCGAAAAGTCTGGGCAGTTGTCAGCAAAGCAAATGGTAAATGCCGTCTCTTCTCCGCTGAGTTCAAAATCCGGGCCATTATTTCATGACGTAACATGTGGCAGGGCAGCCTAAACAAAAAAAACTAATTGCCCTACCCTCCCTAGAGAAAGAAAATGCATGATAAAAATGTTCAGTTTATAAAGTGCAAACCACCTTAAAATTAAGCAAGGTGACTTACCAAAAATTAAATGAATAAATAATTGAGAAAGAGATGAAAGGAATCATGGTTAAAAGGTTTACAGTAAGATATTAATTTCAGCATCACCTCTCCAGCTGCAATCTAAACATGCATTAGAAAGAAGCTTTATAAGAACAATAATGAACGAATCACTTGACCACCAAGAAGAGCAAAGCAAGCAAGTTCTTCATTTCTCACTGCAAGGTAAAATTACTAATTTGAAACTGATAAATTGGACTCCGCCCCTCCGTCACTGAGAGTCGAAAAAATATTTGTGCACTGGAACCCCTCTTCGACAAAAACTGAACTCAGCATACTGAATTGCAGGGCAGTAAACAAACCCAGATAAACCTCTCTCACCTTGTCACTGATGTGGCAATCATCTCCAACACCTTGACAACAAATGAAATACCAGCAACAACTCACCCACATCCACTCCAAGCATTCACACACTGGAAACTTGGCCACCTTAAACACTGCTGAGACAAATCATTAGAACTCGTACTCTGCCCTAACCGCGATGCAATGCTGACTCCCATCTAGTTGTCCTCTTCTTCCCCCTCTCTTTTCTGCCCCATTCTGTCTTGCCTGTCCCCCCTCCTCTACTACTATTCTCTCCTTTTTTCCTCATTCCCTCTTCTATAGTCTAAATAATCTTTAGGATAATAATTACGTATTTAATTTATCGGAATCTTTGCCAAGATTCTCTGCTGAAAAGTTCTATTGCATACTAATTCAATTCTAGTTGCAATACCTAATTCTTCGCATAACAGGATAATGACAAGCCAAATAAATGTAGAAGAATAAATTTAGTGCTGGGTCTGAAACAAAGAACTAAAATAGTTATCACACAATTCATTGTGTAAAGTTGGGAGCAGTGATTTTATGTAATTTAGCAGCTGCTATTGAATTTAGTTGGGATGGGGACTGAGTCACATATCACAGTAACATTTTCTTTAATTTGTTTTTAATTAGAAAACAGAACAAAATAATGAAGAATTTCATGTAACTTCCAAGATGATTTTATTACGCTGCATTTGACCGCTAAGCCTCACAAAATACTGTGTCCAAATGTTGTGCATTTTGACTGGATTTTGGTTAGCTTCGAGAATAAACAAATAGAAATCAATGCAATATCGTGCAGGTTGCAGTTTATACGTTGCACGCTCCTGAGCATGCTGAATGACAGAATTGGAAATTATGCATTTGTTTGTCGTAATATAAAACTGAACTGTGCCTGAACAAGTGACAGCTTCAGGGACATCTTCATTTTTTTTTATAGAGTTAAGAAATAACCATGTATTGTATCTAAATGGAGTTCTTAAAGCCAAACAAATTCTTGATTTTTTTTTCACTCTGAACTTCACGGTGAAACAAAAATGATATAAATTTTGTTCCTGGCAGTTTTTCTCCACCTATCGATGAACCTAGCATCAGTCCTGGAGATCTGGATATTACAGTAAAACTGGAAAGGAAATCGATTTTTAGAGGCAAAACATTCATCTTTTTAAATGGAAAGCAGGTAATAGTTGCATTTAGAAGAGGAACAACCTTTAATAGTATTAGATGTAAAAGTGACTTCAAGCTGCTGGTGTAAAGCATGCACCCAGATTTTTGGTGTGTAAATTGTGTAAAGAAAAAATACCATTTAAGTAAAAGTAACTAAGAAGTACCGTACTTCTAGTGTAAAGTTGTACCAGATTTTTTTAGTAATCTTTTAAAAGTATTTTTCCACTACTGATTAGTCAGTGTGAAATTTTCTGCAACAGAACTAACCACAGAGGATTGTATCAAATTAAGTTATATTATTGCCAAGAAAAACAGTAAGAGCCGATTGGGCAAGTTTTAGACAGGAGGAAAGGATGACGAGATTTATAAAGAGGGAGAAAATAGAATATTAGAGAAAACTAGCTTGAAATATAAAAACAGACAGTAAGAGCTTTTAAAGCAAGACAGCAAAAGTCAACATAGTTTTCTTCGAGACACAGACAAGAGAAATTATAATGGTAATAAGGAAGTGGCAGAGACATTAAATACTTTGTATCAATCTTCACAGTAGAAGACTCAGCAAAAAAAAGGTACCAGAAATAGCAGGGAACTAAGAGTCTAATGAAAGTGAGAAGCATTATCCAAGAAATTAACTAAAAGTCAATAATCCCCTGGACCTGATGGCATGTATCCTAGGGTTCTAAAAGAGGTGCTGTAGCGATAGTGATTACATCGATTTTCCAAAATTCCTTAGATTCTGGAATGATTCTGGTGGATTGAAAATAACACTGTTATTCAAGAAGGAGGGCAGTGAAAACAGGGAACTACAGTCCATTAGCCTGACAGCTGTTAGAGATAATGTGTTAGCATGGATTGAGAATTTGTTAAAGGATGGAAGTCAGAGTTGGAATAAACGAGTCATTTTCAGATTGGCATGTTTTTACTAGTGGGATGCTGTAAGGATCAGTGCTGGGGCCTCAAATATTTACAATTTATATTCTTATAAGTGAGGGGAAAGAGTATATTGCATCCAAGTTTGTTGATGACACAAAGCTAGGTGATAAAGTACCTGTGAGAAGGACACAATGGGCTGGATTTTACCAGCCCCCCGACGTTGGGAGTCATAGCTGGGGGGGGGGGGGCCTGAAAAATTCCTCCAGGTGAGGCCCACCACAGGCCTTGACATCAGGAAGGCCCCGCCCCATATTATTACTGGTGGCGATGAGGTCTCGTGGCAGTCCCCCCTGTCGGTCAGTGACGAGAACCTCATTAAAATATGTTAATTCATTTAAATGACATAAATAAATACCTACCTTGTTGCGACAGCCATCCCACTGCGATATTCTAGCCAGTTGCCGGAACTCACGCACCTTCGGATCTCCGTTCATGGGGAGGGGGGAGGAGTTAAGTTTTCAGGGCAGAGGGGGGAGGGGGGGTAACGGCAAAACCTGAAGCGATTGATGGAGGGGATGGTGGGAAGGAGTTGAAGGTTAAAGTGAAGAAAGTTTGGGGAGGAAGGTCGGGATCAAGAGTTAAATTTTTTGGGGCGAGAGGGCACTTCATAAATTGATTAGTTATTGGGCGGGGTGAGAGAGGGGATTGAAAATGCTAATAAAGTTTTAAATTTATTTTTTACAGACCTGCACCTTTAAAATTTTAATGGACCTGATGGGCTTGAAGCCCTTTATAAATGGCACCTGCGCAGTGGCGCCAGACACTGTTGCCGAGGGCGGAGCGCCCACCCCCTCTGTCATCGGGGGCGGGCGTTCTGCCCCCTCCATGTAAATGAGCCGCTGTGCTAAATATCACGGCTGCTCCGCGGCACACATCTCATGCATGCGCGCGCCGTTTTTGAAACTTGCTGCCAGCCCAATGAGTCTGCAAAGGGATAGAGATAGGTTAAGTGAGTGGAACAGGAAGGTGGCAGATGGAATAAAATTCGCTTTGGTAGGTAGAATAGAAAAACAGAATATGTTTTTAAATGGTTAGAAACTATTAAATATTGATCGGAGGGATTTGGGTGTTCCTCTACACGAAACAGAAAGTTAACCTGCAGGTACAGCAAGCAGTTAGGAAGGCAAATGGTATGTTGGCCTTTATTGCAAGGGGTTGTGAATACAAGAACAAGGGAGTCTTGCTGCAATTGTACAGGGCTTTGGTGAGGTCACAGCTACTGTGTACAGCTTTGGTCTCTATCTAAGAAAAGATATACTTGCCTTACAGGGGATGCAACAAAGGGTCACTAGATTGATTCCTGGGATGATAGCATTGTCCCATGAGGAGAGATTGACAGGGCCGAAGAGCCTGTACTGCGCTGTAATGTTCTAAAAACAGACTTCACAGAATCACAGAATAATACAGTCCGCACGGATGCATTAAAACACCTGACCTGTCTACCTAATCCTATTTGTCAGCACTTGGCCCATAGCCTTGAATGTTATGACGTGCCAAATGCTCATCCAGGTACTTTTTAAAGGATGTGAGGCAACCTGCATCTACCACCCTCCCAGGCAGTGCATTCCAGACCATCACCACCCTCTGGGTATAAAAGTTCTTCCTCAAATCCCCCTTAAACCTCCCGCCACTCACCCTAAACTTGTGACCCCTCATAACTGACCCTTCAACAAAGGGTCCCTATCCACCCTGTCCATGCCCCTCAAAATCTTGCACACCTCGATCAGGTCACCCCTCAGTCTTCTCTGCTCCAGCGAAAACAACCCAAGCCTATCCAACCTCTTTCCATAGCTTAAATGTTCCATCCCAGGCAACATCCTGGTGAATCACCTCTGCACCCCCTCCAATGCAATGACATCCTTCCTATAATGTGGCGATCAGAATTGCACACAGTACTGCAGCTGTGGCCTTACCAAAGTTCCGTACAACTCCAACATGACCTCCCTGCTTTTGTAATCTATGCCTCGATTGATAAAGGCAAGTGTCCCATTTGCCTTTTTCACCACCCTATTAACCTTCCCTTCTGCCTTCAGAGATCTATGGACAAACAAGCCAAGGTCCCTTTGTTCCTCGGAACTTCCCAGTGTCAGGCCATTCATTGAATACTTCCGTGTCACATTACTCCTTCCAAAGTGTATCGCCTCACACTTTTCAGCGTTAAATTCCATCTGCCACTTTTCTGCCCATTTGACCATCCCATCTATATCTTCCTGTAACCACTGTTAACCACTCGGCCAATCTTTGTGTCATCCGCAAACTTACTGATCCTACCCCCACATAGTCATCTCTGTTGTTTATATAAATGACAAACAATAGGGGAGCCAGCACAGATCCCTGTGGTACGCCACTGGACACTGGCTTCCAGTCACTAAAACAGCTGTCTGTCATCACTCTCTGTCTCCTACAGCTAAGCCAATTTTGAATCCACCTTATCAAGTTACCTTGTATCCCATGTGTATTTGCTTTCTTGATAAGTCTCCCATATGGGACCTTGTCAAAGGCTTTGCTGAAATCCTTGTAAACTACATCAACTCCACGACCCTCATCTACACAGCTGGTCACATGCTCAAAAAAATCAATCAAAATTGTTAGGCATGACCTCCCTCTGACAAAGCCATGCTGATGATTCCTAATCAAATTTTGCCTCTCCAAGTGGAGATAGATTCTCTCCTTCAGAATTTTCTCCAATAGTTGCCCTACCACTGGCGTGAGACTCACTGGTCTGTAGTTCCCTGGCTTATCTCTACAACCTTTCTTAAATAGTGGGACCACATTAGCTGTTCTCCAGTCCTCTGGCACCTCCCCCGTGGCCAGAGAGGAATTAAAAATTAGGGTCACAGCCCCTGCAATCTCCACCCTCGCCTCCCACAGCATCCTGGGACACAAATCGTCCGGACCTGGAGATTTGTCCACTTTTAAGCCTTCCAAAACCTCCAACACCTTGTCACTCCCTATGACAATTTGCTCAAGAACCTCACAGTTCTCTCTCTAATTTCCATATCTACATCCTCATTCTCTTGAGTGAAGACAGATGTGAAGTATTCATTCAACACCCTACCAATGTCCTCTGGCTCCACCCACAAATTTCCCCCTTGGTCCCTAATGGGTCCTACTCTTTCCCTGGTTATCCTCTTCCCATTGATATACTTATAGAATATCATGGGATGTTCCCTACTTTTATCAGCCAGAGCTTTCTCATATCCCCTCTTTGCTCTCCTAATTGCTTTCTTAAGCTCCATCCTACACTTTCTATACTCCACTAATACTTCCATTGATTTGCTCTCCTTGTATTTGCTAAAAGCCTCTCTTTTCCTTCTCATCATACCCTGAATGTTTCTGGTCATCCATGGTTCTCTGGGCTTGTTGCTCCTACCTATTACCCTAGAGGGAACTTCCCATTTCCTTTTTGAATGCCCCGCACTGCTCTTCTGTAGCTTTCCCGACAAGTAACTCTTTCCAGTCTACCTTGGCCAGATCCTGCCTTATTTTGCTAAAATTCGCTCTCCCCCAATCCAAAACTTGTACTCTGAAGTTTCAAAGAATGAGAAGTAATCTCATTGAAACTTTAGATTCTGAGAGGGCCTGACAGGGTAGTTGTTGGGAGTATGTTGCTGCTGGCTGGAGAATCTAGAATTAAGGGCATAGTCGCAGCACAAGAGGTTGGCCATTTAGGACTGAGATGAGAAATGTCTTCATTTGGGGTTGTGAATCTCCAGAATTCTCTACCCCAGAGGATTGTGAATGCTTGGTTGTTGAATATATTTCAAGACAGATCAATGGATATGGGGTTTGGGCGCGAACGTGGAGTTAAGGTCAAAGAGCAGTCACGCTCAACGCCATTTTCCCGCATAATTCCAGTACTAGGACGAGCATTCATGCCCTTCCTGGGCCCACAAAAATTAGAGTTGTGGGTTTATGGCCTGTTTTCGGAGCAGCTTGTAGGACTGCGTGTTTGGTGCTTAACGCTCAGTTCAATTGGGTGGAGGGGGTAAAATTGCATTAAAATTTTTGTATTGTAGGCACCTTGCCTATTTTGGATGGGAACGCTGCTCGCCTGTTTCTTGGCCCGCTACATGAACAAGGTGGGCTGCATGTCAGCAGGAATAGTGTGATTAATGCTGCATTACAATTTTCAGCCTGCTACTGCCCTGTTTCTATCAGAAAGCAGAGATGAAAACAATCCCACAATGTTTGTATTTTTATAGATATGACATTGTTTTCTCCATTAATTTGTTGTTAAGTGGAAATACTCTTGCTTTGCATTTAAACAAATCTTTAATATATCCCGATAGAAAGTTAGTATTGCAGCTGCTTCCACCACCACCTCAGGTAGTGCATTCCAGATCATCATGACTCGCTGCATAAAAAAAATTGTCATTTACCTTGGACCTTTTGTCAATAATCTTAAATTTATCCTATGGTTACTGACCATCCTGCTAATGAAAACGGTTTCTCTTTTTGCATAACCTGATGATTCAAAATTTTTTAACATTAAATTCTTACTTTCATGTTCGTTCCATTGCTTAATTCAAATTACTAGATAATTTATTATTTAGCATGACTTTGATTCATGCATATTTTTAACAAAAAATATTGTATCTAGTGTAATTTACTTCCCAGCAGCATTTTCTGGTTGACTATTAACTTTACATATGACTTGTCTTGCAGCACAAGAGGCTGAATTCTGCTCTAACTCTTGGAGGAGGAGATGTTAAACTTTTAGAGAATAGTGGCTCAAATATGTCATTCCTCGAAGCACCAGGAAGCTGCGTCATTGATGTTGGGGTGTCAGATTCTCAGACTGTGTCAAATTCAGCAGAAAAATGGATTGAGTCAGTGATGAGAACTTTACAACGGTACATACCCGATCTTTATACAGGATATATTAGTCAATAAGTAACAGTAGGCAAGCATTATCAATTCACTGGCCATAAGTGATTTTTGAGGAGATTAGAAATTATATTACTATTATTTTCAGAAAATATACCCAATGAATATTAGGTGTGTTAAGGAATGCCACTGTCTTTTTTAATCTTTTTATTTAAAAGAAGTGAAAAGGCCTTGTGGCTATGGTACTAGACCAGGAACCCATGAGGTCAACCCATTTGTCATGAGTTCAGATCACATGATGGCATGTTGTGAAGTTGAATTTAATAAACCTGGTAATTAGTGTGCCACCTCCAGTAAAATTACCATGAAAGTTGCACGTGACTCCAGTCTTATAAATATGTGGGTGATTTTCAATACCATCTATAGTAGCCTAGAAAACTAAAACAAAAACAAGAAATGCTGGAATCACTCAGCAGGTCTGGCAGCATCTGTGGAAAGAGAAGCAGAGTTAACGTTTCGGGTCAGTGACCCTTCTTCGGTTCAAGAAGGGTCACTGACCCGAAACGTTAACTCTGCTTCTCTTTCCACAGATGCTGCCAGACCTGCTGAGTGATTCCAGCATTTCTTGTTTTTGTTTCAGATTTCCAGCATCCGCAGTATTTTGCTTTTATTTTAGCCTAGAAAACTACTTGGGTATAAAACAGCTACTACAAAATCAAATAATAAGAATTGCACATTTAACTTAACACTTAAGAGTAGAATCGTATGTAACTTGTCTCTTCAAAGTGCTGAAGTACTTTCATTTGTTCATTGTTGGGTATCCTTTTGGTGGCTCATATTAAACAGAATGTTTTCTGTTTATTTAGAAAAGGACTGCGTGCTATACCTGAGGCAGAAATTGGTTTAGCAGTTCTTCACAACTCAACAGATATTTATTGTAACCCTCACAACAAGCCTGATCATGGTGAGTATAAAATATGTCACTATTATGTTCTGTCTTATTCAGACCTGAGTTAAATTAAGAAATGGGCAGCGCAGTGGTTAGCACCGCATCCTCACAGCTCTAGGGACCCGGGTTCAATTCTGGGTACCGCCTGTACGGAGTTTGCAAATTCTCCCTGTGACCGCGTGGGTTTTCGCCGGGTGCTCCAGTTTCCTCCCACAGCCAAATAGGTAAATTGGCCCTAGTGCAGGTAGGTGGTAGGGAATATGGGATTACTGCGGGGTTAGTATAAATGGGTGGTGGTTGGTCGGCACAGACTCAGTGGGCCGAAGGGTCTGTTTCAGTGATGTATCTCTAAATAAATAAATAAATTTGCATGCTATGAGGATACAGTATGTTCCAGTATTTGAACATGTCTCCTATAAATTAAGTACAATTATTTGCATCAGAACTGATCTTGGTTGTCACTGGGTCAAAATTCTGGAGTTCTGTGTTCACCGCTGTCCGAAGAGCACAATCTGTGCAAGGACTGCAGAGGTTCACAAAAACCCATATGTTGATTCGAGTTAAAAATTTCTGATAAATAACTTAGGTGCTAAGGATATACGTTCCCTTACATTTCTATTCTGGTTTCACCTCTTTGAAGAGGTGAATTATTTAGCGTTTGTTTCAGTCTAGATGAGCGTGCATGTGGGAAACACTGGGCAGGTTATATTTATTGTCTTTCCTTCATGCAAAGCATTTTAGGGTATATGTTTTAATATGGACATGATTTGAAAAATTGATATCTTCTTACACTTCTTTTTAGAAACTTGCTCCACTTCAAGAACAATAATTCCAGGTCCAACACTTTCTCAAAGTGTGGACATGGTCGATATCACTGCCCCGGATACTTCACAAGTTACTGCATATGTACCAGATACACAACCATCACAAGAACACAGTACAAGGTAAAGAAAGAACTTGCTTTTACATAATGCCTTCTACATCGTAGGTACAAACTAGTTGTATGCCACATAATTGTAGGTACATATGTCCACCATTCTGTATGGATGGAGTGGGGGGTAATGGAGTGGAACAAAGTAGTGGAGAAAGAGTTCTCACTAACCTTCAACTTTGTTCAATATTTGTGAATTTTGTATTTATGCTTTCTGTTCATTAAATAACAAAGCTATTTATCTTGAATTTTATTACACTTTTCATTAGGTTTAAAGATCAGTATTAGATGTTCCTTTTTCTCCAGGGCAAATAACTTTAGTCACTTTCTTCACAACCCGTTAAATCCTGGTATTTTCCTGGCTATTCTTCTCTGAACTTGAATGTAGCTGCATCTTTGAGATCGGGTGACTGATACTGCACGCAATACAAAGAACAAAAGAACAAATAGTCCAGATTGGCTCATGTTGAGCATAAATACTGAATGGCCTGTTTTCTGTAACTTCTACATTATTAGCCTCACCGTTAATCAGTTTATTTTGTTCTGTTTTGATCTCTGGTTGCTTCCAGTTTCTGATTTGCCTTATTCATAATTACTTTGCACTGATCAGATGCTTTCAGTATATGATCGATCATCACTCCAAACTCCTTTTACTTTTCAGCCTCTGGTGCCTTTCATGTCTTACAGATGTTTATTTATTACTTGTTGCTACATGCATAACCCTACATTTATTCATATTAAAAACTATCTGACAAATTTCAGCCAATCTACCTCGTTGATCCAATAGGTCTCTTAAAATTAAATGGTAATCATAGTAAATAGTGCATACAGTTGGGTGCTCAAAACTGCATGAAGGATATTGGAGCCATAGAAAATGTACAATGTAGATTCACCAAGATTATATTTGGCATTAGAGGATGTAGAAGTGTTCAAAATTCTGAAAGTATTTGAGAGGGTAAATAGTGAAAAACTATTTCTGCTGATTGTCGAATTCCTAATAAGGGAACATAAATTTAGGATTAATACTAGAAATGTAAAGGTGGAGGTTATAACAATTAAACAACTAATAGGAGGCGGAGGTTTCACAAATATCCCATCTTAAATGATGGGGGAGCCCAGCACATCAGTGTAAAAGATAAAGCTGAAACATGTGCATCCAATTTCAGCAAGAAGTGCCAAGTAGATGCTCCATCTCGGCCTCCTCAGAGGCCCACAGCATCACAGATGCCAGTCTTCAGCCAATCCGATTCACTCCACGTTATATCAAGAAATGGCTGAAGGCACTGGATACTGCAAAGGCTATGGGCCCTGACATCATTCCGGCAATAGTAATGAAGACTTGTGCTCCAGAACAAGCCGTGCCCCTAGCCAAGCTGTTCCAGTACAGCTACAACAGCCATGTGAAAAATTGCCCAGGTTTGTTCTGTCCACAAAAAGGACAAATCCAACCCGGCCAATTACCACCCTATCTGTATACTGTTGATCATCAGCAAAGTGATGGAAGGGATCGTCGACAGTGCTATCAAGTGGCACTTGCTCAGCAATAACCTGCTCACTTTGGGTTCTTCCAGGGCCACTCAGCTCCTGACCTCATTCCAGCCTTGGTCCAAACATGGACAAAAGAGCTCAACTCCAGAGGTGAAGTGAGAGTGACTGGCCTTGACATCAAGGCAGCATTTGACCGAGTATGGCATCAAGGAGCCCAAGCAAAACTGGAGTCAATAGGAATCGGGGGAGGGGGATGGGAGGGGGGGGGGAGAACTCTGCTGGTTGGAGTCATACCTAGCATAAAGGAAGATGGTTTTGATTATTGGCAGTCAACCATCTCAGTCTGAGGACATCACTGCAGGAATTCCTCAAGGTAGAGTCCAAGGCCCAACCATCTTCAGCTCTTCATCAATGACATTCCATCCATCATAAGGTCAGAAGTGGGGATGTTCGCTGATGATTGCACAATGTTCAGCACCATTCGCGACTCTTCAGATAGTGAAGCAGCCCATGTCCATATACAGAAAGACCTGGACAATGTCCAGGCTTGGGCTGATAATTAGCAAATAGCCTTCGCGGCACACAAGTGCCATGCAATGACCATCTCAAACAAGAGAGAATCTAACCATCTCCCCTTGACAGTCAATGGCATTACCGTCGCTGAATCCCCCAATATCAACATCCTGCGGGTTACCATTGACCAGAAAGTGAACTGGAATAGCCATAAAAATGCTGTGGCTACAAGAGCAGGTCAGAAGCTAGGGATTCTGTGGTGAGTAACTCATCTCCTATCTCCCCAATGCCTGTCCACCATCTACAAGGCACAAGTTAGGAGTGTGATGAAATACTCTCCACTTGCCTGGATAGGTGCAGCTGCAACAACACAAGAAGATTGACACCATCCAGGGCAAAGCAGTCCGCTTGATTGGCACCCTATTCCCCACCTTCAACATTCACTCCCCCCACAGTGGCAGCAGTGTGTACCATCTAGAAGATGCATTGCAGCAACTCACCAAAGCTCCTTCAACAGCATCTTCCAAACTCACAACCTGTACCATCTAGAAGGACAAAGGCAGCAGATGCATGGGAACACCACCACCTGCAAGTTCCCCTCCAAGCCCTACACCAGCCTGATTTGGAACTATATCGCTGTTCATTGACTGTCACTGGGTCAAAATCCTGGAACTCCCTTCCTAACAGCACTGTGGGTGTACCTGCACCCCAAGATCTGCAGCCATTCAAGAAGGTAGCTCACCACCACCTTCTCGAGGACAATTAAGGATGGGCAATAAATGCTGGCCTAGCCAGTGACGCCCACATTCCACAAACTAATACTAAAAAAAAATTCACGGGTTATGCTACCACACGTGGCTGTTGAAACCTTTAAATCACAGCATTGCAGATGGAGTTAGATAAACACTTGAATAAAAGTATTGTAGTGTGTGGAGAGGAGGAGGAAACTAGGGTGAGAATAGGTGGTTTTGGTGTGAAATCTGTATCGGTGGGCCAAAATCTTCCCGTGTTTAAATATTTCATTCAATAGTACTGCATTTGGACTGTCAAGCTGAGTTGTATGAAAAAGCATCCTAGCAATATCAATACACAAGTGTTTTATTGGTGATTTATGACCTGCTGTTTAAAAATTACCTTATTTTAACATTTCAAGCAAATTGAACCATATTTTGCTTTGTTATGATGTTCTTATGACCTATAAGTTGATTAAAAATGTAACTGTTCCTTTTTATTTGGATTTATTACCTTGATATGAATTAATAACTAATTAGGTAAACTAGGGCTGGAATTCTACCCTCGGTGAACGGGAGCCGTCCACCAACCGAAATGTCGGTGGTGATCCCGCCTCCGCCTGGCCTGGGGATCCAGACCGCATTTTGCGGTTCCCAGGCCCTTAATTGGTCTGAGGTGGGACTTCCACCTCATTGAGGCAGGAAGTCCCGCTTAATGAAGCTGCTGGCCAATCAGTGGGCCGGCAACACTTTGTCCCAACAAAGCCACCGGGAGCGGTGGCCGCTGCTGAGACTGCAACCCAGCTGAAGACGGAAGATGTCACAGAGCCCCGGAGAACGGGTAAATTTATGTGGCCTCACCGGGGGCAGTCGGTTGATTGGGGGGATGGGGGGCTATTGGGCATTGGGGGTGGTTGGGCCATCGGAGCAGCCCTCTGTCAGGCACAGGGTGCCTGATCAGGAGGGTCCCCCCCCCCCCCCAAGTTTGTCAGAAACCCTGCTTTTAACAGGCGGCTTTTCTCAGGCCTGGGCTGCCCGCCAGCCAAGGGTAAAATCCCTATGGCGGCAGGCAGAGGCCCTTAAGTGGCTGTTAACTGGCCACTTAAGGGCCTTGATTGGCCTGGGGTGGGCGGGCCGTTTTTCACCGCTGCTGCCCTGCGTAAAATGGCGGCGGAGGCAGGAGCGGGTTGGGAAGGGCCCCCTTCGCCACCATCCCGCTCTTGGGAAGGGGGTGGTGTAAAATTCCAACCCAGGGTCTGTAATAAAGATTCGTAAGCAGCACTATTGCCAGAGGTGCTTTCTAAATGAACTTTCAAATAAGCACTAGATGGTGCAGTTGTCCTAATGTAGCATCTGTTGTGCCACTCAACCCCTATACCATTTGTGATGATAAAGACAGAGAAAGTGTTTATACTGAGAAAGGTTAGACAGTACTAACAGAGAACAATATACAGTTTGTTGGCTTCATACCTACCTCTAATCTAAACGACTGTCATTAAATTGGAAAGAGTAAAAGAGATACCGAAATTTAAAACAAAGCATGCACTGATCAGGTTAGTCTATACATAGGAAATAGGAGCAGGAGTAGGCCATTCAACCCCTGGAGGCTGCTCCGCCATTCGACTAGATCATGGCTGATCTACCTCAACGTTATTTTCCTTCACTGTCCCTATATCCCTTGATATCTTTAAGATCTAAAAATCTATCGATCTCTGTCTTGAACATACTCAATGACTGAGTCTCCACAGCCTTCTGGGGTGGAGAATTCCACAGATTCACTACCCACAGAGTGAAGAAGTTCTTCCTCATCTCAATTCTAAATGGCCTACCTCTTATTCTGAGACTGTCCCCTGGTTCTAGGACCTCCCCAGCCAGAGGAAACATCCTTCCTATAGCAACCTTGTCGAGCCCTGTAAGAATTTTGTACACTTCAATGAGATCACCTCTCATTCTTCTAAACTCGAGAGAATATAGGCCCAGTCTCCTCAATCTCTCCTAAGACAATCCCGCCATCCCAGAAATCAGTCTGGTGAAACTTCATTGTGCTCCCTCTGTGGTATGGAAACCAATACTGTACCCAGTACTTCAGGTTGCGTCTCACCAAGGCTGTATACAATTTCAGCAAGACTACTTTACTCCTGTACTCAAATCCTCTTGCAATAAAGGCCAACATACCATTTGCCTTCCTAATTGCTTGCTGTACCTGCATGTTATCTTTCAGTGACTTATGAACAAGGACACGCAGGTCCCTTTGGATGTCAACACTTCTCTATATCTCACCATTTAAGAAATACTCTGTATTTCTGTCTTTCCCACCAAAGTGGATCACTTCACATTTTTCCACATTATATTCCATCTGCTCTTTTATTGCCCACTCGCTCAGCCTGTCTAAATCCCACTGAAGCCTCACATTTCATTCCCACCTAGTTTTGTGTCATTAGCAAACTTGGAAATATTACATTTGGTCCCCACATCCAAATCATTGATGTCAATTGTGAATAGCTGGGGCCCAAGCACTGATCCTTGCTGTACCCCACAGCTTGCCAACTTGAGAATGACCCATATATTCCTACACTCTGTTTTCTGTCTGTTAGCCAATTCTCAATCCATGCCAGTATATTACCCCAATCCCATGTGTTCTAATTTTGCTTACTAACCTGTGTGGGACCTTATCAAAGGCCTTCTGAAAATCCAAATATACCACATCCACTGCTTTTCCCTTATCTATTTTGTTACTTACATCCTCAAAAAACTTTAACATGTTTGTCAAACATGATTTTCCAGTCATAAATCCATGTTGACTTTGTCTAATCCTACCATTATTTTCTAACTGTCCAGATAAGTGTCCTTTGTAATAGATTCTAGCATTTTCCCAACTACTGATGTCAGGCTAGCAGGTCTGTAGTTCCTGTTTTCTCTCTCCCTCCTTTCTTAAATAGTAGGGTTACATTTGCTAACTTCCAATCTTCAGGAATCATTCCAGATTCTATGGAATTTTGGAAGATAATGATGGTCTAATCAAAAATTAGAACCAGGAGAGGGGAGAACTATTTTTAACTATTACACAAAAATAGATAATTTATTGGCTGTAATTAAATGCATTCAAATACAATTAGAATTGTTAGAGGTCACTACATCAAAATTATTGATTCACTGCAAGTTCAGTTAAGAATTAGTAGTGTAAAATTGACATATGCAAAGTGACTAACTGTAATTAAGCAACCATGCAAAATATTTACCTCGGATACAGGAAAAATATCCTGTTGTTTTACTTTCTTTGTGGCCTTTGACTTACCTGTAGCCTCCTTCAGTGGGGAGAACACTCCAGTAGTCTCAATTCAGCAGCGACATTGTCAGGGTGAGTAAGCCTACTGCATGGCTTCAATATCACTCTGGTTGGTATTGGTAATGTTTGGTGTGCTTGATGTAGGGCAAGATGCCAAGCCATTGGTTTCCCCAGAAAATGTGGTTGTCAAGAGTGAATGGAAGGTTTCTATTTAATGTGGGACTCAAAATATAGCAAACTGCTATCTGAGGAAATAGCTCACTAATTATATTTTTAAGTAGTAGCTTTGCTATGAATATAACTTTATTTCTGTATCAATTTTAGAATTCCCATCCTTGTTTTCAAATCTCTCTATGGCCTCAACCTTTCCATCACTGTAACCTTCTCCAACCCTGCACCTCCAAGACATCTGCGCTCATCTAATTCTGGCATCCCCGAATTTAATCGCTCCACCACTGGGGGCTGTGCCTTTACTTTACTTTAAGGCCCAGAGCTCTCGATTTCCCTTCCTAAACCTCTCTGCATCTCGTTCCTCCTGTGAGATGCTCCTTAAAACCTACCTCTTTGACCAAGCTTTTGCCTTAATACTACTCCGTATCAAATTTAATTTGATAACACTCCTGTAAAGTGCCTTGGAACGTTTTACTATATTAAAGGCGCTATATAAATGCAAGTGATTAAATGTAAAGCAATTTTACTGCATACACTTGCTGTTCATAAACCTTATTTCCTGTCTCACTGTTTTGTCCCACATTTTACATCAACAATTAATATGAATTTACCTTGATGTTTCTTCTACCCTGACCCCCAGATTCCCTGTCCGCCCAGCAGCTGCAACCCCTAGCCAGAATCTTCGTGATCGGGTCCCACCACTGTGTAGAAAGACAGGGTTAGGTTTCTTGAATAGTTTTTAAATTGTTTTTACTCATTTTAAAATGCTTGTGCTTATAACAATGCAAGAGATTATTGTGGGAAATGGTATTATCCAGTGTCAGTATCAGGTGTTCCCAGGTCAGGTAAAGCACAAACAAATGCATAGTAAAGTTCCCTCTATATTGATTATTCTGGAAAATTGCAGATACACGCCTACATTTACTGATTTGCATGGCCAGTGAGCAAGACTGTTTGCCAGATGAGTCTGAAAACCTGTGTCCAGATTTGGGGTCATTAGTGGACAGGGGTGGATCCAGGAGCGTTATGAGCCATAATGTATCAGCTGAGACAATGATGGAGGTTTTCCACTTGATTCATGGGCTGAGGAGGATTGGAGAGGCAACCATGAGCCAAGAGAAGTTGATCCTTGGGTACAGTGGAGTTGAGTAATGATCTCAGATGTTAGTGGATACATGTTTATCTGGGGAATTAGCAGAGGTGCCTGGAGCAGCAGAAGCGAAGATCATGGAGCAAGGGGATGAGATCAGTGTAGATGATTACACACCAGTATAACTGCACCCTTCCACCTCAGCAAACAAACTGGCAATTTTACAAATGAAGTTTTATTTAAAACTATTTTATTTATAGATATGCAAATGCATGATATAAATTATATTCAACACATACACCTATGTTTTACATTTAAGTAACTTTGGGCAGAAGAAGTATCAAGGTAAATTCATATTAATTGTTGACGTAAAATGTATGACTCAAAATAGTGAGACAGGAAGTAAGATTGACAAATTATTCACAATTAAAGGAGAATAATGTAAGGTTAAAACTATTAAATACAAGCTATTGGCTGCATTTTCCTTTTTTTCCTCTCCTCTCTTTCCCCCGCACCAGCCTTTACTGTCTGAAATTACTCCTCACAGGCTACACCTACAAGATTTTATTTCCTCTTGCAGTAACTTCACCTGCTGATTGGCTGTATTTCTTCTCCCATGAATGCCTCAATCCTCATGCCTCACTGATCTAAATTTCCCTTCGCCAGTCCTCCCTTCTATTCTCACTTAACCCCCTCCCCCCACCCCACCTCTTTCCGTAGTATCTGCTTTTCCGTCCCAGCATTCATCAACCATGAAAAGTCTGAATCATAGAAAATTTCCAACACAGAAGGAGACCATTCGGTCCATCACTTCCGTGCTGGTCGTCAGAAAAGCTACCCAGCCTAATCCCACCTTCCTGCACTTGGTCCTTAGCCCTGCAGGTCACAGCTCTTCAAAAAGACATCCAAGTACTTTTTAAATGTGGTGAGAGTTTCTGCCTCCACCACACTTTCAGGCAGTGAGTTCCGGGTTCCTACTGCCCTATGGATGAAAAAAATGTTTCCTCATCTCCCTTTTAATCCTTCTACCAATTACTTTAAATCTATGCCCCCTCGTTTTTGACCCCTTTGCTAAGATAAATAGGCCATCTCTATTTACTCTTATTTAGGCCCGTCATAATTTTATACACCTCAATTATGTCACCCTGCAGCCTCTGTTCCAAGGAAAACAACTGCGGCCTACCCAAACTTAGCTCATAGCTAAAATTTTCCAGCCCTGGCAACTTCCTTGTAAATCTTCTCTGCACCCTCTCCAGTGCAATCATGTCTTTCCTGTAATGTGGTGACCAGAACTGTACACGGTACTGGAGCTGTGACCTAACTAGTGTTGTATGCAGTTCTAGCATATATTCTGTGCTTCGGCTAATAAAGAAAAGCATACCATATGCCTTCTTAACCACCTTGTCGACCAGTCCTTCTACCTTTTGAAGATCTGTGGACATACACTCTAAGGTCCCTCTGTTCCTCCAAACTAATCAGTATCCTCCCATTTACATAGGATTAAATAGGATATATGGCACAGAAACAGGCCATTCGGCTGAAAAAGTACATGCTGGCATTTATGCTCCAGTCGAGCTTCCTCCCATCTTTTCTCATCTAAATCTATCATAATCCTCCATTCCCTTCTCCCTCATATGCTTGTCTAGATTCCTCTTAAATGCTATCCTCTTAAATCTATACTATTCGCTTCAGCCACTTCCTGTAATAGCGAGTTCTCATTCTCACCACTCTTTTGGGTAAAGAAGTTTCTTCTGAATCCCCTACTGGATTTCTTGGTGACTATTTGATATTGATGGCCTCGAGTTATGCTCATTCCCACAGCTGGAACATTCTCTCTGTATATAATCTATCAAAAATGTTCATAGTTTTGTAAACCTTTATTAGGTCACCCGACAGCTGCCTTTTTTCAAGAGAAAAGAGACCCAGTCTGTTGTTCTTCCCTGATACCTATACCCAAACATTTCTGGCATGATCCTTGAAAATCTTCTCTACACCCTCTCCAATGTCTCTATACCCTTTTGATAATATAGTACCAGAATTATATTCAGTTGCACCTCCCAAAATGCATTACCTCACACTTCTCCAGATTGAATTAAATTTTTACACTTTTCTGCCCACTTGACCAGATCATCTATATCTTCTTGCAGTCTAAGGCTTTCCATCTCACTGTGAATCACACGGCCAATTTTTTTTTATCATCTGCAAACTTCTTCATCATGCCCCCTACATTTTGAGTCTAAATTATTAATATAAACTACAAAAAGCAAGGGGCCCAGTACTGAGCCCTACGGAACCCCACTGGTAACTGCTTTCCAGTCGCAAAAACACCTATCAACCATTACCCTTTGCATCCTGCCACTAAGCCAGTTTTGGATCGACCTTGCCACTCTTCCTTAGATCCCAAGGGCTTTCACTTTTTTGACCAGCCTACCATGTGGGACCTTGTTAAAAGCCTTGCTAAAAATCCATTTAGGCCACATTTACCACACTGCCCTCATCAACCCTACTTGTCACTTCCTCAAAAAATTTAATCAAGTTAGTCAGGCATGACCTTCCCTTAAATCCATGCTGACTTTCCTTGATTAATTTTTGCCTTTCTAAATGAAGGATTATACTGTTCCTCAGAATTGATTCCAATAATTTGCCCACAACTGAAGTTAAGCTAACTAGGCTATATAATTCCTCCCTTGTTAAACAAGTCTGGTGGAGGATAAGTAGATAATCTGTGTCCAGTGAATTGCTAGTTAAACTTTTTGCAATTGGTCATTGTAAGTTGTATAGAAATGGAGGTTATCTTACTTAACTTAATTATTTTTCTTCTCCACCATCAGATTTGTTCAGCTGCATACTGCTTCAAGTCTATGCTTCTACTAGTTTGGCACAATGTATCAGTATGCTAGCATGCAGCTGCACTAAATGTAGCTTAATGCATGACATGCTACTGTAACAATGCAAAATTACAGGAATGTTTTTCATGAATGGTGTTTCCATTTTTTTGCGCTTGGAATTTTTTTGGGTGTGACTGAGATTTGCATCTAATGAATAGCAACAAATGGGGAAATTGTTCAGTTCGATAGTAAAGTAATTGGCTATAGCTGAAGCTTGTATCAAACATTGTCAAATCTTGTTACAGAATGAGCATAAGTAGCACACAAGTGGTAAAAGAAACACCAGAAAATGAAAGCAAAATGGTAACACAGGATATTTCTGTGGTAAAGGAAGCATCCAGCATGAGACAGTTTCTTTCAACGGATGAAAGGCCGAAGTTTAAGAACAAAGAGAGCCAAATGTTTGCCACTGTTGACAAAAAGCCATCCACAGCAACAACGCTGAAAAATGTTGAAAAGAAAGGCAACGCCAGTTCACAAAAGCAGTCCGTCTTACTACATGACTTCTTTCAGCCAGTAGGAAGAAAAAGGTGAAACTTCAGAATATTAAAAAAGTTGATTATTTGCTTTAGTGTACTCAGTTTGGTAGTCTAGTCTTGCAACATATTTCCTACAGGCTGAAATTAAATAGGAAAATAGGTCCACAGAAGGCAAATACAATCCATGTGGCAATCCCAAGTTTTTTTTAAAAAGCATACTGTATTATTCTGTTGTATCCTTCAGTCTCTACTTTCACCAGAATTGCATTTAGAAAGGAAAAGAATTGAAATTATAAATATGGAAATTGATTTTTTTTCTATATATGAAAAATTAACAGGGAAAGAGAGGAGACCGGTTCATCCCAGGCTAAATTTGCAAAAATAGAGGAGCCAAATCTATCCACTGATCATCAGCTGTATATCTCAGATCCTGCACTGGAAAAGGGAGACTCTAAGTTTACTAGCCAAAGGACCCAGTCCAGATATTTTTCTGCAAACCCTGAAACAGGATACCCTGCTGAGGGTTTAAAAGGAAGTTCTGGAGGAGTAAGTGAAGAAGAAACAGCCAACAATAATGTCCCTGAGAAAACTGAGTTTGTACGCGAAATGACAATACGAAAAAGAAAAGACCCAGAAGATGAAAACCTGAAAGATGACATGAAACTTTCCAGGGATGAACTGGGACTGAATAAAAGGAGAAAAGTAGAACCTGATGTTTTGTCCTTCAATGAAAAAGATGAGTCTGTAGCAGAAGGTGGAATTAAAGCATCTGTGAGTATTTTTTTTTAATTGATTTTCTCTTTATGCGCATAGAATACGTTTGCAAGCACGACTAGTGCTATATAAATGTAAGCTCTTTCCTTCCTTTACAAGACAAGTTAGCGGTTTTCTTAAGTCTAACAACTTTTCTTGTTAGTATGTGTTTTAAGAAATTGCAACCCAAGCTCCAAAACAATATTTAAAGAGGGTCACCATTAGCCATGTATTTGTATTCTTTTTTAAGTTTTTAATTCTCTCTAAAGGTTCTGTGAGTCTTTGGGCTGGATTTTATTTCGGCCATGGGGATCCTGGTGGCGGGCCAGATGGCGGTGGGGGGGAAGACCACACTTTGGCCCACCATTGGACCCTGGTGTTGTTTAACAGTGGGCAGCCCTTTAAGGAATGAGCTCGTGCCTCCAAAGCGGCCAACCAAACGGAAGGCTGGCAGCTCTGCAGTACCAACAGTACCACTGGGAGTGGTGGCCACTGCCGGTATTGCAGGAGGCCCTGCAGAGAAGAGTCTGGAGACCTTGGGAGAGGTAAGTGGGGCATGAGGGTTGGCCCCTCTAGGGGCCTTGGATTGCCCCCGAAGGAAAGACCCCCCCCCCCCCTAATCCCACTAGGAGGCCACCAGGTTTTACCTGGCGGTGGTGCCCTGTGGTGGTGGGCCCCTCCACCCTCCATTGAGGTGGAGGCAAGGAGGCCCTTAAGTGACCATTAATTGGCCACTTGAGACCTCAGTTTGTCTGGGGTGGGAAGGCTATTTTCAGCCTTCTCTGCCCTGGACTAAATTGGAAGGTGTTGGGAACTCCACTCCTTGCCTTCCCACGCAATTTTATGGGCCCCTCCGTACCCTAGGGTACCCTATATTGGCCCTGGGGGGGGCCAATATAATTCAGTCCTTTGTGTATTATCCAGCAGGTGTCACCAAATAGTGATCAGAAGTTGGAACATTGGGTAATTTTCCTCTTCCCAAACCAGAGGAGGTAGGACCAGTTGTAATCCATTCAGCCAATATATCATTGACAAGAAATCAATCTTAGGAAATTCTCATCACTTCCCAACTGAGTCATCAGGGAAGCTCAATATGTCTGTTAATTTTTTTATGGACTTTGTTGGACAGTACTGAAGACCAGTGGTTCTACCACTCCAATGTTTTGATCATTTGGATGAGAAAATCTATTTGTTTCTAAAATGTGTTGATCTGAGTTTTTAACCTTTGGTAAGTATTTTGTCCATATTTGGGATTTGGGAGATATTATTTTAGAGCATTACTTAACATGTAAATGAAACTTCAGGCATAACATTTTTATTCAACATGTAGATTAGTCATATTTGCAATGCAAATGCAGATTACTTTTAAGAAAATATTGTATTTGTGTGTGTGATCATTGAAAGCTTTGTTGCACCAACTCTTGTTAAGTCCATTTAGAAACTGGTCCGAGCTTAAAGAAAATACTGTTATAATTAGTAGAGAAGTTCAACCACAATTAAAACTATACCCTTGGTGCCTATTTTTACAATGTGGTTTGCATAGAAGAGAAAAACTTGATATGGTAATAATTAAGTGGAAATTATGGTCTATAAATTATTCTGTTTGTTTGTGTTCAAACATGCAAAGACATCACAAGTAAAACAGAAGTCTGAAATTAAGCATGAAAAACCTGCACCTCTCCATAAGGAGTCAAATAATGTAAGTATTTTACACTATAAATCTAACCATATTAAATCATAAAGAACTTTTATGATTAATTAAATCAGACTTGGTAAGATTTGTTTGTGTGGTTCTGCACCTTCCAGTTAAGTAACATCTGGGTTGCCTTTTTATAAGATCATTTTTATCGTCGTCATTCTATCTTAAATGACAGTAATGATCTTAGTCCTTGCTGACCAGAATTGGTTAATGCACCAAACCGTATTAAAAGAAAAGAGCCTGGGTCCAGCCACACTCCTCGGCCTCGGGTAGGCACTCCATTGGCAGCAGCCACCGCCTCCATGGTGGCATTGTTCAGTGGAAGTGCTGCTGGCCTCAGCAGCTCTCTGAAGGCGGTGTTTCTGTCATCAGGGTCCTTGATTCCATGGAAGGCCCGTCACTGTCCACATAAGTGCCTGATTGGCAGTAGATTCCCCGGGCCTTACACAGAAGAGGTCACATGGAGTTCTTGGCGTTGCTTTTTCCGGATGTTGAGACTCTCATCGCCAGCATAAAATCTCTGCTGTACTGTCTGAAAGGGTGGTGGGAATAATAACTTTCAAAAGGGAATTGGATAAATACTTGAAGTTGAAAAATTTGCAGGGCTATGGCGAAAGAGCATGAGAATGGGATTAATTGGATAGTTGTTTCAGAGCTGGTACAGGCATGATAGGCCAAATGACCACCTTCTTTTGCTGCATTATTATATGTTTCTATGCAAGTAAGAAACTGGTTGAAGGCTCACAGAGCTGGAAGTGCAGTGACAGCAAAGTACTGTGAATATCAGTCTTTAAACAGAATACAGTAAGAAGAACAAAACTAGCAAACTCCAACAGTCTGAGATTATTATGCTTGAGGCAATCACTTAATAAATCGCACATAGCCTCCAAGCTATAGGCCCCAGACTACCTGTGAGCCAAGCAACTGAACCTCCACCAGTAAATCATAAAAATTACTATGGCTAAATTTTGAACATAATCTCTTTTTTTTTTAAGAAAAGGATATGCTCTACTTTCATCCAGAGAGGAACCATATGTTCAGTAGAATAACAGTCATTTTAGAAAAAATACTAATATTGTGCTCCTTCTCGATATGATTGACTCATATGGTGTGTGCTAGCAGTATAAGAACAAGAAATAGGAGTAGGCCACACAGCCTCTCAATAAGATCATGCTGGGCTTCTGCATCAACTTTACTTGCCTGCCCGTATCCCCATATCCCTTGATTCCCTTACTGCCCAAAATTTATTGCTCTCAGTCTTGAATATATTTATCCTAAGACTGTGAGCCCTAGTTCGAGCCAAGGGAAGCAGCCTCTCAACATCTACCCTGTCAGGCACTCTGTGTTTCAATGTGATCACCTCTTATTGTTCTAAACTCCTGTGGTTATAGGCCCATTCTACTCAATCTCTCCTCATAGGACAACCCTTTCATCCCAGGAATCAATCTAGTGAACCTTCGTTGCATCCCTCGAGGGTATGTATATCCATCCTTGGGTAAGGAGACCAAAACTTTACACAATACTCCAGTTGTGGTCTCACAAAAGCCCTGTATAATTGCAACAAGACTCACTTTCTCTTATACTCTAATCCCCTTGGAATAAAGGCCAACATATCATTTATCTTCCTAATCGCTTGCCATACTTGCATGTTAACATTCTGATTTGTGTACAAGGACCCCTTCTGCATTCCAACCAGTCTCTCGTCTTTGAAAAAAATATGCTTCACCATTCTTCCTACCAAAGTGGATAATTTCACACTCTCACATTATACTCCATCTGTCACCTTCCCCAATCACTTAACTAGTCTATGTCCCATTGCAGCAGCTTTACGTTCTCCTCGCAGTTTACTTTCCCACCTAGCTTTGTATCTTCAGCAGACTTGGATCTATTATATTCAGTCCCCTCATCAAAGCAATTGATATAAATTGTAAATGGGTAAGGCCAAAGCCCTAATCATTGCAGCACTTCACTAGTTATATCCTTCCATTATGAAAATTAATCATTTATTCCTATTCTTTGTTTTAGAGTCAGAGAGATACAGCACTGAAACAGGCCCTTCGGTCCACCGAGTCTGTGCCGACCAACAACCACCCATTTATACTAATCCTACATCCCCACCATTCTCCTACCACCTCCCTACACTAGGGGCAATTTATAATGGCCAATTTACCCATCCACCTGCAAGTCTTTGGCTGTGGGAGGAAACCGGAGCACCCGGCGGAAACCCACGCGGTCACAGGGAGAACTTGCAAACTTCGCACAGGCAGTACCCAGAACCGAACCCAGGTTGCTGGAGCTGTGAGGCTGCAGTGCTAACCACTGTGCCACCTCCACGCTCATATGTTATCCCAATCTCACGAGCCCTATCTGGTGTTCAGTGATGTGGTACCGGGCCTTTTGGGTTAAATTGTTCATTCAGTAGGATACAGTGCAAAAAGACATACTGTTATTTATAATGGTAAAAATGTGCATAAATAAAGAAATACAACACTGAACATATATAATGTTGAACCCACTCCCCAGATTAAATGCCATAAACAGGGTACTGAAAAGCATCTTGTGAAATATACACTTTTTATTTCCATAGTTAAGGTGACTAACTATTGTGACAAGTTGTACATACAATATCAATTGGAAATAAAATTTCTGTTCCATGGGCCACTGGGAATTAATGTTCACAAAAAGAGGTGAACCTTTCTAGGAAACGATGTGATCGTTTTAATGACTAATGACATCATTTTGACTTGCACCAAGTAAATTATAGTAAAACTTTTAAAACAATACAAGTTTTTTAAAAAAAGGAAAAATTAATGTTCAGTAATTTTTTATATTATCCAACCAATATTTGTGGAAAAGTACCTTATTTTCTAAATCTGTTCTACCATATATTACAAAATACTGCTCAAGTCAAATGACCTGTATATTAATCATGAATTCAAATGTCACTTTCACATGAAAATAATCAATGATTATTGTGAACAATTGTGAATCTGAAATTCCTGCGATAATTATGCTAATATGTTTGTTTTGCTTTATAGTATTTGGAATTACTTCATGAATATGAAAATAATGAGGCTCTTCCAAGCAGACTTCTGTTAACTGTGTTCAAGTCACTTGTTGTTAGCCAGCCTGGAAGAGAGAGAATACTTGCCTCACATACAGGGGACAGCCAGTTGAAGAACTTTAAGAAATTTAGAAAGGTTACTAGAATATTTTTATATGTTCCACTTTAATATTATAGATAATTGTGGATAGCTTTCAGTGTTTCAATTTCCAATAGAAAAAAGTTCTCTCTACACTTGTAGTATAAACCAATCTTGCCTGCGATCATGCCATTATTCAAGTGCAAATCGGCCAGTAAATTCAGGGATTAAGAGATGTGCCGTTCTCCAGAAATTGTTCTTAAATACAGTCTATCCCTTGTAAAGGGAAGCTGCACTGAAAATTATTGCTGGAATTTAAAAGAAGGAAAATGAAACACTACAGCAGAGAGAGGGGTCGAGAGTGACGGTTGTGGCTTGGTGGCATTAGCGGTGGCGATGGGCAGGAGGAGAGATGCATGGTTCAGTGGCGGGGGGCAGGAGGTCTTCAAGGACCACCCTCAGAAGGAAATGGAAGCTGGTGGTCGTGGAGATCAATTCCCGGCCTCTGGCCCGAGGGCCTGGCAACAGTGCCGCAAGAAGTCTAATGACCTCACGCCATGGTCAATGTCAGTGATATCATCTTCACATGACATCATCTACGCACCACACCATCAACCTCTCATACTGCTCAATTTACTGCCCATCATCACTAACCCAGCAGCATTCCCTGCCATTCATGACTCAAGCCTAACATTCAGATACTCTATCTCACTCTCACACACCAACCAATGCTGCCAGCCTCACACCACCTCTCACTGCCTCCACATGCCTCCAGCTATTCAACTATGTCAAGCACAGCACCTGAATATAGTGTTACACAATCACTGACGTCTGCCCTGCAGTACAAGGTCGCACGCAATAGAAGGGCGCAGAGCTGAACCAGTGTGGGACAAGGACACCTGCATCTCTTGAGCCCTATGGAAGAGATGGCCTTTAGCATAATGGGGCCGGCTGTGACAGAGCCCATGTCATCAGTGTCGCTGAGAACTTTGAGGATGACTGTATTTCTGCTTTTCCCCATCTCAACTTTCAGCTCAACCTCCTTCTGAGATATGACATATTGAGCAAGTTGCTGATGGTGTGACCATGGACCTCTTGCTTCCCACCCCATCCATCTACACAGCAGCCTTCCCCTTCGGATTTTCTGCTTTCAGATACCCAAGGACCGTTGTCTGTCCAACCACAGCAGCCCAAGGAGGAAGAAAGAACAACAGCATGGCACTGATGAAGAGGCCCGGTCACTTGATCTGTCACTCTCAGCCTCCAGCTCAGTTACTGGCATCGCACCCTTGGAGACTACTATAGAGTTGGGATTCGCATGTAGTAAGTCACCGGGCATGAGTGGGCTGAAGCCATGCCGGGGAAAAGGATGGTTAGTTTGTCATTTTGTCAGAGTGCAAAAAGTTGCAGATAAGTTCTGCTGCAGAGAACTCGGATGATGACCTCATTAGATGGCATACAGGAGAGCGCTGATGGTAATGCATACCAAGATGTTGGGTGCATTTGTTGGCCTGCCAGACAGCCTACTGTCATGGTCAAAGAGCATGGAAGAGGTTAATTTGGCAAAGAGCATTGTTCAGAGTTTCCCTTCTCCGCAGCCTCTGTTCCATCTCCATGTTGTGCTGCAGACCCAGAGGCACTGCCACTGCTGCCCCCATACGTGTTGTATCCAGGTCACCTGATATTCCACTGTACCTTTGAGAATGCAGGAACCCTCTCTGTCAAATCCAGGAACTCAACACACCACCTCCAAAAACACTGCAGAGTACTTCCAGGTACTTTACAGCAGAAATAACAGAAGTTTTTCAAAATCAACTTACCTACGTTAGGTGCCTGATCCTTTATATAGCACTGGTGCAGGGCTCATCTTACAGAAAGTCCAGAGTCACATCAGCCGGAAGGGCTGTGTGGCATCAGGATAGCGCCGAACCACTTTCTTCTGGTGCACACCGGGGATGCATGCACGAGCGTCCTTCTCAAGAAGGCGCACTGCCTGGGTCGCACCAGAAATGGCTGGTGACGCAATGTGTCCCAGCAAAAGGTGCCAGGCTTCCTGAAGAATGCAGTAAAAAGTCTTAGCTAATGACATGCCATGAGGTGCCCTGCTCCCAGAAAGATCCAGCACTATGTCTTTCTGTCTCTGTCTCTGTCCAAGAAAATGTTTTGTGCTTAAAGATAGCTGTTTGTTTATGGCACGCTTAAATGGAAACTATACAGGAGAATGTGCAGCCTATATGGAAATTTGCTTTCATTCAGCATCTTTTAATTGATTTTTTTTAAAACCTTTTATTAACTGCAAGTTTGAAGATTATATATTGATTAGTTAAAAATGCAATTTTAGCCAACAATTTGTTAAAACTTTTTTTCATTTTGGTAGGTTTTGTACCCTGGAGCAGAAGAACTTCCTAAAATTATTGGGGGAACAGATCTGAAGGCTTATCAAACCAAAAAAAGCTCAGAAATGGAAGAATGGTTAAGACAAGAAGTGGAGGTATGGCATAGGTTTTTGATCAAGGCCTGGGTTTTCTTCTGCATTCACCAGTCTTCAAATCCATTTTTTAGTTCACTTGAATGCTTGAAAAATCATGGCTGGTTAACTATAGAAGCAGAAACCCTGGCTAAAGAGATTTTGTTGAACTGTTAAACTAAATATATCTTCAATAGCAATGTGTTTTTAATTATATGCAAACTCCAGAGTAATATATTCCATTCTTTGTTTGACCCAGGAGCAAAGCCAGCTAGTTAGAGAAGAGAATCTTGCTGATGACTTGTTCAGGTAGGAGCAAACTATTTTTCAAGAACTGTGCATAATAACTGTCCAAGCTTTTTCAAAATAGGAAATGATAGAAAGATTTATGTCAGTACCAGTACTTCATTTGAATGTCCCTACAATGTGGGCTGTTGTACAGGTAAAATAAAAAGGAGATTGAAACTATCATGAGAACAGCAGAATTAATGTTGAGAATAGTTTCTATATGGGGATATTATTTAGCTTGGTTCTCTCCCTCTATAATTCCCTGTGCTATGTATCATTGCACCCAAATTAGAGTATTGCTTTATCTTGCCTTTTTGATTGGTTCTTGGGCCTTGTAGAATGAACTTACAGATATTTTTGAGATCTGAGTTCTACACTCTTATGCCCTTCTTTCTTCTTTGATTTTCAACTAATTTTATGGAATAATTTTTGAAATTTGCTTTAGAGGTCTTATTTTATTTTGCTTTATTTATGTTCACCAGTTTACTCCTCCCACACTACTTGAAGCTATTGATGTCTCTTGCTAGAATACATTTCCACAGACAATGGCAGTCTTTTGGGACAGTGTGAGCAATAAGTTTCCAGTTATTTGCCTATGAAAAGCATCACAGCAGACCCCATCAACCACAATTCTGCATTGCTCATCTTACAGCTTAGAACTTGATCTTCGTAGAGTGAGGCGCAAATTCGTTCAATAGGCCTGCATGGTCCAAATTAGAAAGTCCAGAGTCACATCAGCCAGAAGGGCTGCGTGGCATCAGGATAGCGGCGAACGATTTTCTTCTGGTGCACACCGGGGGTGCATGCACGAGCGTCCTTCTCAAGAAGGCGCACCGCCTGGGCTGCACCATAAATGGCTGGTGGCGCAATGTGTCCCAGCAAAAAGTGCCAGGCTTCCTTGGGCAGCTGAAGAATGCAGTAACAGGTCTTTGCTAATGACATGTCATGTGTTGCCCTGCAGGCTCACTGATGCAATTAGAGGGGATGCTGTAGCTGATTTTAGTGTTTTTGTTGTTGACCTGGCTGAGAGCAACTAATGCAGCCAGACCAGGAATTGAGAATGCAATAACTGTCTGATGGCTGACTTGAAATGAACAAAAACTGCAACAAGTTAACTTCAATTTTCCACTTCATTTTCAGGTTTACTTGTAGCACTGGTATTCCAATATACCATTCTTTCTATGAATATATTTTTTAAAACTTCTTGCTGTTAGCTTTGATATCACTTACAAGTTTTTTCATATTCCCTTTTTGCATAACTTCATTCTTTCATTGAATCCCTTTTCATTATATAGATCTTCCAGTCTGCTGGACTTCTACTTTTCCTTGCATTTGTGTAAGCCTTTCTTTGTAGTTTGATACTCCCTTTCACCTTGTGACCTCCTATTATAACTATGTTGTTTTTGTTGCATGCTTCCCTGATTTCTCCATATTTATACATCCTGTCACTACATTATTAATAAGCAAACTGGAGACGACTATTACCCAGATCTCGCAACTTTTTGCGATCACTACTTTTTGTTGCTGTATTACGTCCTTTATCAAACCCTCCTTGTTTCTCAGTTTCATTGTCATTTCGAAAGATCCTGTTGCTAAATATTTAAGTCCCTGCTTTAACCAGGCCTCTGTACTGGCTACTAGATGATTCCCTTTCGGTTGAAGTTGTGCCTGTTTTCTTATGCTACATGTATTTGTGTACAGAACTGTTATTTAGGTAACTGTCCCTGTCCCGCTTGTCTTTCGCTCACTGTTTGAATCAGTGTAAATTTTCCCTTCCTATCCCTTAACTAGTTTAAAATCCAAATTCTGCTCTCCAACCCCCTAACAGTTCCAATCCTTCCCCACTGCCCATTTTATCCTTTTTGTAAGGAAATTGGTTCCTTTCCAATTTAGACAAAGGCCATTCGTGGGTACAGACTTCCCTGGCCCCAAATGTGGTCCCAGTGTCCAGGAACCTATAACCCTTCTTTCCAGCCATATGTTGATAATCCTAATCTTGCATGTAGCAGTGGGAGTAATCTAGAGATTATTAATCCGGAAGTTCTGCTCCTTAATCTGGACTTTATTTTGTTGAAGTGCCTAGACAGAACCTTGAACCTATTTCTGTATTGCACAGTGGCGCAGTGGTTAGCACCGCAGCCTCACACCTCCAGCGACCTGGGTTCAATTCAGGGTACTGCCTGTGTGGAGTTTGCAAGTTCTCCCTGTGTCTGCGTGGGTTTCCTCCGGGTGCTCCGGTTTCCTCCCACATGCCAAAGACTTGCAGGTTGATAGGTAAATTGGCCATTAGCAATTGCCCCTAGTATAGGTAGGTGGTAGGGAAATATAGGGACAGGTGGGGATGTGGTAGGAATATGGAATTAGTGTAGGATTAGTATAGATGGGTGGTTGATGGTCGGCACAGACTTGGTGGGCCGAAGGGCCTGTTTCAGTGCTGTATCTCTAAATAAAAAAATAAAAATAAAAAAAAAATATGTCTTTGGTTCCCACATAGACTATGACCATGGGATGTTCGCCTTGCCAGTCCAGAACTTTTTGTACTTGTTCTGTGTTTCAAACGCTGGCACATAACCATTTCCTATTCAGGACTAAGCATATCACCTCTACAAAAGAAACTATACCCTTACCACCACGCCCCCGCAGTCCTCCCCTCACTAACCATGCCCCCCCAGCCCCCAACTATAGAATCTGCAACTATTACCACTAGTTGTACAGCCATTTGCTGCCCAATGCCTTAGAGCTGCTAATGCTTAACCTCCTGTTTTTTCACTATTTTCCTATATCGTTGGTACTTAAACAGCTATACCTATAAACAGGTATACCTATTGGACAAATCCAATGATAAATTCAATAAGAACTTTGACAAAATGAGGGAATGGTCATCGTCAGTAGCAAAAGTAGTCGGCATAAGGAGGGAGGAAGTGTTGGGTATTCTAAAAGGCATTAAGGTGGACAAGTCCCCAGGTCCGGATGGGATCTATCCCAGGTTACTGAGGGAAGCGAGAGAGGAAATAGCTGGGGCCTTAACAGATATCTTTGCAGCATCCTTAAACACGGGTGAGGTCCCGGAGGACTGGAGAATTGCTAATGTTGTCCCCTTGTTTAAGAAGGGTAGCAGGGAAAATC
This sequence comes from Heterodontus francisci, assembly GCF_036365525.1. Lineage (NCBI taxonomy): Eukaryota > Metazoa > Chordata > Chondrichthyes > Heterodontiformes > Heterodontidae > Heterodontus > Heterodontus francisci. The sequence goes on from NC_090375.1 coordinate 73,171,973, forward strand.
CAGGTAATTATAGACCGGTGAGCCTGACGTCAGTGGTAGGGAAGCTGCTGGAGAAGATACTGAGGGATAGGATCTATTCCCATTTGGAAGAAAATGGGCTTATCAGTGATAGGCAACATGGTTTTGTGCAGGGAAGGTCATGTCTTACCAACTTAATAGAATTCTTTGAGGAAGTGACAAAGTTGATTGATGAGGGAAGGGCTGTAGATGTCATATACATGGACTTCAGTAAGGCGTTTGATAAGGTTCCCCATGGTAGGCTGATGGAGAAAGTGAAGTCGCATGGGGTCCAGGGTGTACTAGCTAGATGGATAAAGAACTGGCTGGGCAACAGGAGACAGAGAGTATCAGTGGAAGGGAGTTTCTCAAAATGGAGACGTGTGACCATTGGTGTTCCACAGGGATCCGTGCTGGGACCACTGTTGTTTGTGATATACATCAATGATTTGGAGGAAAGTATAGGTGGTCTGATTAGCAAGTTTGCAGACGACACTAAGATTGGTGGAGTAGCAGATAGTGAAGGGGACTGTCAGAGAATACAGCAGAATATAAATAGATTGGAGAGTTGGGCAGAAAAATGGCAGATGGAGTTCAATCAGGGCAAATGCGAGGTGATGCATTTTGGAAGATCCAATTCAAGAGTGAATTATACAGTAAATGGAAAAGTCCTGGGGAAAATTGATGTACAGAGAGATTTGGGTGTTCAGGTCCATTGTTCCCTGAAGGTGGCAACACAGGTCAATAGAGTGGTCAAGAAGGCATACGGCATGCTTTCCTTCATCGGACGGGGTATTGAGTACAAGGGTTGGCAGGTCATGTTACAGTTGTATAAGACTTTGGTTAGGCCACATTTGGAATACTGCGTGCAGTTCTGGTCGCCACATTACCAAAAGGATGTGGATGCTTTGGAGAGGGTGCAGAGGAGGTTCACCAGGATGTTGCCTGGTATGGAGGGCGCTAGCTATGAAGAGAGGTTGAGTAGATTAGGATTATTTTCATTAGAAAGACGGAGGTTGAGGGGGGACCTGATTGAGGTGTACAAAATCATGAGAGGTATAGACAGGGTGGATAGCAAGAAGCTTTTTCCCAGAGTGGGGGATTCAATTACTAGGGGTCACGAGTTCAAAGTGAGAGGGGAAAAGTTTAGGGGGGATATGCATGGAAAGTTCTTTACGCAGAGGGTGGTGGGTGCCTGGAACGCATTGCCAGCAGAGGTGGTAGACGCGGGCACGATAGCGTCTTTTAAGATGTATCTGGACAGATACATGAATGGGCAGGAAGCAAAGAAATACAGACCCTTAGAAAATAGGCGACATGTTTAGATAGAGGATCTGGATCGGCGCAGGCTTGGAGGGCCAAAGGGCCTGTTCCTGTGCTGTAATTTTCTTTGTTCTTTGTTCTTTGTTCAAACATGCTTAATACAGTGCATTTTGGGAAGGTGTGCCTGATACTTACCTTGTCAGATCATTCAACATCTTCTGGCATTGCAGAGCTGTCCATGGTAAGGTGCCATGGCACTGCCACCATCACACATCAAACATCTGCCGCTTGTCTGTCCATTTCACCAGTCTGCCTATGTCCATCTGAAGTCTGTTAATATTGTTAGGCAAGCCCCTCACCTACCAAGACTGAGGCACACATTATTCTGCCACATGAGCAGTAAATGTAAAATTGCAAGCCCCTGACTGGAAAGATATTCGCATAGTAACAGACAGTGTTGGAACAATGAGGAACTAGTCCCTGCCCCAATTCACAGAAGAGACCTGGTCAAACCAGTCGGTCACGTGACCATGTGCTGGCCAACTAAGGGAGTTTTTATTTGGGTATAAAAAACAGAATTTGAACTCGGAAAGCCGTGTGCTCCCGGTTGGAACAGAACCTCCTCTCCAGTCCTGCCTGCCTCCATCTCTTTCCCACGGAACTGAATCTTGTGAAAACACGTGAACCTCAAAGGGAGAAAAGTCTCCTACGTGAACAAGGTTTAAGAACACTGGGCCCTGACGAACAGAAGACTACCTACAATCAAGTGAACGCGAAGCACAGTAAACAAGAAACTCTTCTGATTTTGCCTCAAACACCTCTGTACTATATTTTCCTCCTCTTTTCTGTCCTATTTGCAGGTGGGTACAGTGTGTATATGCTAGCGGTGGGCGCGTCTTATATCTGTAGGCGTTAACCGTATTAGAGTTTAAGGTTTAATAAATTTCAAGTTTCTTTAAACCTGAGAAAGCCTGCTTATGCTCATTTCTTTGCCTTATAATTGGAAAGCTGTGAACAAGGATTCACAAAGGAGGGGCTCAAAACACAGTGTAATTAAAATTAAACCCTGTTACAATAAGACCAGGTGAAGACAGTAAAAGACCCCTAGACACCTTTCTCATCTGGTCGTAACAATATCCTCCTCAGTTTCATACATGTCCGAGTTTTTTGTCATCTACAAACTTTGAAATGATGTCCTGTATACCCAAGTCCAAGTTATTAATCAATATCAAACAGAGCAGTGGTCCAAATACTGACCCGTGGGAAGCACCACTAAATATTTCCCTCCAGTCTGAAAAACAATTGTTCACCTCTGCTTTCTACTTTCTGTCCTTAGCCAATCTTGCACCCGTGCCGCCACTGGACCTTAAATCCCATGGGCTTTAATTTTGCTAGCAAGTCTAAAATGTAATACATTATCAAATTTCTTTTGTAATCCATAGACACAATATCTACTACCCTCATCAATCTTTTTCATTACTTCATCAAAGAACTTGATCAAGTTAAATCAAATACAACAGAAAATACTACGGATGCTGGAAATCTGAAATTAAAACAGAAAATGCTGGAAATACTTAGCAGGTCAGGCAACATCTATGGAGAGAGAAACAAGATGGCGTTTCAGGTCGATGACCTTGCATCAGAACTGGAAAACATTGGAGATGTAACAGGTTTGAAGCAAGTACAGAGGCAGAGAAAGGAGAAGGGAAGGAAAGAGCAAACAGGAAGGTCTGTGATAGTATGAAGGCAGGAGTGATTGACAAAAAGGATGATGATACAAGGCAGAAAGGGGTGGTAATGGAATAATAAAGGAAACAAAAAGTGCTCTAGAGGAACTGAAAACGATAAAAGCAGGAACATTACCAAAAGGTGCTCTCTGAAAAATTGGGAGCAGTGGTTATAATCTGAATTTGTTAAACTCTGTTGAGTGTGGAAGGTTGTAAAATGTCTGATCAGAAGATGAGATATGTTCCTCGAGCTTCTGTTGAACTTCATTACAACAGTGTCGGAGGCCAAGATCTAAGTGAGACTGGGTTGGAGAAAGATAGTTTACCTTTAGCACATCCATGCTGACTTTCATTTATTATCCCACACTTTTCCAAGTGCCAATTAAATTTGTCACAGGTTATTGTCTCTAAACGTTTCCCAAGGACTGACGTTAGGTTGGCTGGCCTGTAATTGTCAGGCTTATTCTTCTCCCCATTTTTTCAAGAGGGGTGTTAACATTTACAGTCCTCCAGCCAATCCGATTCACTCCACGTGATAACAGGAAACAGTTGAAGGCTCTGGATACTGCAAAGGCTATGGGCCTTGACAACATTCTAGCAATAGCACTGAAGGCTTGCATTCCGGAACTAGTCGTGCCCCTAGCCAAGCTGTTCCAGTACAGCTACAACACTGGCACCTACCCGGCAATGTGGAAAATTGCCCCGGTATGTCCTGTGTAAAAAAAAATAGCAGGACAGATCCAACCCGGCCAATTGCTACCCGATCAGTTCTACTCCCAATCATCAGCAAAGTGATGGAAGGGGTTGTCCACAGTGCTCTCAAGCAGCACTTGCTCAGCAATAACCTGCTCATTGACACTCAGATTGGGTTCCACCAGGGCCACTCAGCTCCTGACCCCATTACAGCCTTGGTTGAAACATGGACAAAAGAGCTGAACTCCAGAGGTGAGGTGAGAGTGACTGCCCTTGACATCAAGGCAGCATTTGACCGAATCTGGCACCAAGGAGCGCTAGCCGAAAACTGGAGTCAACGGAAATCGGGCAAAACTCTCTACTGATTGGAGTCATACCTAGCACAAAGGAAGATGGTTCCTTTGAAAGTCAATTATCTCAGTCCCAGGACATCACTGCAGGAGTTCCTCAGGATAGTGTCCGAGGCCCAGCGATCTTCAGCTGCTTCATCAATGACCTTCCCTTCGTCATAAAGTCAGAGTGGGGATGTTTGCTGACGATTGCACAATGTTCGGCTCCATTCGCAGCTCCTTAGATAATGAAGCTGTACATATCCATACGCAGCAAGACCTGAACAACATCCAGGCTTGGGCTGATAAGTGGCAAGTAACATTCGCGGCACACAAGCGACAGGCAATGACCATCTCTTAAACAAGAGAGAATCTAACCATCTCCCTTTGATGTTCAATGGCATTACAATCACTGAATCACCCCTATCAGCATCCTGGGGGTCACCATTGACCAGAAACAGAACTGGAGTAGCCATGTAAAGGCTGTGACTACAGGAGCAAGTCAGAGACTGGGAATTATGTGGCGCGTAACTCACCTCTTGTCTCCACAATGCCTGTTCACCATCTACAAGGCACAAGTCAGGAGTGTAATGGAATAATCTCCACTTGCCTGAATGGGTGCAGCTGCAACAACACTCAAGTAGTTTGACACCATCCAGGACAAAGCAGCCTGCTTGATTGACACCCCATCCACCACCTTCAATATTCACTCCCACCTTGAAGGGCAGTAGATGAATGGGAACATCACCACCTGCAAACTTCCCCTCCACGGCGCACACTATCCTGACTTAGAACTATATCATTGTTCGTTCACTGTCACTGGGTCAAAATCCTGGAATCCCTTCCTTACAGCACTGTGGGTGTACCTACGCCCCAAGGACTGCAGCAGTTCAAGAAGGCAACTCACCACCACCTTCTCAATGGCAATGAGGGTTGTGCAATAAATGTTGGCCTAGCCAGCGATATCCACATCCCCTGAACAAATTTTAAAATAGTTCTCTGGTATTACCCCTGTATCTGTTGAGGATTGGAAGACGGTGGCAAGAGCCTCCGCAACTGTCACCCTTCCCTCAGTAACCAAGGATGCATCCCATCCAGATGTGGATAGCTATTCTACTTCGAGTACTGCCAACTTTTTAAGTAACTCCTCTTTACTTATTTTTATCCTTAAATATCAGTATAACCTCCTCCTCTACTACTACATTGGCAGCATCTTTTCTAGTGAAAGCAGATGCAAGTACTAATTTAGTGCTTCAGCCATGCCCTCTGCCTCCACAAGAAGATTTCCCTTTTGATCCCTAATCCCCATCCTTCATTTTGCTATTTATTGGTTTCTAACAGAATTCTTGGTTCCTTTTTATGTTAGCTGTTAATCTATTCACATACTCTCTCTTTGTCCATCTTATTCCTTTTTTTTTTAAGATCTTTTCTGTACTTTTTATAACAACAAAAGCATTTTGTGTATTTAGCTAATGCATGACTAGGTGTTTAATCTGTTTTTATTTCAACCCTGAGTAGGACTGGCACGTAGCTATAGTTCTTTTGTATGACCTTTCTCACTAGTGAGATAAAATGACAATTTTGTTATCCTCCCTTTTTATAGAGATATAAAATGAAAATGGTAACCAAGTAAATCTTGGTTCTGCATTTCAGAAGCACTACACCAAACCACAGTGGATTGTGTCCCATTTGTGCTAAATAGCTGAATTACACAAATCTGGTAATTCTCCAGTAAGCTTAATTGTTACTTCATAAAATGATAGCACACACCAATGAAAAATGTCAAAGCTGCGAGCTCTTGAGCAGAGGAGCTAGGTTGGAACAGATAAGAGTTCAGAATGAGCTTTAAGAAAGAGTTTCATTGAACTACTTTGTCACTGTGAAGTCTTTTGTATGTACCTATGGTTTTGGAGCACTGAGCATCAGTATAGAAACATAGAAAATAGGAGCAGGAATAGGCCATTCGGCCCTTCGAGCTTGCTCCGACATTCATTATGATCATGGCTGATCATCCAACTCAGTAACCTGTTCCCGCTTCCCCCCCATATCCTTTGATCCCTTTCCCCCCAAGAGCTATATCTAACTCCGTCTTGAAAACATACAATGCTTTGCCTCAACTGCTTTCTGTGGTAGTGAATTCCACAGGCTCACCACTCTCTGGGTGAAGAAATTTTCTCCTCATTTCAGTCCTGAAAGGTTTACCCCGTATCCTTAGGCTATGACCCCTGCTTCTGGACTCCCCCACCATCGGGAACATCCTTCCTGCATCTACCCTGTCAAGTCCTGTTAGAATTTTATAGGTTTCTATGAGATCACCACCCCCCCCACCCTGACCCTCACTCTTCTGAACTCCAGTGAATATAATCCTAACCGACTCAATCACTCCTCATACATCAGTCCCGCCATCCCAGGAATCAGTCTGGTAAACCTTCGCTGCACTACCTCTATAGCAAGAACATCCTTCCTCAGATAAGGAGACCAAAATTGCATACAATATTCCAGGTGTGGCCTCACCAAGGCCCTGTATAATTGCAGCAAGACATCCCTGCTCCTGTACTCGAATCCTCTTGTTATGAAGACCAACATCCCATTTGCCCTTTTTACTGCTTGTTGCACCTGCATGCTTACCTTCAGCAACTTGTGTACGAGAACACCCAGGTCTCGTTACATATTCCCCTCTCTCAGTTCAAATAATCTGCCTTCCTGTTTTTGCTACCAACGTGGATAACCTCACATTTATCCACATTATACTGCATCTGCCATGCATTTGCCCACTCACTCAACTTGTCCAAATCGCCCTGGAGCCTCTCTGCATCCTCCTCACAACTCACCCTCCCACCCAGTTTTGTGTTTTCTGCAAATTTGGAAATATTACATTTAGTTCCCTCATCTAAATCATTAATGTATATTGTGAATAGCTGGGGTCCTAGCACCAATCCCTGCGGTACCCCACTAGTCACTGCCTGCCATTTGGAAAAAGACCCGTTTATTCCTACTCTTTGTTCCCTGTCTTCCAACCAATTTTCTATCCATCGCAATACACTACCCCCAATCCCATGCGTTTTAATTTTACACGCTAATCTCTTATGTGGGACTATGTCGAAAGCCTTCTGAAAGTCCAAACAAACCACATCCACTGGCTCCCGCTCATCAACTCTACTAGTTACATCCTCGAAGAATTCTAGTAGATTTGTCAGGCATGATTTCCCTTTCATAAATCCATGCTGACTCAGTCCAATTCTACCACTGTTCTCCAAGTGCTCTGCTATAAAATCTTTGATAATGGACTCTAGAATTTTCCCCACTACCGATGTCAGGCTGACTGATCTATAATTCCCTGTTTTCTCTCTACCTCCCTTTTTAAATAGTGGGGTTACATTAGCTACCCTCCAATCTGTAGGAACTGTTCCAGAGTCTTGGAAGATGACCACCAATGCATCCACTATTTCTAGGGATACTTCCTTAATTACTTAGGGATGTAGATTATCAGGCCCTGGGGATTTATCGGCCTTCCATCCCATCAATTTCCCCAACACTATTTCTCTGCTAATACTGATTTCCTTCAGTTCCTCCCTCTTACTAAACACTGTGTTCCTCAACATTTCTAGTATGTTATTTGTGTCCTTCTTTGTGAAGAGAGAACCAAAGTATGCATTTAGTTGGTCAGCCATTTCTTTGTTCCCCATAATAAATTCCCCTGTTTCTGACTGTAAGGGACCTACATTTGTCTTCACCAATCTTTTTCTCTTCACATACCTATAGAAATTTTTACAGTCAGTTTTTATGTTCCCCGCAAGCTTACTCTCGTACTCTATTTTCCCCTCCTTAATCAATCCCTTGGTCCTCCGTTGCTGAATTCTAAACTGCTCCCAATCCTCAGGTCTGTTGTTTTTTCTGGTGAATTTATATGCCTCTTCCTTGGATCTATTGCTATCTCTAATTTCCCTTGTAAGGCACGGTTTGGCTACCTTTCCCACATTACTTTTGTGCCAGAAAGGAATAAACAATTGTTGCAGTTCATCCATGCACTCTTTGAATGTTTGCCATTGCCTATCCACTGTCATCCTTTGAAGTAACGTTTCCCAATCCATCAGGTATGTATTTGGAGTATTAAAGTGGTGCATGTATAGACACGTTTCTTTTATATTGATAGTATCAGTTTTAACGCATTCCCATATATGCTTTAAGAAAAGCAAAAATTCTGGTATCACAGGTCATGTAGCATCAACAGGCATTTCAGCCTTCAGAACAGAAAAATAGAAGAAACGAACATTAATAGAATCAGAAAGTAGAGGGGAGATAAACAAAAAATAAAAAAGTAGCCAAGAACTATCAGAATGATTGTTGGACGATAACCGATTATCTCCGTTAATGGAAAGAAACCTTAAACAAGCCAGGAACATGTGAATAGATGTAGCAAGAAAACAGGAGAGATGGAAATGCAGAAAATTGGTGTATTAGGTTTGAAATCAAAGCAGATGATGATGGTAAGGCACTGTGCGTCCACTAGCTAGAAATAACTAGTCCAGAGGGAGGGGGCTCCCTTAATACCATTCCTTCCTGACTACGATAGCTCCTCCCCAGAACCATAATAGGATTCCCCTTGCCCACACCTTCCACTACACCAGACTCTACATTCAATGGATTATGCTCTACCATTTCTGCCACTTCCAGAACAATGTCACCATCACATATTCCCCTCCTCTCTCCTTTCAGTATTCCGAGGGGACTGTTCCCTCCATGACAGCCTGGTCCATTCTTCAATCACCTCTCACCTTCCTACACCATCTTCCCTTGCAGTTGCAGGAAATGCAACACCTGCCCTTTCACCTCCTCCCTTTTCACTTTAAAACAATCCTTCCAGGTGATGGTGATTTACTTGTACTTTCTATTTCGTATACTGCATTCACTGCTCATGTTGCAGTCTGCTCTGCATTTGAGAGACCAAACGCAGATTGGATGATTGCTTGGCGGAATACCTCCGTTTAGTCTAAAAGTGTGACCTTGAATTTCCATGACTTGTCATTTTAGTTCCCTGCCCTCCCACTCTGACCTCTCTCACCTTAACCTCCTACGCTATTCTAATGAAGTTCAACGGAAGCTAAAGGTACAGCACCTCATCTTTTGATACGGCTCTTTACAGCATTCTGGCCTCAACATTGAGTTCGACAATTTCAGATCATAATCACCACTCCCATTCTTTTAGACAGCAGCTATTAGCAATGATTCTGTTATGACCATGTACACCTCCTCTAGATCAGTGGTTGTCAGTGTGGTGCACGGATTGGTGCAAAATGCAAGTCACTGATGCGCAGCATTGCAGCCAAGGCCATATGAGAGAACAGGCCAGAACCCTTGTCCCCACCACTCGCAGGCTGGCTGTTCCTTGCATGGCACTAGTTGTCATAAGTACAAGAAACAACAATGTAGTTTTATAAGAAAGATTTATGTTACTGTTGATTTTGTTTGATTAATATAGTTTCCATAAGTCCGCATTAATTTTGATGAGTTTTTTTGCAGTGGCAAGCGACAATGGGTGGGGTAGGACAGGTAAGTGGTCCGCAGTGTCTTTTGCCCCACCTAAGTGATCCGTGGATGCAAAAGTTTGAGAACCACTGCTCATTACTTGTCCAGTTATCATCCTTTTTGGCTTGCACCATCATTCATTTCATCATTTAATCTCTCCTGCATTCCACCCTTTCACAGTCCTTTTCTTCTTTCCTCCCCTTCCCTTTCCCTGCCTTTGCATTTCCTCAAAACCTGTTGCATCTCAAACTTTTGACGGTCTGTTGATAGGTCATCGACCTGAAATGTTAACTCTATTTTTCTCTCTCCACAGATGCTACCTGTCCTGCTGATTATTTCCAGCATTTTCTGTATTTGTCATGCAATTTTTCTCCCTGGCCCCATGCTAGTTGACATTGTAATTACTTCTCTGTCCCCAGCTACTTTCCCTTCCCCTTTTAAAACTGCCATCCTCAACCCTTATGCCCATGCAAACTACTACCCAATCCCTAACCTCTTGTTAAAAAACAAGAAATGCTGGAAATATTCAGCAGGTCTGGCAATATCTGTGGAGAGAGAAGCAGAGTTAACATTTCAGGTCAGTGACCCTTCTTCAGAACCCTAACCTCTTGTTGCTGCCCAAAGGCCTGGAACATGTTGCCTCTCAGATCTTCCCACAACTTCAGGTTTGAATTTTGATTTTCATGTCTCCTGTAGCACTGAATCAGCCCTAACAAAAGTTATGAGCAACATTCTGTGCAACTAACCATGGTGCATTGACTTTCCTCATCCTCTTTACAGCTTTCAACATGGTAGAGACTGCCATCTGCTTCCAGCATCTCTCCTCTATTGTCCAGCTCAGTGAAACTGCTATTGCTTGGTTTGACTGTTAGCGATCTCATCATAACCAGCATATCTCTAGCAATGGCTTCTCTTCCAACACTGTCACAGTCAGATTCACAAGGATCCATCTGTGACTGTGTTCTCTTCCCCGTCAATGTGCTGCTCCTTTCTAATGCTGTCCATGAATGTACGCAAATGACTCTACTGCTCCTGTTCAACTTCAAGCTGAGTATCCAACCCTATATCCTCTATCACAGACTGCCTTATTTCTACCTCTGGAGCATCACCCTCCTCATCTCATCCACTGCTGAACCCCTCATATAAGCCTTCATCATCTCCAGACCTAGTTACTCCAAATTCTTTTCCGCCATCCCATATTTGCCAATGTGTCTAAAACCCAATTGCTTGTATCCTATCTTGTACGAAGTTCCACTCACCCTCATCCTCTCTTTTTTTTCTTAATATTTGTACCTAGGTTATGGGTGACACAGGCTAGCCAACGTTTATTGCCTATCCCTAGTTGCTCTGAGGGCATTAAGAGTCAACCACACCATGTGGGACTGGAATTAGCTGTAGGCCAGACCAAGTTGGGGTGACAGGTTCTGGTCCTTGCAAGATGTTAGTGAACTAGTTGAGATTTTACACCAGTCCAGCACCTTTCATGGTTATTTTTCCTGATACGTCCACAAATTAAAAGATTAACCGAACTTAGCTTCTTGTCATAATGGGATTTGAACTAGTGACTTCTGGGTTACTAGTTCAGTATCGTAACACTGGCATACTTACATTGGCTGCAAGTTTCCCACTGCCCCAACCTTAAAATTTCCTTATTTTTAAATTCCTTCGTGTCCTTACAACTCCCTGTCCTCTTCTGCAGGCCAATGAACCCCAGCCCTAAACTCTCCATTCCTCTGACTCTGGCCTCTGTGTACCTTTCCCTCCCTTTGTTCCGACATCCCTTCAGCCACTTAGGCCCCACTTTCTGGAATTCTCTATCTCCTCACCTCTTCACCTTCCTCCTCTCACTTTACAATGACTTTCTCCAAGCTTTTGGTCACTTCTCCATCTCTCCTTTGGCTCCACATCCTGTTTCCTAACAAAAAATAAAATACTATAGATGCTGGAAACCTGAAATAAAAACAGAAACTGATGGAAACATTCAGCAAATCAAGCAGTAGAAAGTCGGGTCATTGAAAAGGTCTTTGACCTCAAATGTTAACCTGATCTTCCTCTATTTTCTTTGGCCTCTGCCAGTACCATGGGACTTCTTTTTCTTTACCCATCAATAACTTCCGCAACTGTATTAATTCTGATGGCATTTGGCACAATAGGCCTGATTTCCCTGATCAGGTGCTCCTGATGAGCACATTTGCACGGAGTGCTAGTCAGAAGTCAGAGACTAGGTGCTGCTGCTTATCAGGAATGCCCTGTTGGGGAATAAACCTAAGTATCTCATTAATAGAGCATATCTTGTGTCAGTTGGTTGAGACTGCAAGGTACTAGGACAGAGTGGCCAGCAAATCTGATCACAGTATTTTAGGTGAGATAGGATTATACACTAAATGTGCCCCAGGTGGTCTGCCTACAAACTACTAAAGAAAGGCAAGGTCAAAAAGTTTAAATTTGCTTGTATTTAGACACTTGACATTGTAACCTGTAAGTCATAAATGGCTGTCCTGTATATTGGGATAGTTGTAGCCATTAGTCTGTTCCACTTTTGTTCTTGGTGTGCAGTTATGATCCAGAATATCATAGACTCTTAAATCTAGCATACGGCAGCTCTTTTATTTTGTGAACCTTCCCTGGAGTGTTTTAATCATGTGAATTTTTCAGGTTTTCCATTGTAGCGATTTTTGAAAAATTGATGCCGTAATTATGTTACTAGAACTGCAGAACACAGAACAATGCACTCCTGTATTTGTCAGTGTACCCCCGCTCTGCTAAGAAATATTGACATAGATTTTACAATTGCACATTTTCTTTGAACATTGTAGGCTAATAAGCATATGTTGCTTAGAAGCAATGTTTGCCTGTAAATAAACCTCCAGTTAAATGATGATGTAATTCAGTTCAGAAATGGGGATATTTTCCTGTCTAAGCAAAAAAAGGTTGATGAACAGGATAGAACTGTAAAGATAAAAGCTTGTTTGTCAAACCATTCATGCATGAATGCAAAACATCATAAAATACTAAGAAAGGCAACAGATTTTGTTTTCAAGACTGCGCAGACCTCTTTAGGCACAAATTGAGATGTACCCGACTGATGTCTTTTCCTGTTATGAGTGAGAATGAATTCTTGGGATTTACCATTACTAGAATACAATTGAAGCACATATGAGGCATTTCAATAATTAATGTATTGTAAGTAGAGACAGAAATGCTAAGAAACCAAGACCAATTATTTGATCAGTATATTTTGTTTTCCAAGCCTTTTTTAAATTACATTTAATACCCGGCTTAAATCACTAATGTTTACAGAAACCAGGATGACCCTGTTCAAATTGTGGCATGTTCATGCAGAAGCCAGAATCAAATGGCTGGATTTGGGTTGTTTTTTTTTGGTTCCTTCTTGCAATAGCAGCCATCATGAGCTAATTAAAAATAGGCTATTATGGGACTGTGATAAGTCAATATGTAAGTGCATCACTGACAATACTGAGTCACACAAACTGAAATGGTCCAAGGTTCAATTCTTGGTTTGAGCAGGATAACTTGATCTTATGCCTGAGCAGTGGTGAAAATGGTACATCTGGGCTCAATGCATCTAAATTTGGCAACGGAATAGTGATACGAGGCTTCTCAATCCATTGATCGCTTCTTGGGAAGTACAGGTGTGGATGCCAAGTGGGAACTTAGCTGTGATATTCTAAACTCTCTTTTCCCCACCCCACACCTGTGTCAAATAATCTGCTCAAGCTCAGCCTTATTTTGACTGTAACTCTTCAGGTTACTGCAGATTTGATTGGACCCTTTCAGTCCTGTCCCTTAAACACAAAATACTTCTTAGCCACCAGGTGCAGAAAATTCTGGCAGTAATAATTGTTTTTAGGATCAGATTTTAATTGCATTTGAACGTTTAAATTGATTGATCAAGCAACAAATGGCCAAGTGAAGTATCAGAATCTACTCTTACAGTCTTTCCACTCCAAACATAATAGAGTTGCATGGTCTACTTTTTCTGCTGTATATATTTCTCTCTGTTCCTTATCCAAATTGCTGTAGTTCAGGTATGTTATTTTCCCACTTTATTTGCTTTTTCAGTCTCTTTGTGGAGCAGTCTTTGTCAGCAGTCATTCAGTTCTTATTGTGCATCTTCAGTGTTACACTTTGAAGATGGGGAAAAAAGCTTGGTTTTCCTAGGACAAAAGTATAATTAAATAGCAGTCCAAGATCAACCTATATAGTGTGTTTAATTGCAGTTTACATAAGTTATTTGTGCTCATAACTAGTCATAGAGTCATCGAGAGATACAGCACTGAAACAGGCCCTTCGGCCCACCGAGTCTGTGCCGACCAACAACCACCCATTTATACTAATCCTACATTAATCCCATATTCCCTATCACATCCCCACCATTCTCCTACCATCTACCTGCACTAGGGGCAATTTACAATGGCCAATTTACCTATCAACCTGCAAGTCTTTGGCTGTGGGAGGAAACCGGAGCACCCGGCGGAAACCCATGCGGTCACAAGGAGAACTTGCAAACTCCGCACAGGCTGTACCCAGAACTAAACCCGGGTCGCTGGAGCTGTGAGGCTGCGGTGCTAACCACTGCGCCCTGTGCTGCCAACTAATAGAAACTTCTGCTCCTATTACAATATATTCAAACTCTAAACAATATCATCCTGATTAAGGCAGTCAGTGACTTTGAATGACCTCAGTCAATACACTATTCAGAGATTTATTTTTTAAAAAGGCCACAGTATGTTTTATGTAGTACTGACTGGCAGCACTTGTATACATGACTTCAAAGACACTTTTAGTTTATTAGTGTTTTTTTAAAATCAAATTTCCAGAGATTGGAAGCTGCCTCTCTTCATAAAATCTCCAGAGCAGGTCATTAAAGATGTAATCACACTCTTAAAGAGCTTACTTTCTGTACTGCTTCGTTGTCAACCTCCCTTTCATCACCACGATTCTGGAGAATCACTTCCAATTTAGTCTGATTTCTACTACAAGTACACCACTGAAACAGCTCTAATCAAAGCAATTAATGACATTTTATTTAGATACAACTGTTGTGCCTTCCCTGATCTCTCTGCAACATTCAATTAGATTAACCAAATCATTCTGCTCTGGTATCTCTCCTCTGGTATGCCTCCATGGCACTGTCCTCGCATGGTTCCATTTCCTTCCATTCCATTGCAGCCAGCTCATCTCCTGTAATTGCTTCTCTAGCGTTCACATGGTCTCCTTTGATACACAGCTGACTGTTCCACTTATGTATGTTACCTCTTATTGACATCATCCATGAACATGGGGTCAGTGTTCACACATGCGTCAGTGATACCCAGTTTCATCTCTTGACATTATTTTTGATTCCCCAACTTGTTACTCTACTATCCCATTTCCTGTCTAACACAAAATCATGGATAGAGGATAATTATGGACTGGGAAGGCACTGGATACTGCAAAGGCTATGGACCCTGGCAACATTCCAACAATAGTACTGAAGACCTGTGCTCCAAAACTAGCCGCGCCCCAAGCCAAGCTGTTCCAGTACAGCTACAACACTGGCATCTACCCGGCAATGTGGAAAATTGCCCAGGTATGTCCTGTGCACAAAAAACTGGATAAATCCAACCCAGCCAGTTACCGTCCTATCAGTCTACTCTCGATCATCAGCACAGTGATGGAAGGGGTCATCAACCGTGCTCTTGTGGCATTTGCTCAGCAATAACCTGCTCACTGACGTTCAGTTTGGGTTCTGCCAGGCCACTCAGCTCCTGACCATGGACAAAAGAGCTGAACTGGTGAGGTGAGAGTGACTGCCCTTGACATCAAAGCAGTATTTAACCGATTATGGCATCAAGGGGCCCTGGGAACCGGGGGGAAAATGCTCCACTGGTTGGAGTCATATGTAGCACAAATGAAGATGGTTGTGATTGTCGGAGGTCAATCATCTCAGTTCCAGGACATCACTGCAGTAGTTGCTCAGGGTAGTGTCCTAGGCCCAACCATCTTCAGCTGCTTCATCATAAGGTCAAAAGTGGGGATGTTCGCTGATGATTGCACAATGTTCACCATTTGCAACTCCCCAGATACCGAAGCAGCCCATGTCCATATGCAGCAAGACCTGGACAACATCCAAGCTTGGGCTGATAAGTGGCAAGTAACATTTGCACCACACAAGTGCCAGGCAATGACCACCTCAAGCAAGAGAGAATCTAACCATCTCCCCTTGACATTTAATGACATTACCATCGCTGAATCCCCCCAATATCAACATCCTGGTGGGTGGGGGGGGGGTTGGTGGTTACCATTGACCAGAAACTGAACTGGACCAGCCACATAAATGCTGTGGCTACAAGAGCAGGGCAGAGGCGAGTAACTCCGTTCCTGTCTCCCCAGTGCCTCTCCAGCATCTACAAAGCTCAAGTCAGGTGTGTGATGGAATACTCTACACTTGCCTGGATGAGTACCGCTTGAACAACTGTCAAGAAGCCCGACATCATCCAGGACAAAGCAGCCTGCTTGATCAGTACCCCATCGATCACCTTCAACATTCACTCCTTCATCACCAACACACTGTGCCATCAGTATGTACCATGTACAAGATGCCCTGCAGCAACTCACCATGGCTCCTTCGACAGTGCCTTCCAAACCCACAACCTCTACCACGTAGAAGGGCAAAGGCAGCAGATACATGGGAAAATCACGACCTGCAAGTTCCCCTCCAAGCCTCACACCATGACTTGGAACAATATTGCCGTTCCTTCACGATTGCTGGGTTAAAATCCTGGAACTCCCTTCCTAACCTATAGCCCAAGGACTGCAGCAATTCAAGAAGGCAGCTCACCACCACCTCACAATGTCAATTAGGGATGGGCAATAAAAGCTGGCCTTGCCAGTGATGCCTGCATTCCCACATATGAATATTTTTTTAAAAAATTCCGCCCATGTTAATTCATCCATCCAGAGAGATCCTCAAGTCTTGCCATTTCAGGTATCTGAATGCTTATTGAAAGGTTCCTGGGTTTTTGCATCTACTAGTATTACTGGAAATCAGTTCCATTGGGCTGAATTTAGCAGAACCGGCGGGGCTCCGAGCACCTCTATTTAACGGCACTCGGGCAACTAATTTCCTGGTACCAGGATCCCCATCCCTTTAAAGACGGAAATCCTGCCTCCAAGAGCTGCCAGCCAATCAGCTCAGTAGTATCGGCAGCGCCACTGGTACTGCAGGAGGCCTGGACGAGGGGAAGGCAACAGGCCCTCTGCCTGTCTCCTGTCGCAATTCTGTGCCCCACACCCACCTCCTAGCCTGTCTCCGGGAGGCTCATTAAATCCCGCCCATGTGTGTGCTAAGAATTTCCTAACTTCAGTCCTAAATATGTCTTATTAGCTTGAACCTGTGTATGCCTGTCCTACTTTCACTATTTAATTAAAATAATATTCTGGATTTATAAAAACAAAGGTGACCGCGGTGACTGCAACAACTACCGTGGAATCTCCCTGCTCAGCATAGTGGGGAAAGTCTTTGCTCGAGTCGCTGTAAACAGGCTCCAGAAGCTGGCCGAGCGTGTCTACCCTGAGGCACAGTGTGGCTTTCAAGCAGAGAGATCGACCATTGACATGCTGTTCTCCCTTCGTCAGCTACAGGAGAAATGCCGCGAACAACAGATGCCCCTCTACGTTGCTTTCATTGATCTCACCAAAGCCTTTGACCTCGTCAGCAGACGTGGTCTCTTCAGACTACTAGAAAAGATCGGATGTCCACCAAAGCTACTAAGTATCATCACCTCATTCCATGACAATATGAAAGGCACAATTCAGCATAGCGGTGCCTCATCAGACCCCTTTCCTATCCTGAGTGGCATGAAACAGGGCTGTGTTCTCGCACCTACACTGTTTGGGATTTTCTTCTCCCTGCTGCTCTCACATGCGTTCAAGTCTTCAGAAGAAGGAATTTTCCTCCACACAAGATCAGGTGGCAGGTTGTTCAACCTTGCCCGCCTAAGAATGAAGACCAAAGTACGGAAAGTCCTCATCAGAGAACTCCTCTTTGCTGACGATGCTGCATTAACATCTCACACTGAAGAGAGTCTGCAGAGTCTCATTGATAGGTTTGTGGCTGCGGCTGCCTGCAATGAATTTGGCCTAAGCATCAGCCTCAAGAAAACTAACATCGTGGGACAGGACGTCAAAAATGCTCCATCCATCAATATCGGCGACCACGCTCTGGAAGTGGTTCAAGAGTTCACCTACCTAGGCTCAACTATCACCAGTAACCTGTCTCTCGATGCAGAAATCAACAAGTGCATGGGAAAGGCTTCCACTGCTATGTCCAGATTGGCCAAGAGAGTGTGGGAAAATGGCGCACTAACACGGAACACAAAAGTCCGAGTGTATCAAGCCTGTGTCCTCAGTACCTTGCTCTACGGCAGCGAGGCCTGGACAACGTATGTCAGCCAAGAGTGACGTCTCAATTCATTCCATCTTCGCTGCCTCCGGAGAATCCTTGGCATCAGGTGGCAGGACCGCATCTCCAACACAAGTCCTCGAGGCGGCCAACATGCCCAGCTGACCCAACTGAGTCAACGGCGCTTGAGATGGCTTGGCCATGTGAGCCGCATGGAAGATGGCAGGATCCCCAAGGACACATTGTACAGCGAGCTTGCCACTGGTATCAGACCCACCGGCTGTCCATGTCTCCGCTTTAAAGACGTCTGCAAACGCGACATGAAGTCCTGTGACATTGATCACAAGTTGTGGGAGTCAGTTGCCAGTGATCGCCAGAGCTGGCGGGCAGCCATAAAGGCGGGGCTAAAGTGTGGCGAGTCTAAGAGACTTAGCAGTTGGCAGAAAAAAAGACAGAAGCGCAAGGGGAGAGCCAACTGTGTAACAGCCCCGTCAACCAATTTTATCTGCAGCACCTGTGGAAGAGTCTGCCACTCTAGGATTGGCCTTTATAGCCACTCCAGGCGCTGCTCCACAAACCACTGACCACCTCTGTGCACTTATCCATTGTCTCCCGAGATAAGGAGGCCAAAGAAGATTCTGGATTTACTTTTCCCATTCCCTATTTTATATACCTCTATAAAATCACTTCTCAAGTTGAAATGCCAAGTGTTTTCAGTTTTTCCTCACAGCTCAACCATTTGTCATTAGAGATCAACCTTGTGGTTTTTCGTGACCGTGTTTAGACCATGAATGTTTCCCGTGTCCCAGTGACTAGACTTGAACGCACACCTTAAGATGTGGTCTGACCAGAGCACTATTCAGTTCAGATGCCATTTCCTCTGACTTCTCTGCTGTTTTGGTTTTATATTGATTGGAACCATTGAGCCTTAACTATGACTCCTCGTTTTCTTCCAGCTTGTCTATTTCAGCATCATTTCTGACACGTGTATGTCATTTACTTTCTTCTTGCAATTTGCAATACTTTGCACTTGTTTCCACTAGATTTTGTGTGCCATTATTAAACCCTCTTACATATTCTGTCTAACAGTTTACATTACATTATTTCTGAGCTGCCTCCTTCAAGTCCACAACGCTCCTCATTTGGTATCATCAAATTTGAACACTTTGTGATGAGTTTCTGATCCAAGTCATTTATATAAGTTAGACACAATAGTGTTCCAACACTGAGCTCTGGGGCACCCTGCTCAGCATTTCTCCCCTATCCTGATATAACAAGTACTTACTTCCTATCCTTCAGTCAAGTTCTTATCCATTTGCAGAGTTTACTGTTAGTATTGAATTTAACTAACAACCTTTGGTGTGGAACTTTCTCAGAAGTCTTTTGGATGCCTGTGTGCACCACATTTGGGGCTTATCACAGTCCACTTACATTCTCCGTTTGTCAAAGAAGTCGAGGAGGGTACTCAGGCAGGATCTTCCCTTTTGAAATCCATGTTGACTGATATTTACTAGGTTGTTGCTTACAAATAATCTTCATGTTTACTCCTAAGAATCAAAATTGATTGCATTATTTCCGATGGAAATAACGAGTCAGTAATTGCTTGTGTTTGATTTCACCCCTCTCCTGTCCCCCCTTCCCCCCCAACCCCCCTCACTTTGTGAATATAAACACCACATTGGCCTGTTTCTGAACTACTGGAACCACCCCCCCGCCCCCAATCACCGGAAACTCACTCAAAATCATTTTCAACACCTTACTGATCTCTACTCTCACTCAGCATTCTGAAATATATACCATTGATCTCTGGAGATTTATTTGTTTAGCTAATTGAAGATTTCCTTCGTTAATAGCAAAATACATTAAGTAGGTTAGCTCTATTTGGGAAAGGCTTGAATACTTGAAGGAAATAATCATTCAGAATATTTACCTTTTTAAGTTCATTTTCAATGTGACGTCACATGCTACTTTTGTGGTTTTTTTGCTCTTCAGTGACTGCCATTTTATAGCCATGGTACTAAAAGAGTATTTTACTGTTGTGTTTAGCATATTTGTTTTCTTGGTCTCTTTTTATTCCTCTGATTTTTCTCCTTTTAACAAATGTTTGCATTTCCCAGTGAATTTCTTGAGCGTTCTCTACCAGGATATGTCCACGTTATCTTTGGTTTTTAATAATTTTGTTAGTGTCACACTTGTTTGATCAGGGGTTGTTGATTTTATGAATGTAAGTGCCCTCCATGGTCTATTTTATTCTTTAAAGGTGATCCACTTGTCCTCTACTGAATTTTCATTGAGAACCAGCTTTAGTTGTTCCCTCATTTCTTTGAATCGAGTATTGTAAAAGTTTTATTCCTGACTCTTTGGCCAGGATTTAATATGGAGGCAGTGGCCCTGCCACTGGCTGGAAAGTCGGGGACAAGCCCACCTCCGTGAGCCCTGGAAAGCACGACCGTACTTTATGATGCTTGAGCACTTAACTGCCTGCAGTCGTGGCTTGCGCCCCTCTAAGGAAGGATGTCCCATCTTCAAGAGCTGCCAGCCAGTCGGAGAGCCGGCAGCTCTTCAGTCCCTGTAGTGCCACTGCTGGGACTGCAGCAGCCAGTGTGAATGCCCAGAGTGCCAGTAAGTGGGGTCAGGGATCGCTGGGGCCAATCAAGCAGGCCCTGGTGAGGGGGGGGAGGGGGTGGGCAGGTCAATCGCGAGGGTGGGGGAGGGGTCTTCCATCGGGGGTGACACTTTCTGCTGAAGGGGGGGTGGGGGGAAGAGAGAATCCCTTCCTGGGCACAGGGAGACCTTTGCTTACCATTGGCAAGACCAAAAGCATCCTCTTTAGACCCCAGCAGAAATTCCGTGTCTTGGCCCTAATCCCATTTCTTTCCCAGAGATTTATGGAAGAGGCTACATTCTCCAATTTATCACTTGTAACCTATAAATGTAATTTCATCAAGCATTTTTCCAACTATCATAAAAATTACAATTTTTTCTATTTTAATCAGAATTGCTTATTAGCTATTTTAACTAGGCACAGTAATGCATCAGTAAATTCTATTGAATAGTGTGCCTTGAGACCTTACTAATGGATATTCGATTTGGCAACCATATTTTGTAGTTTGCTTGTGCTCCTAGGCAACATATATTTTCTAACCCTGCTCAAGCTACTTTGAACAATAAAGCCAGTTTTCAAGTCTACTTTCAAAGAAAACTTTTACAGATAGTTATTGCTATCATTCACTCTTGCAGTAATGCTGATGTTTTGTAAAAGATATATATATTTATATCACATATTTTATACACACACACACACAATATAAAGGATGTAACATACTTAAAATGTGTTCATTTAAATTCAAGTCTGGTACACTGCTGTGTAGCCAACTTGAACTTCCTTTTGAATGATTAGTGAATGCAAAAAGAATTTACAAGTTTAGAAGTTTATTAAGTATAAACATTTATCACTTTAGGGCTTAGATTTAAAATTGGTACAGTTGGTTCTGATTCTGTTAGGACCAGTTAAACTAAACAAACTTTAGATAAACTGATGGATCATATACTCTTGCAGTGAAAATGCTAAACTGAAAATGTATATGGTCCACTAACTAAATTTAGGTAGTAGGTATGTAGTGCTGTAGACTTAACCTGCAAGGAGATAACATAATTGAATACAAGAAACCTCACTTGTAAGTAATACTTGTACTGAAACTAACCAACAAAACTGAAATATAATTTTGCAGTGTGGTTGCAGGAATGAATTGATAAACAAGACTTTCTACCTTGGCTGATGATCTATAATAAATGATAATTTCTTGCTGCCAGAAATTCAGTATTAGTGTTATTGCTAAGACTGAATAAAGTTCAAATTTGTTTACGGACTGCTGGTACTTGTGTGTGTCTCTGTTTGCATATACCTTGTGCTTATCTAGGTCAAAGGTGGTAGTGCTACCCAGTGAAATATTTTTCATTCACACACTCCTTTGGACATTTCCAGCTCTTTTATGGAAAAGATTAGATGCATTATTAGCCTCAATGTCCCTATTGCCAGTCCAAGTATAAAAGAACATGCCCTAATCACAATTATGATATTCTTATTTTCTACATAATTGCCCTATAATCTCTGTCTCTCAGATTGCTTGAGCTTGTATGTGCCAGCAACAAACTTCTCCTGCCCAAACTCCTTTTGGCATACAACTCAAAATATTCATATGTTACTGTTAGCTTGTTTTCTATGAGTTTGATTGAAGCCAAATCCCAAAAGGTAAACAGTTTTTCAATCTATCCCTTTGCCACTAAAACTATTTGTGCAAATTGTTTAAATGGATGACTTTAAGCCTTTACAAAAGAAGGTATTGCTTTCCCTTTTTTCGAGTGAGATGGGAGTGCTGAAGGTGTGCTGTCCTTTTTAGTTTAAAAAAAGTCATCATTGGCCCTCTCCTTCGGTTACACACTACCTATCTGAACTGGAGGGGCAAACTGCCTGTTTCAAAGCTCAAAACTAAAATGCTGACACCCGCTTAAATGAAGCAAGCCTTTGTGTAAAAATCCTTTTTCCTTGATGACTCAACTTGCTTATGAGAGAATTTAAATGAATTGGATAGTCCATTTAAGTGAATCGTGCTACCATGTACTGTCCACTGCTCCCAATTTGCTGCTATATCCACCTGGCATGTCCTTTGAATCCTGTGTCAATAGAATATCACAGCTGAATGCACAGTTGAGATTAAACTGGAGCAGCAGTTTGCCTCAGTTTGCAGTGAACATGTAGCAGCAGATGGGAAAATAGAAAAATTGCTGAATTCACCTAACTGTTTTGGGACACAAAATCTACCATACCATCAGGGTTCATTGTAGGGACTTAAGAATGAAATGATTTTTTTTCCTGCTTCTACTCAGTGCTTTCTCAATTGCTGAAATTGAAAACAGTGTGTGGGGGCAGATAAAATCAAACCTTTCTTATAGACCACTGATCCTCCAGTGGGCTCCTTTGTACCTTTTTTGTCATTGCGGAGGCTTTTGTTGGTCACTGAGTGCTTAGCAACAGCAGTCTTATGCTTTGAATGCCAGAGTTCTTTTCTTTTTGGCTTTGTTTTTCAGCATTTCAGAAATGACAGGGTTTAAGATTAAGTTAGAAATGTGAATTAGTGTTTCAAAATGATCAAACACAATTCTCAAATAATTTTCAACAAAATACTACCTGGTGTAAAATATTATCCATTGTAGAATGTTCCTATTTGATTATATATTATCACCATTGAATGGGTATGCATGCACTTTGGCCCATGCTCTACTTTTATGAGGCTAATTATTTGAATTTATTTACAGATATGACCCAAAATCTGTCAAAAGAATAAGATGAAATTGAGGAAACTAAACATCACTGGCAGCAATAATCAAACCCTTTCCTGCTTGGGCTGAAAAGAACTGTTGATGTAGCTGAAGATGATATCCAGGAGTCAAGTGTATTTTCTTTTGGACAGCTATTTATGTTTATTTTTAGCTTGTGTTCTCTCCTAGTTTTAAAAGTCAATCTTTTTCTGAGTTTTGATTGATTTTCTGTTGACCATGTGGTGAACTGCACCGAACTTTGTGGAATCAGGGAAACTTAAGAAAGCCATGAGGTAAAGAGGACTAATAAATGAATGTATATGTGTAAGGACGATTATCAGTAAATGTGTGAATGTATTATACAGTTCATTCCGAGAAATTGTATTGGAATTGTTTAAGATATATGCAAAGCAGAAAATTAAGCTGCTTTATATGCTTTATACTAAAGTTCACAAATATGTGGCCTTTAAAACAAACTAGTATTTTTATTACAAGTGTACAAGAGTCAAATTGGCAGATATACAGTTGCATGAGTTTTAGTAGCTTCTCCTATAACATGCATTCTTCTTCAGACCAAAATGTCTTGTAGCCTGTATTGTTTATACAAAAAACTAAATTGTTTTGCATATATATGAGAGTTTGTTATTGATCCAAAATTGCCTTCATGCAATTATTTCTTTTCACAAATCAATTTAAATTCTATATACATTTTACTGTCCAAATTGAAGAAAGGTACTGCAAAGGAAAATATCGCTATTAGATTTCTAAAGTGCCTTATTGCGTGGGCAAATAGGGTGGCCAATTCTGCAGGGTAGGGTAAATTTTTCTGATATTTGTCGCAAAATCATAAACCTTTTTATATGGACCATTTGTCTAGCATACATTTTCTCCTTCGCACTGTTTATTTTCAAATTTCTGTTACACTTTTATCTAATTGTTTCAAATTTTATATTCTTAAAAAATTAAAAGATCACACTAAACAGGTCATCAACAAAGCAATCAGAAAGCACCAGCAGGAATCAAAGCTACTAATCATTGAGTTTAAAACAACTATAAATCAAAAATGGGCAGTCAGCAGCAGCTACCACGAAAGGAAAAGAATATCCTCAAGCAGTCAAATATTACAATTGTTTGAAAACCCTTTTAGCTTTATCACTAATCTTAATTGCTGTAACCATTTTTAAAAAAATTATCTTTTTTAGCTTGTTTACAATAACTTACAATTTTATAGTGCCTTTAACATTAAACATCTCTGGGTGGTTCACAAAGGTGAAAATGGATTATATTATAGAAGACTTGGGGAGATAACTGAAACAGGTTTTGAGGAATCTTTTCAAGATGGGAAGGGAATTAGCAAAGTGAAACAGTTTAGCTCTGAGTGCCAGAGGGTAGGACCTAGCTGGCTGATAGTTTTGGCGGAAGCAAAGAATGCCTAGAGGGAAAGGATACAGAGTGACACAGAAAGCTCAAGGCTGGAAAGGTCTATGGAGCTTATGTTTCTCCCTAACGCTCTCGCACCATTCCTTAAGGGAAATGGGAGTGGAGACGTGTCTCAACATGGATAAATCCCCAGTTCCTGCTACCTGCTGGGGGAGGAGGTGGTGTGGTGAAATAGGCATGTGCATTTATATGACATGCAACTGACGTAGCAGTGATGTCATAACGCCCCCCATATTTGTTTCTTTGCATATTATACTGGCTGGTCACCTGAAAAGGAGTGCAAGTTAGGCAGTAAAATTGTGGAGCTGTTGCTTCAAATCAGAAGATCTGTAAAAGGACAGCTGCAATTTCTTCATAAGTATATTTCAGTCCTCTTCAATGTGGCAGATTGTCAGGCCTTTGTTTTGCTCAGAATTAATGCTGTTACAGGTCCGTAAGACTTGCAGCAATGCATAACTTCCCTTATCCATTTTGGATCAAGAGCAAATTATGTGCCAATCCCACCCATTGTTTTAATTCTGTTCCTCTAAGGTGCAAGTATATTCACCATTTTCTCATTTTATCCACATGCATAATATTACACTTTTCTAAGTTAACATAATTTGTCAAGCACTGGTCCATTTAACACATCAAGATCTGCTTGCAGTAACTGAGCATCTTTCTAGAGCCCCATTACACACACATATATTGGTATCATTTGCAAAATGTGGTGTTGCTGTCTGCCTCTCTGTAAAAATATATTTAAAATGTTACTTGCCTCCTCTTCGGAATGTAGCTCAAAATTCTGGCTTCACCTCTTTCTCTCTCGTGTTTACTTTTATTTATTCTTTCATGGGATGTGGGTATCACTGACAAGGCCACCATTTGTTGCCCATCCCTAATTGCCCTTGACAGCTGAGTGGCTTGCTGGGCCATTTCAGAGGGCAGTTAAGAGTCAAACGCATTGCTGTGGGTCTGGAGTCACATGTAGGCCAGACCAGGTAAGGACATCAGATTTCCTTCCCTAAAGGGCATTCGTGAACCAGATGGGTTTTCACGATGATTGATAGTTTCATGGCACCGTTACTGAGAGGAGCTTTCAATTCCAGATTTTTATTAATTAATTGAATTTATTAGTTAAATGTAAATTCCACCAGCTGCTGTGGCGGGATTTGAACCCATGTGCCCAGGGCATTAGCCTGTGCCTCTAGATTACTAGTTCTGTGACATTATCACGATGCCACTATCTCTCCTCTCCCACCCTTCTAAAGGCTGTGCACTTTGGTTCACTTGGCAAACTGGTTGTTTTGAGGCCTTGAATGTGCAAACTCCCATCATTGAGAGTATCGGCGCTCTCTTCGTTAGTGACCTTATTAAGAGGCAGGTGGGGACTTAAAGAAGGCCATGGATACCTTGATAGCAAAGCCAGGGTCCCTGGTGTATCCAGTTCCTAGTGGAGATTGCAACTGTTTCAGCAGCCTTACACTGGAGTTAACAGCCTGAATCTACTGGTATAGCCAAGCATTTTTAACTTAAGACATTTTAAAGCTATACAAAATCTCTTGGTCTCAACCAATGTTTTTCCTTGATAACTACTTTACCATCTGCCACTTGCTGTAGGCTGTCTTTGTGACCCCAACATTAGAGAGGGCACAAAATGGGTTTCCTTGGAGATTCTGTTTGCTTTTGCTTCCATTCACCTACCATGCTGAGGCAAGCTAGCCTGGTGATGCTGCACTGTAAGATGTATGGCACCCAGCTGCTGCAACACTCACTTATAGATAGAGGCAGAATCGCTTCAACCTGCACTTGCCCAAGCTGGAGCAGCTGCAACCTGTAGAAGATACAGAGAGCCACCATTTCTTGATTGCAAGGCGCATTGGTGGCACAGTGATCCTACTACATATTGCCACTGCCTAGAAGTTCCGTGTATACTTTTTTCCCACTGCTAACATAAAGTCATCTACAAACCCATTTACGTCAACTCACAGTTCCCACTCTTGCCACCTGATGAAAGTCACCTTCAAACCTTGCAAGGAACAATGCATACACAACTTCAGAGCAACCACAACTTTAATTAAAACCCACACAATGTGTATTTGCCTGATGCTTATTACCATATTTCACGATGGCAGTCTTATCAAGTGTAAGATCTTGATCCTAATTTAATGGTCCTTTAGGTGCTATCTAAGTGGCTGCTGTGCATGAGTTGGCTGGCTGGTGTGTCTTAATATGCATTTCTTGGGATTGAGGTGGCTCCCAGCTCAAGACAGCTAAGCTATGAGAAGTATCTGTTCCATCCAACACCTCTTGCACTGTTGCATAGGCAGTTTAAATCTGCATCATTTCTATCATGTGCTGACAATTGCTGCCTCGGGGGGAGGGGTGGTGGTTGTTCTCATACCTTTTACCAATCTTCTTAGAAAAATTTCACAGCTGCTGAAAATCCAAGTTTTTGCTCTGCTGGCCACTTCAAGCTACCACATGACTTTAAATCCTGTATTCCTATCCAATTTTCCGCCACCCAAATGGCGACCACCTAATGAGTAGTGTTGCTGATATCGGGATTACTTTCATTATATTAATCCTGCTCACCTTGAAACTCCAGTGCTCAGCCCATTTCTCTGCAGACAGCTGCATGTCATGTTTAACCATTTTTCTGCTTGGGTTTTTGCTCAAGTTGAAAATGTAGGTTCAAGTCTCTTGACTGAGATTGGTGCATTAAACAGGACAACCCCAGAAAGTAAGAAGGGCTGAAGATTCCTTCAAAAGCAACAAAATTGTCCTCAACCAGAAAAGAAAAAGCATGTTCAGAAACCCACACTTTGTCATCTTTATCAATAAAAGAATACTTTGGATTTTACCAAACTTCACAAATAATTTCTGTTCTACAAAACCTTTTATAAAACTGCAGAGTTAATTTTCCAACTTTGCGCTTCCATCAGGAAATCTCTTCCATTAACAGAAGATACTGGAAATGTTAGTGTGCACTGTGCATGAATTTCCAACTATTCAAATCAACTGTTAACATAAGCACACATCAGAATTTTTGTTATGTGATGTTGGTGGGTGAGATTCCATTTTATCAGTGCAAAGTTGAAACATTACCCCTAAGGGTAATGTGCACAGATGACGGTTTTCTTCTTTTTGGTGCAGTACTGTCAACTTATGGAAACGTTGCTCTGTGATTTTCATGCCACTTCCAGCTCCATTATAAATATTCCAATATAAATATTCTAAATTGTAGGCACAATTTCTCATTAGATGAAGGAATCTGTGTGTAATTAGAATGCTTTGAGAGAAGCTTAGCATTTGGAGATCTTCAGATGCTTCAAGAATGTTTCCTAAGCAATGTAATTGTGGTTGAAAATCCTTACAATTACTGAAATGTCCTACACCTTATTGATGTCTATTGGGCACGCTGAAAATAATAGACCATCAAATGAAGTGGAGGAAAAAATAGATGAGCAGAAGGCCAAAGCAGCCAGTAGTTCTGACATAAGATTTTAATTTTGCAATCATTTTTATGTGCACATTTCACAGTTTGATTGTATTTTGATATCTGGTTCTAATAATGGATTGAATGGACTTGTTGGTTGTTTGCTAACTTCATTGCCACTATTTGCAAAAAGAAATGTGCACATTTTTAATTTTTGCAGAATGCCAGTGTTACTACTGAGTACACTTTGACTATTAACTGAACTATTTCCTCCACTCCATTATCACAGTATGAGCAGGACCTTCACTGACTTATCTGTATCTTGAATCTGTTGTTAAAAAACAGCTGTTCATAACTTTTGGTTGTAAATAGAACAGTTCTAAATTCATCATTAATCCTGAAATTTGTTACCCTTCATCACTTCCTATCTCAGAAATTAACTGTCCCTTTTTCTTCAAGCGTTTCACCAAACAACTTGTGATGCCCAGAGCTCCACCCTTAAGAAAGCGGACAAAGTTGTCCCCAATTAATGGGCCCATACCAAAGAAGCTAGTCTCTTTGGTACACTCAAATGTATAGGGATCAATGTCAATGGGGTTTCTCTTACATGAAATGGGCTTACTTGGATCTATTCCCAAGTACTTTCCATGCTCTTTAAGAAAGGATAGATTAGGGTAAGTACCTATCAGCACCAGGGCCATTGAGATATTTAGGACAATATTCTCTCCTGAGGCACTCTGAAGAATGCCTCTCATATCTGGCTGGAAAGAAACAATGCAGCTTTCAGGAAAGCTTGTGTAGTTAGGGTATGTGGTTGTGGTGTACGACTGCTTGCACATCTTATGATAAACCTTGTGATATTCTGGATAGAGCTTCTTAGGAAGCTGTTTGAAGATCAAGCCTGGGTCGGTGACATTTCTTCGGAATGAATGAATAACAGGGATTTTGTGGTGGTAGGCACACAGTACTGCATCTGCTGCAGTCAGCCCTGCACCAACAATGAGAACAGGATCTGATGTCTGGTTGACTTTGCAACTTTTTATGGCAGACTCAAAGGCTGAGATGCTGTGAAATACAAAAGGCAAGTCTTCACCCTCCACCCCCAATCTTGCAGGTAAATCATAGGTGCCAGTGGCTAAGACAACATTCTCAGTGAAAAGGCGAAAAGGCACATGTGATCCATCTCCAATTCTCTGATATCCTCTGACTTCCCAAAGGCAGTGAGTTAGTCCATTTTCAGTAGCAGCCAGCTGTTGTGTAATATCCTTTTTGACATTCTTAGGCATTTTATCCTTTACATTCTCTTGATCTTGCTGCAACTTTGAGACAGAAGTGACCCAAGTGTTGTTAACAAAGTTTTTCTGAAGACCCATAATCTTAACATAGTCTTTATAATATGAAGCTATTTCTTCTGGAGTTGCTCTGTCATTCATTAGATTTCTGTAGAAAAAAAAATATATATTAATACAAACTATTAACCAGGTCATCTTACCATTCTAGTTTGTTGTTGTTTGCATTATCAGTCTAACAACTGATACACTATAAATTATGAAATTAATTCAATGATTCTTAAAAAATTATTGTGCTACAAGTCTTTAATCTCCTCATGTCGCATTTGAACAAAGTTCATTATCTTTGGGGGAAGCGGTGGCATAATGGTAATGTCACTACAATAGTAACCCAGAGACCCAGGCTAATGCTCTGGGGACATGGGTTCGAATCCCACCACGGCAGATGGGGAATTTGAATTCAATTAATAAATCTAGAATTAAAAGGCTAGTCTAATGGTGACCATGAAACCATGTCGATTGTTGTAAAAACCCATCTGGTTCATGAATGTCCTTTAGGGAAGGA
The DNA here is from genome assembly GCF_036365525.1 of Heterodontus francisci. Lineage (NCBI taxonomy): Eukaryota > Metazoa > Chordata > Chondrichthyes > Heterodontiformes > Heterodontidae > Heterodontus > Heterodontus francisci. Next base: position 73,201,946 of record NC_090375.1, read on the forward strand.
AAGCTGCCATTCTTAACTGGTCTGGCCGATATGTGACTCCGGACCCACAGCAATGTGGTTGACTTTTAACTGCCCTCTGAAATGGCCTTGCAAGTCACTCAGTTCAAAGACAATTAAGGATGGGCAACAATGCTACTTGACCTCGTACTCACCAATATATCTGTCGCAGATGCATCTGTCCATAATAGTAGTGGTAGGAGTGACCACCGCACAGTCCTTGTGGAGAAGAAGTCCCATTTTCACACTGAGGGTACCCACCATCATATCGTTTGGCACTATCATCGTGCTAAATGGGATAGATTTTGAACAGATCTAGCAACTCAAAACTGGGCATCCATGAGTTGCTGTGGTCCATCAGCAGCAGTAGAATTGTATTCAACCACAATCTGTAACCTCGGCCCAGCATATCCCGGAATCTACCATTACCACCAAGCCAGGAGACCAACCCTGGTTCAATGAAGAGTGCAGGAAGTCATGCCAGGAGCAGCACCAGGCATACCTCAAAATAAGGTGTCAGTCTGGTGAAGCTACAAGTACTTGCATGTCAAACAGCAAAAGCAGCATGCAATAGACAGGGCTAAGTGATCCCACAACCAACGGATCAGATCTAAGCTCTGCAGTCCAGCCGCATTCAGTCGTGAATGGTGGTGGACAAATAAACAACTGACAGGAGGAGGTTCCACAAATATCCCCATCTTCAATGATGGGGGAGCCCAGCACATCAGTGCAAAAGATAAGGCTGAAGCATTTTCCTCCATCTTCAGATAGAAGTGCCGAGTGGATGATCCATCACGGCCTCCTCCTCCAGCAATCACAGATATCAGTATTCAGCCAATCCGATTCACTCCACTTGATATCTAGAATCAGCTGAAGGCACTGGATACTGCAAAGGCTATGGGCCCTGACAACATTCCGGCAAAAGTACTGAACACTTATGCTCCAGACCTAACCATGCCCCAGGCCAAACTGATCCAGTACAGCTACAACACTGGCATGTACATGGCAATGTGGAAAATTGCCCCTGTATGTCCTGTGCACAAAAAGCAGGACAAATCCAACACGGCCAGTTGCCACCCTATCAGTCTACTCCCGATCATCGGCAAAGTGATGGAAGAGGTCATCGACAGTGCTATCAAGCGGCACTTGATCAGCAATAACCTGCTCACTGATGTTCAGTTTGGGTTCTACCAGGGCTACTCAGCGCCTGACCTCATTACAGCTCCGGAGCTGAACTCCAGAGGTGAGGTGAGAATAACTGCCCTTGACATCAAGGCAGCAGTTGACCGAATCTGGCATCAAAGAGCCCTAGCAAAACTGGAGTCAATGGGAATCGGGAAAAAGTCTCCACTAGTTGGAGTCATACCTAGCATAAGGGAAGATGGTTGTGGTTGTTGCAGGTCAATCATCTCAGCTCCAGGACATCACTGCAGGAGTTCTTCAGGGTAGTGTCCTAAGCCCAAGCATCATCAGCTGTTTCATCAATGACCTTCCCTCCATCATAAGGTCAGAAATGAGGATGTTCGCTGATGATTGCACAATGTTCAGCACCATTCACGAATCTTCAAGATACTGGAGCAGTCAATGTCCATATGCAGCAAGACCTGGACAACATCCAGGCTTGGGCTGATAAGTGGCAATTAACATTCGCGCCACAAGTGCCAGGCAATGACCATCTCCAGCAAGAGGAAATCTAACCATCTCCCCTTGACGTTCAATGGCATTACCATCGCTGAATCCCCCACTATCCAACATTCTGGCTGTCACCATTGACCAGAAACTGAACTGGACCAGTTACATTAATGCTGTGGCTACAAAAGCATGTCACCGGCTGAGAAATCTGCAGTGGGTAACTCACCTTCTGTCTCACCAATGCTTGTCCGCCATCTACAAGGCACAAGTTCGCAGTGCGATGGAATACCCTCCACTTGCCTAGATGGGTGCAGCTCCAACAACACTCAAGAAGCTCAACACCATCCAAGACAAAGCAGCCTGCTTGATTGGCACCACCTTTAATATTCACTCCCTCCACCACCGATGTACAGTGGCAGCAGTACGTACCATATACAAGATGCACTGCAACAACTCACCATGGCTCCTTAGACAGCATCTTCCAAACCTGCGACCTCTACCTCGTAGAAGGACAAGGGCAGCAGATGCATGGGAACACCACCACCTGCAAGCTCCCCTCCAAGCCACACACCATCCTGACTTGGAACTATACCGCCGTTCCTTCACTGCAACTGGTCAAAATCCTGCAACTCCCTTCCTAACAACACTGTGGGTGTACCTACAGCCCAAGGACTGCTGCAGTTCAAGAAGGCAGCTCACCACCACCTTCTCAAGGGCAATTAGGGATGGGCAATAAATGCTGGTCTAGCCAGCGACGCCCACAATACCCGAACAAATAATTAAAAAATGTTGTTTCTATGTATTTGATCATTATTGCAGCCAAATGTTATATAGAATTCATGCTTATTTAAAAGTGGGTTACTAAGCACTTTAAAGTACAGCATCCATTCAAACATTCTTAATTGTAAGTAACAATGTGGGTGGTTCGATGAACAATATTTCTTTAAAATGTTATAGGTAAAACAAAGCATTGCATTCTCAATGCCATATTTTAAATATCCCCAAAGGTTTCAAAGGGTTCCCTGTAATTGAAATAACAATATTAAAGATCTCCAATGGTAAGAAAACTACAATAGGTTGTTACGGGCAGGTGGGAAATGGGGTGGCTGGCTTCGACTTTTCACCTCCCAACTGACCACAGATAGTGTTTTTGTTTAAACTGTTGTTTCAGCCCCTGTGTTTTGTTGGCTGAATAAACAGTGACAGGTTTTCTTGAGTTTAAAACAGAAGATTAAATATTTACTGAACAATAATCACCCGAAATGATCACACCACCCACGCACGCATTCACTCATGCACACTCAAGAAGGGATAGATAGAAGGTAAAGGGTAAGAGGCATTAAGAGTTCAAGGTGTAAAATTCTGCTGTTTTCAGGAAAACCTGTGGGATCCTCTTGGAAGGTAAATTTTTAAATTTATCAGGCCTGTTTGCTGGTTGACTTGCCCTTGTTGGGTTGCTGAAGTCTACTGACAGTCGACACTTCAGTTCCAAGACAGTGCTGGTATTTCTTAGTTCAATTTTCACAGATGGAGGAATTATTCAAAAGCCCCCCCCCCACCCTTATTTCTCTGCTGCAGCTGGTTGCCAACTCGTCCGAGCAGGGTTCAACTGCCTTAGCTGGAATTGATCTCTCTTCTCAGCCTTGTGCTGGAACTCAAAATGACTTTCTATGGCCTCTCTGTGCCTGGAGATCACAGACTGCTGTTCTGATGACTTGATGACTGATGACGGGTGGCACAGTGGCACGGTGGTTAGCACCGCAGCCTCACAGCTCCAGTGACCCGGGTTCGGTTCTGAGTACCTGTGCGGAGTTTGCAAGTTCTCCCTGTGACCGCATGGGTTTCTGCCGGGTGCTCCGGTTTCCTCCCACAGCCAAGGATTTGCAGGTTGATAGGTAAATTGGCCATTGTAAATTGCCCCTAGTGTAGGTAGGTAGGTGGTAGGAGAATGGTGGGGATGTGATAAGGAATATGGGATTAATGTAGGATTAGTATAAATGGGTGGTTGTTGGTCGGCACAGACTCGGTGGGCCGAAGGTTCTGTTTCAGTGCTGTATCTCTCTATGGTCTCTGTGACTCCCTTTGTTCTCCAAAAAGGTTACCTTTAAAGGTAAATTCATAAAGTGTTAGTTTTGCCCATGCAACGTTAGGTTTTTGGCTCCTTATGGGCTATACAATAGCTTCTGATTTCAGCCCATTTTGAAAAAGATGAGGGATGTTCATACTTAATTGTAGTGATTGTAGTTGAAGATGGAGCGTCTGCTAGTGCCTTTGTTTTAGCTCACTTTATGGATAGATCACATCCATGCTATTTAATTTCAATGCAGACAGGGTTAATGAGTTTCAGTTCTAGCAGACATGAATGTGTATTGAGTGCAGGAAAAGGTATGTGTCATGTGACTTTGTCCTCCAACTTGTTGAAGGCAAGTGTACCAATCTTTTTAAATTGTTCTATTTTTTATAACTCTTCGGTTTATTTTTGTATTTCCATCGCTGCACTTCCCATGAGCATGACATCTTCCCCCAAAAGGGGATGGGGGGTGGGGGCGGGGGGAAGAAATGAAATGCCTTGGATTTCATTTTTTGTTGATGGATTCTAGTGGTTCGGAAAGGAAGAAAGACGGTCTAGGGTAACACCACTACACACATTCATTTCATACCATTCCTCAGGCTTTCAGCCCTGATTCTGGTACAAGCTTTTGTTGATACAGTATATTTCACATTCTGGACAGTGCTAGGACATTGTTCCTTCCTGCTATGTGTTTAATTTTCAGGTTAAATAGTTGGAGAAGTAAACTGCATTGAAAAAATCTGGCATTTTTATCTTTGAATTTTTTCCAGGAATGTGGTCTGTGTAAGTTGAATCTCTGTATCTGTTATTTGCATAGACTTTGAAACGTTGAAGATCTAGGAGGAGCCCTAAAGCTTCTTTTTCTACGGTGGAATATTTCTTCTGATGTCTTTTTAGTTTTTTTTGAAAAACAGCCAATTGGTTTCTCAAAGCCTGAATTATCATCTTGGAATCAAACTGCGCCTACTCCAACTTCGTAGGAACATAGGAGCAGGAGTAGGCCATTTAGCCCATCGAGCCTGCCCAGCTATTCAATATGATCATGGCTGATCTTCCACTTCAATGCCTTTTTCCCACACTATCCCCACATCCCTTTATGTCATTTGTATTTAGAAATCTGTCAATCTCTGCTTTAAACATACTCAATGACTGAGCTTCCACAGCCCTCTGGGGTAGAGAATTCCAAAGGTTCACAACCCTCTGAGTAAAGAAATTTCTCCTCATCTCTGTCCTAAATGTCTTCCCCCTCATTTTGAAATTGTGTCCCCTGGTTCTAGACTCCGCAACCAGGGCAAACAGCTGCATCTACCCTGACTATCCCTTTAAGTATTTTGTAGGTTTCAAGGAGATCACCTCTCATTCTTTGAAACTCTAGAGAATACAGGCCCAGTTTCCCCAATCTCTCTTCATAGGACAGTCCCACCATCCCGGGAACAAGTCTGGTGAACCTTCGTTGCACTCCCTCTGTAGCAATAATATCTTTCCGAAGGTAAGGGGACCAAAACTGCACACAGTACTCACATGCGGTCTAACCAAGGTTCTACAATTGAAGCAAGACTTCACAACTCCTGTATTCAAATCCTCTTGAGATAAAGGCTTACATACCATTAGCCTTCTCAACCTTCAGCCCCATTAATTTCTCCAATACAAACTTTTTACTAATACTAATTTCCTTCAATTCCTCATTTCCCTTAATCCCTTGGATCTCTAATTCTGGGAGATTTCTTGTATCTTCCTCAGTGAAGACAGACACAAAGCAATCATTTAGCTTCTCTGCCATTTCTCTATTCCCCATAATAAATTCTCCTGACTCTGTCTGCAATGGACCCACATTTGCCTTAGCCAAATGTTTCCTTTTTACATACCTATTGAAACTTTTACGGTCCCTTTTTTATATTTTTTGCTAGCTTACATTCATATTCTATTCTCCCTTTATCAGTTTTTTCATCCTCCTTTGTTGTATTCTAAAATCCTCCCAATCCTCAAGTTTACTACTATTTCTGGCAACTTTCTAGGCCTTTTCTTTTAATCTTATACAATTCTTAACTTCCTTTGTTAGCCACAGTTGACTACCTTTTCTTTTGGGGTTTTTGGGCCTTGAAGGAATGTATATTTGATGTAAACTATGTAACATTTCTTTAAAGACTATCCATTGCCTCTGTACTGTCATACCTTTTAATATATTTCCCCAATCCATCTCAACCAAATTGCCCCTTATACCTTTATAATTTCCTTTGTTCAAATTTAACACCCTGGCTTCAGATTGAACTACCTCACTTTCAAACATAATGTAAAATTCTATCATATTATGGTCAATCATCCCTAAAGGTTCTTTCTTAATCTTGATTTCTTTGGATTTTTTATTAACAGTCAGCTCTTTGCTGTTCAGAGAGAGAGCCAAACATTCTGACTGTTCTCCTTAGAATTTCAGTGTTTTCCAATGTGGCAGTCGGGGGAGTTTAATTTTAGAGTTTTCGGGGTTCTCTTCCTTGTCCAGTTTGTCCTCACTACTACTCTGCTCCTCTACTGCTTTTACTATCGTACATACACTTACTGGTCTGTCTGGTTTCCAACTGTGTCATCTTTTTAACATGTTAAGATGGCACAGTTTTTGTTTTTTCCTCCCTATTCATTTTTCCCTACTCGAAATGGACCACAAAACCTGACTTTTAGAGGTTTATCCTGCAGGGGTAACCAGCACCAGAACGTGGTCTCCTGGTTTAAACTCATGAACTGTAGCTTTCTTATCTGCCTGCCTTTTCATTTTTTCCTGAGAGGTTTTGATATGTATCGTTGCTACCGCACAAGCTTGGAAAAGTCCTTCCCGGAAGGTGAGAACATAATTTACTAATGAGGTCTCCTCCCTTTGATCCAGGAACTTTTCTTTGATTAGTTTTGGGTCATGTCTGAAAATCAATTTGAAGAGGCTAAAATCTGTGGATTCATTGGGGGAATCCCTGGTAGCGAAGAAAATTACTCCTTTGTCCTTGTCGTAGAGGTAGTCACTACAATATGCTCGGAGCAGAGTTTTTAGAGTCTGATGGTACTATTCCAGAGCCCCTTGTGATTGTGGGTGATACGCTGAAGATTTCAGCTGGTCAATTTCAAGGCTTTGTACGATCTCCTGGAACATTTGGGACATGAAATTGGTTCTCTGGTTGGACTGTATTTTTCTGGGGAGTCCATATCTGCTGAAAACTGTGTTAACTCCTCGTCTACGGCTTTGGCAGTAATTTTATTAAAGGGTATGGCTTCTGAGAATCAGGTGGCCATATCCATGATGGTTAAAAGGTATTGATAACCTGTCCTGGTTTTGGATAGGGGTCCCATGCAATCGATTAGAACTCTACTGAAAGGTGCCTCGAAAGTAGGAATGGGGATCAGTGGAGCAGGTTTGATTGTAGGATGTAGTTTCCCAACAACCTGGCAGGTATGGCAGGTCCATCAAAATTTAACCACATCTTTGTGGATTTGTGGCCAGTAAAAGTGTTGGCTTATCTGGGCTTCTGTCTTTTGGATACCCACGTATCCAGCCATAGGGATTTCCTGGGCAATTCGCAGAATCTCCCTCCGATAGTTAGGGGGGATCTACAATTTGGTGAACTACTGTCCACTCCTCCTCTATGGGTCACTGTGGGGGTCTCCACTTCCTCATTAGGATTTGATTTTTAAAAATAGTAACACTCAGACAGTTTCTCTGCCTTTACCACAGAATAGGCTGTCTGTGCTCTCATTTATAAATCCAGTTCTACCTGATGGGCTTTAATCAAGGAGGGTCTCCTGTATACCTCCCTTAAATCTCCAAAAAAATGTTTCAGCCAGCCAGACCTTTGAGTCTTAGATTACAGGACAAAAGAGATGGGCTGGTAAGATGGGCGGAGCAGTGGCAAATTGAATTTAATCCTGGGAAGTGTGAGGTGATGCATTTTGGGAGGACTAACAAGGCAAGGGAATATACAATGGATGGTAGGACCCTAGGAAGTACAGAAGGTCAGAGGGACCTTGGTGTACTTTTCCATAGATCACCGAAGGCAGCAGCACAGGTAGATAAGGTGGTTAGGAAGGCATATGGGATACTTGCCTTTATCAGCCGAGGCATGGAATATAAGAGCAGGGAGGTTATGGTGGAGTTGTATAAAATGCTAGTTAGGCCACAGCTGTAGTACTGTATACAGTTCTAGTCACCACACTATAGGAAGGATGTGATTGCACTGCAGAGGGCGCAGAGGGGATTCACCAGGATGTTGCCTGGGCTGCAGCACTTCAGCTATGAAGAGAGACTGAAAAGGCTAGAGTTGTTTTCCAGGTTTACCAGGATGTTGCCTGGTCTGGAGGGCATTAGCTATGAGGAGAGGTTGGATAAACTCAGATTGTTTTCACTGGAACGACGGAGGTGGAGGGGGTGGCATGATTGAGGTATACAAAATTATGAGGGGCATTGATAGGTTAGATAGGAAGAAACCTTTTCCGTTAGCGAAGGGGTCAATAACCAGGAGCCATAGATTTAAGGTAAGGTACAGGAGATTTAGAGGGGATTTGTGGGAAAAAAATTTCACCCAGAGGGTGGTTGGAATCTGGAACACTGCCTGTAGAGGCAGGAACCCTCACAACATTTAAGAAGTATTTAGATGAGCAGTTGAAATGCCATAGTATACAAGGCTCCAGAAGCTGGCCGAGCGCGTCTACCCTGAGGCACAGTGTGGCTTTCGTGCAGAGAGATCGACCATTGACATGCTGTTCTCCCTTCGTCAGATACAGGAGAAATGCCGTGAACAACAGATGCCCCTCTACGTTGCTTTCATTGATCTCACCAAAGCCTTTGACCTCGTCAGCAGACGTGGTCTCTTCAGACTACTAGAAAAGATCGGATGTCCACCAAAGCTACTAAGTATCATCACCTCATTCCATGACAATATGAAAGGCACAATTCAACATGGTGGCTCCTCATCAGAGCCCTTTCCTATCCTCAGTGGTGTGAAACAGGGCTGTGTTCTCGCACCCACACTTTTTGGGATTTTCTTCTCCCTGCTGCTTTCACATGCGTTCAAATCCTCTGAAGAAGGAATTTTCCACCACACAAGATCAGGGGGCAGGTTGTTCAACCTTGCCCGTCTAAGAGCGAAGTCCAAAGTACGGAAAGTCCTCATCAGGGAACTCCTCTTTGCTGACGATGCTGCTTTAACATCTCACACTGAAGAGTGCCTGCAGAGTCTGATCGACAGGTTTGCGTCTGCCTGCAATGAATTTGGCCTAACCATCAGCCTCAAGAAAACGAACATCATGGGGCAGGATGTCAGAAATGCTCCATCCATCAATATTGGCGACCACGCTCTGGAAGTGGTTCAAGAGTTCACCTACCTAGGCTCAACTATCACCAGTAACCTGTCTCTAGATGCAGAAATCAACAAGCGCATGGGTAAGGCTTCCACTGCTATGTCCAGACTGGCCAAGAGAGTGTGGGAAAATGGCGCACTGACACGGAATACAAAAGTCCGAGTGTATCAGGCCTGTGTCCTCAGTACCTTGCTCTACGGCAGCGAGGCCTGGACAACGTATGCCAGCCAAGAGCGACGTCTCAATTCATTCCATCTTCACTGCCTTCGGAGAATACTTGGCATCAGGTGGCAGGACTATATCTCCAACACAGAAGTCCTTGAAGCGGCCAACACCCCCAGCTTATACACACTACTGAGTCAGCGGCGCTTGAGATGGCTTGGCCATGTGAGCCGCATGGAAGATGGCAGAATCCCCAAAGACACATTGTACAGCGAGCTCGCCACTGGTATCAGACCCACCGGCCGTCCATGTCTCCGCTATAAAGACGTCTGCAAACGCGACATGAAATCGTGTGACATTGATCACAAGTCGTGGGAGTCAGTTGCCAGCATTCGCCAGAGCTGGCGGGCAGCCATAAAGACAGGGCTAAATTGTGGCGAGTCGAAGAGACTTAGTAGTTGGCAGGAAAAAAGACAGAGGCGCAAGGGGAGAGCCAACTGTGCAACAGCCCCGACAAACAAATTTCTCTGCAGCACCTGTGGAAGAGCCTGTCACTCCAGAATTGGCCTTTATAGCCACTCCAGGCGCTACTTCACAAACCACTGACCACCTCCAGGCGCGTATCCATTGTCTCTCGAGATAAGGAGGCCCAAAAGAACAAGGCTACGGGCCAAGTGCTGGAAAATGGGATTAGAATAGTTAGGTGCTTGATGGGCGGCACAGACACGATGGGTTGAAGGGCCTGTTTCTGTGCTGTATAACTCTATGACTCTATGAATTACTGATTTAGCTCTCTTTGCGGGAGCTTACTTGGTCATGGACCTCATTACAACACAGGCAGAAATATTCCAGGGACATCCTCCTATATTTGCTCTGTCTCCCTGGCTTCATTTGGCTGGTCTAAGACCACAGGGGCTGCTACCACCTTACTCCCAGCCAAATCATTGCTTGGTAGCAAGTCTATTCCAGCTACAGGTAGACTAGGGACAATCTTTACAGTAACCAGTCCAGAAACTAAGTCACACTTCAAGTGGACCCAATACAGGGGTACAGACATATATTGTCCCTCAATCCCTTTTACTAGAATCTTCGTTTTTAGACAGCTCTCTTCTGGGAAGGTCATTCCTTTAGCCAGCATGAGGGATTACGTGGCCTCTGTGTCTTGAAGTAGGACAATGGGTTTGCCTGTCTCTCTAGAGGGGTACAGGAACACCTTTCCCTTTGAAACAAAATTCTGATAGCCTTCGGAAATTTTCTCTACTTCCACCTGGTTACCTGATTGGGCACCCTTTTCTTGGCTAGCATTGTGCACTTCTACAAAATTTACTGGCTTTCCCTTTAACTCCCAGCAGTCAGCTTTTACATGCCCCGTTTTACTGCAATGGGAACACACCCCATGTTCTGTGGAAAACATTCCTGCCCTCTGTATTTTCTTTCCTTCTGGAGAAGGGCTTTTTGCATTCTCACCTTTGGTTTCCCTGTCACTAACACCCTATCTCTTAAGACTTTCCCATTTTCAGGCCTTTCTGAACCTCTGGGAATTTTTATTATGGCAGGATTTTCTCTGTGGAAAAGGGTAAGCTCATAGTCGTCTGCCATGGTGGTGGGTTCTCTCACCTTTGTAATTCTTTACTCCTCAATATGGATTCTTACGTTAATTGGGAATCTATGCATAAATTCTTCCAATAGAATTGCCTCCCTCAAATTTTCATACGAGAGGTCAAACTTGAGAGATCATATCCAGTGATTGAAAGCCATATGTTTAATTCTTTCAAATTCAATAAATGTTTGGGCGGGTCTTTTCCTAGTGTTTCTAAATTTCCATCGATAGGCTTCGGGTACCAACTCAGAGACATTTAGAATTGCCATTTTAGTTTGTTTGTAGTCAGAAGAACTCTCTCTTCTGACAACAGAGAAAATACTTTGTGAGCCCTACCTACCAATTCGCCTTGCAGGAGGATCGTCCAATTTTATTTTGGCCACTTTAGTCTATTAGTTATTTTCTGAAAGGAGATAAATTAAGACTCAACTGCCTCCCAATTCTATTTTGGCACTAGTCTTGAGTGTCACATAATGTCAAAGTTTTAATCTGAATTGGGGGTTCTGTTTGAATTGCTGGCGGCATTTTCACCTTGTGCTTGCAGCCTGTCTAACTCAAAGTTTCTCGTCGCTGCCTCTCTTTCCTCTTTTTCCTTCTGCAATGGCCTCTCCTCTCCCTTCAACTGCATCCCCTCTCTTTTTATTTGCAACTGTATCCATTTTTTCTTCTGAAACTGCAATTAATTAATAAAAAATCTGGAATTGAAAGCTAGTTTCAGTAATGATGCTATGAAACGATTATTAATTGTTGTAAAAACCCATCTCATTCACTAATGTCCTTTTGGGAAGGAAATCTGCCGTCCTTACCTGGTCTGGTGTACATGTGACTCCAGACCCATAGCAATGTGGTTGCCTCTTAATTGCCCTCTGAAATGGCCGAGCAAGTCACTCAGTTCAAGGGCAATTAGGGATGGGCAACAAATGCTGGCCTTGCCAGCGATATTCACATCCCATGAGAGAATAATAATTTAAAAATTCCACTTTTCATGTTTCTAAGTGAAGTCTAGCTAGGGCTACCTTTTCAGCCTCAGATTCCACGTTTGCTTCTTCTGGTTCAGGGCAAGATTAAAATAGCTAAATTCTTCACTATTTCTGGTTTATTTGCCTTTTGCTTGAAAGTGACTCCCACCTAGGCAGCCAGGGTTTTAAATCTTCTATATTTAATTGATTTAATTTGTCATGGGATAGGTCTCCCTGCTGTACAAACTCCTTAGCATTAAATGCGGCCATGTCTTTTGTTTCTAGAACTGTAGAGAAGAAAGGAGTACAAGAAAACCTAAAATAAAAGCTAAATACTGTGGATGCTGGAAATCTGAAATAAAAACAAGAAATGCTGGAAATACTCAGCAGGTCTAGCAGCATCTGTGGAGAAAGAAGCAGAGTTAACATTTCAGGTCAGTGACCCTTCTTCAGAACTGGCAAATATTAGAAATGTGAAAGGTTATAAGCAAGTAAAGTGGGGGTGGGGCAAGAGATAACAAAGGAAAAGGTGTAGATAGGACAAAGTCACAGAGTAGCTGACCAGAAGGTCATGGAGCAAAGGCAAACAATATGTTAATGGTGTGTTGAAAGACAAAGCATTAGTACAGATAGGGTGTAAACGGACTGAAAATTGAACAGCAGCAAGTACAAACATGAAAAAAAGTGGGAAAACAAACTGAACAAACTAAGATGAAATAAAATAAACACAAAAAAATATAAAAAAGAAAAAAGAGAAAAGAAAAAAATAACTAAAAATGAAAGTAAAATGGGGGGCCTGTCATGCTCTGAAATTATTGAACTCAATGTTCAGTCCAGCAGGCTGTAATGTGCCTAGTCGGTAAGGCACACTAGTTTGTTTAGTTTGTTCAGTTTGCTTACCCACCTTTTTCATGTTTGTACTTGCTGCTTTTCAATTTTCAGTCCATTAACACCCTATCTGTACTAATGTTTTGTCTTTCAACACACCATTAACATATTGTTTGTCTTTGCTCCATGACCTTTTGGTCAGCTATTCTGTGACCTTGTCCTATTTACACCTTCTCCTTTGTTATCTCTTGCCCCACCCCTGCTTTATTTGCTTATAACCTTTCACATTTCTGATATTTGCCAGTTCTGAAGAAGGGTCACTGACCTGAAACGTTAACTCTGCTTCTCTCTCCATAGATGCTGCCAGACCTGCTGAGTATTTCCAGCATTTCTTGTACAAGAAAATCTGTTTGTTTAATTTTCCACAGTTCAGGTCAATTTTCCTCCCATTTCCAAATCTCGTGTTTAATTGGATTGTTCCAATCCTGGCTTCAAGCCCCCAATTTGTTATGGCCAGGTGAGAAATGGGACAGCTGGTTTCCACGTTTTACCTCCCAACTGACTGCAGATAGTATTTTTGCTTAAAACAGTCCTTTAACCCCTCTGTTTTGACAGTTTTCTTGTGAGTTTCAAACAGAAGATTAAATATTTATTGAACAATAATCACCCAAAATGTTTGCAACACCACCCACACACACATTCACTCTCTCATGCACACTCAAGATAAAAAATAGATAGAAGATAAAAGGTAAGAGCCGTTAAGAGTTCAAGGTGTAAAAGTCTGCTGTTTTCAGGAAAAACCTGTGAATCCTCTTGGAAGGTAAGTTTTTAAATTTTGCAGGCGTGTTTGCTGGTTGTCTTGCACTTTCTGGGTTGCTGAAGTCTCCTGGCAGTCGACACTTCAGTTTGAAGATGGTGCAGGTATTTCTTCGTTCAATTTTCATAGGTGGAGGAGTTGTTCAAAAGGCACTCTCTTATTTCGCTGCTGCAGTTGGTTGCCAACGTGGCTGAGCAGCTTTCAACTGTCTTAGCTGGAATTGATCTCTCTTCTCAGCCTAGTGTTGGAATTCAAGATGGCTTTTGATGTTCTCTCCTTGACTAGAGATCTCCTGACTTGATGACTGATGACTCCCTTTGTGCTCAAAAAGGTTACTTTTAAAGGTAAATTCATAATGTGTTAGTTTCGCCCATGTCACTTTAGGTTTTTGATTCCCGAGGGCCTATACAATAGCTTCTGTTTTCAGCCCAGTTTGATAAGATGAGGGATGCTCACACTTTATCGTAGTGATTGTAGCTGGAGACGGGAGCGTCTGCTTGTGCCTTTGTTTTAGCTCACTTTGTGGATAGCTGATATCCATGTCGGATGAGCTATTTAATTTCAATGCAGATGGAGTTAATGAATTTCAGTTCTAGTTGACATGAATGTGTATTTCAGTGCAGTAGGAGGTATGTGTCATGTGACTTTCTCCTCCATATTGTTGAAGGCAAGTGTACCAGTCTTTTTAAATTGTTCTATTTTTTATAACTCTTCAGTTTACTTTTGCATTTCCATTGCTGCACCTCCCCATGAGCATGACAAGGTAAATAATTATTGCTGCATTTATACTTTGGAACTTATTGCAGGTGATGTTTGTATTGTGTGAGTGAGAAAGGAGCAGGGCATAAAGAGCCCAGGAGAGAGACAGAGAGTGTGAGCAAGAGTTTGCCGGGGAACAGCAAGATCAGAGCAGGGCATAAAGAGTCTGGGAGAGAAAGACAGTGAGCGAGAGTTCACTGGGAAACAACGAGAGCAAAGCAGTCATAAAGAGCCCGGGAGAGAGCAAGCGTTCACCCAGAGAGTGGGAAACAGCGAGAACTGAGTGAAGCTAGCTGCTGCTGCTGCTGCTGTTGCTGCTGCCGCCAGTCTGCTGGCATTCAGATAGAAAAAAAAATCGAGGTGTGACATCACAGGAAGAAGATAGGTGATTGGCTGGGTGAGACTTTGGAGCTACAAACAGCGCGAGTGGGGACAGAGCACTGCGAGGCACAGGGAGCTAGTCGGCGAGTATTGGTAGATATTTCTTACTTGCTTATTTTCTTTTTTCTGGTGATTTTTATTTTTTCTCTAACATTTAAGTCTGTCTACTAAGTAAAAGTTAAAATACCAGTAGTTGGTTGGTGGTTACTTGTTTGTTCATTCTATTTGTAACCATTTTATTGTGTTTGTTTAACTTCCAACTTTAGTGCACTAAATCAATAATTTGAGGCATGGCAGGGCTGCTGACACCCGTCGAATGCACATCCTGTGCTAATTGGGGACTCCAGGACCCTACCCATGTCCTGGACAACTACATGTGCAGAAAGTGCCACCAAATGCAAAAGCTCAAGCACCAAATCTTGCAACTTGAGGAGCAGCTGGTGTCAATGAGGTGCATTTGTGAGGATGAGAGATACGTGGATAGCACAATTCAGGAGGTGGTCACCCCGCAGCTTAAGAGAGCGCAGGCAGAGAAGGAATGGGTGGCTTCCAGACAGACAAGAAGGACAAGGCAGGTAGTGCAGGAGCCCCCGGAGGGCATCCCATTTTTCTAACTGGTATTTAGTTCTGAGTATCGATGGGAGAGAGGGCTCCTCTGGAGACTGCAGCAAGAGTCATGACCAGAGCACCATGGGGGCTCAGCTGTGCAGGGAGGGAGGAGAAAAGACAGGAGAGCAATAGTAGTAGGGGATTCTATAGTTAGGGGAACAGACATGCGTTTCTGTGGTCACAGATGCGATTCCAGGATGGTATGTTGCCTCCCTGATGCTATGGTCATGGATATCACCGAGCGGCTACAGAACATTCTGGAGGGCAAGGGTGCACAGCCAGAGGTTGTGGTGCACATTGGTACCAATAATATAGGTAGAAAAAGAGATGAGGTCCTGCAGGCTGAGTTTAGGAAGTTAGGAAAGAGATTAGCAAGCAGGACCTCAAAAGGTAGTAATCTCCAGAATACTTCCAAGGCCACAGGCTAGTGAATATAGAAATAGGAGAATACACTGGATGAATGCGTGCCTGGAGAGATGGTGCAGGAGGGAGGGCTTCAGATTTCTGGGGCATTGGGACCGTTTCTGGGGAAGGTGGGACCTGTACAAGCTGGATGGTCTACACCTGAACGGGACCAGGACGAATATCCTTGCAGGAAGGTTTGCTAGTGCTGTTGGGGATGGTTTAAATTAGATTGGCAGGGGGATGGGAATCTGAGGGCAGTTTCAGAGAGGACAAATTCAGAGCAGGGAATGGGAGGCAGAACATCAGCAAGTGACTCTGAAAGACAGAAGAAGCAAAGGTTAAAAAGTATACAGCACGGGAATTTGGCAGCATTAAAAGGGATTTATTTAAATGCAAAGAGTATAGCAAATAAAGCCAATGAGCTGAGGGCACAGATTGACACATGGCAGCATGATATCATTGCTATAACAGAAACTTGTCTTAAAGAAGGGCAAAAATGGCAGCTCAACATCCCTGGATATAGAGTTTTCAGGCAGGATAGAGAGGGGGATAAAAAAAAAGCGGGGCTGTAGCATTATTGGTTAAAGAATCAATTACAGCTGTGAGGAGGAATGATATGCGAAAAGAATCATCAAATGAGGCCATATGGGTTGAGCTCAGAAATAAAAAAGGGGCAACCACACTGCTAGGAGTATACTATAGACCCCCAGATAGTGAGAAGGAGATAGAAGAACAAATTTGTACGCAAATTTCTGAGTGCAAAATCAATAGTTGGGGATTTCAGCTACCCGAATATCAACTGGGACACAAACAGTGTGAAGGGCACAGAGGCCACAAAATTCTTAGCTGCATTCAAGAGAACCTTTTTAGCCAGCACGTAACAGGCCCAACGAGAGGGGTTGTTATTCTAGATTTAGTCTTTGGAAATTAGGCTGGGCAAGGGGATGAAGTAGCAGGAGTCCATTTTGGAGATAGTGATCATAATACAGTTAGATTTAGTATTATTATGGAAAAGGACAAAGAATAGGAGTAGAGGTTCTAAATTGGGGGATGGCAAATTTTACGACGCTGATTGGTGGTCTGGCGAAGGTGAACTGGATACAGCTACTTGAAGGAAAATCAGTGGGAGGCGTTCAAAAACAAGATTCTATGGGCAGAGTGTAGACAAATCCCCACAAAGAAAATGGGTGGGACTGCCAAATCTAGAGCCCACTGGTTAACTCGAAGCATACAGGGTAAGATAAAACAGAAAAAGAAGGCTTACGACAGTCCCAAAAAACTTAATACTTTAGAAAGCCTAGAGGAGTATAAAAAGTGCAGGTGTGAAGTAAAAAAGGAAAATAGGAAAGCAAAGAGAGGAAATGAAAAAATATTGGCAGGTAAAATCAAGGAAAAACCAAAGATGTTTTATCAGTACATTAAGAACAAGAGCATAACCAAGGAAAGGGTAGAGCCTATCAGAGATATACAAGGGAACTTATGTGTGGATGCAGAAGATGTGGGCAGGGTTCTTAATGAGTACTTTGTCTCTGTCTTCACAAAGGAGAAGGATGATGCAGACATTGTAGTTAAAGAGGAGGAGTGTGAAATATTAGATACAATAAGCATTATGATAGAGGAAGCACTAAAGGGTTTGACATCCTTGAAAGTGGATAAATCACCAGGGCCGGAAGGATTGCATCCCAAGCTGTTAAAACAATAGATGCCCTGAGGTACGATTGGAGGTCTGCGAACCTTGTACCCATTGTTTAAAAAGGATGCGAGGGATAGGCCAAATAATTATAGACCAGTCAGCCTGACCTTGGTGCTGGACAAATTATTAGAATCAATTCTGAGAAGAGGATAAACTGTCACATAGAAAAGCACGGATTAATCAGGGATAGACAGTATGGATTTGTTGAGGGAAGGTTATGTCTTACTAACTTAATTGAATTTTTTGAGGAAGTGACAAGGAGGATTGATGAGGGTAGTGCATTGGATGTTGTTTACATGAGTTTTAGTAAGGCATTTGACAAGGTCCCACATGGCAGACTGGTCAGAAAAATAAAAACCCATGGGATACAGGGGAATAAGTTAGATCCAAAATTGGCTCAGTGACAGGAAACAAAGGGTAGTAGTCGACGGATGTTTTTGGGAATGGAAAGCGGGTTTCCAGTGGCATTCCACAGGGCTCAGTGTTGAGTCTCTTGTTGTTTGTGGTATATATTATTGATTTGGACTTAAATGTGCAAGGCAGGATTGGGAAATTTGCAGATGACACAAAAATTGGCCGTGTAATTGATACTGAAGAGGGTAGCTGTAGATTCCCGAATGATATCAATGTTTTGGTTGAGTGGACGGAAAAGTGACAAATGGAATTCAATCCGGAAAAGTGTGAGGTAATTTGGGGAGGGCAAACAAAGTGAGGAAATACACAATAAACGGGAGGATATTGAGAGGGGTAGAGGAAGTGCATGTCTACAGGTCCCTGAAGGTGACAGGACAGGTAGATGAAGAAGGCATATGAAATGCTTTCCTTTATAGGCCAAGGTATAGAATACAAAAGCAGGGATGTAATGCTGGAACTGTATAAAACGCTGGTAAGGCCACAGCTGGAGTACTGCATGCATTTCTGGCCAGATTACAAAAAGGACATAATTGCTCTGGAGGGGGTAGAGAGGAGATTTACAAGAATATTGCCAGGACTGGAAAATTGCAGCTATGAGGAAAGATTGGATCAGCTAGGGTTATTTTCCTTAGAACAAAGGAGGCTGAGGGGTACAAAATTATGAGGGGCCGAGATAGAGTAGATAGGAAGGACCTGAGTCCCCCGGCAGAGAGGTCAATTACCAGGGGGCACAGATTTAAGGTGGTTGGTAGAAGGAGTAGAGGAGACTTGAGGAAAAACTTTTTCACCCAGAGGGTGGTGGGTGTCTGGAATTCACTGCCCGGAACGGTGGTGGAGGCAGAAACCCTCAACTCTTTTAAAAAGTACCTACTGTAACCTGCAAGGCTACAGACCAGGTGCTGGAAGGTGGGATTAGAATGGGTGGCAACTTTTTTAGCTGCGTAGACACAATGGGCTGAATGGCCTCTTTCTGTGCCTTAACGTTTCTATGGTTCGATAGAGTTTGTGAAAATTATTTTTAACATTTGGGCTATGCAACATTTAATTAAATTCTATACAGATAAATATGTCAATAGCAATACTAGGCATGAGACCCGACAACCTCTATCGCTGAATGCTTATTGTTCCCACTATGCTGCTGGTATCTGCTCCATCACCTATTTTCACCTCTGTAACATCATCCATCACCACCATTGCCTCAGCTTATCTGCTGCTGAAGCCCTCATCCATTCCTTTGTTACCTCCAGACTTGACTATTCCAATGGTCTGCTGGCCAGGCTCCAATCTCCACCCTCCATAAATTTGAGCTCATGCTAAAGTCTGCTGTCTATATGCTAACTGCTAAAAGGAAAGAAGGTACCAGCCCTTCGCTTTGCAAGCTGGAACGTCAGAACTATGTGTCCTGGCCTGTCGGAAGACCTTACACAAATCAACGATTCTCGGAAGACCGCCATCATTAACAACGAGCTCAGTAGATTCAATGTGGACATTGCAGCACTTCAGGAGACTCGCCTCCCCGCGAGTGGCTCTCTAGCAGAGCAAGACTACACCTTCTTCTGGCAGGGCAGGGATCCTGAAGAACCAAGACAGCATGGAGTGGGCTTCGCCATCAGAAACTCCTTGCTCAGCATGATAGAGCCTCCCTCAAATGGCTCGGAACGCATACTGTCCATCCGACTGCTCACCACCTCTGGTCCAGTACACCTACTCAGCATCTATGCTCCAACACTCTGCTCCGCACCTGAAGCTAAAGACCAGTTCTATGAACAACTCCATAACATCATTAGCAGCATCCCCAACACCGAACACCTATTCCTGCTGGGGGACTTTAATGCCAGGGTTGGGGCCGACCATGACTCATGGCCCTCCTGCCTTGGGCGCTATGGCGTTGGAAGGATGAATGAGAACGGGCAGAGACTGCTTGAGTTGTGTACCTATCATAACCTCTGCATCACCAACTCGTTCTTTCACACTAAACCCTGTCACCAGGTTTCATGGAGGCACCCAAGATCACGTCGTTGGCACCAGCTAGACCTCATTGTCACAAGGCGAGCCGCCTTAAACAGTGTTCAAATCACACGCAGTTTCCACAGTGCGGACTGCGACACCGACCACTCCCTGGTGTGCAGCAAGGTTAGACTCAGACCAAAGAAGTTGCATCATTCCAAGCAGAAGGGCCACCCGCGCATCAACACGAGCAGAATTTCTCACCCACAGCTGTTACAAAAATTTCTAAATTCACTTGTAACAGCCCTTCAAAACACTCCCACAGGGGATGCTGAGACCAAGTGGGCCCACATCAGAGACGCCATCTATGAGTCAGCTTTGACCACCTACGGCAAAAGTGCGAAGAGAAATGCAGACTGGTTTCAATCTCATAATGAAGAGCTGGAACCTGTCATAGCCGCTAAGCGCATTGCACTTTTGAACTACAAGAAAGCCCCCAGCGATTTAACATCCGCAGCACTTAAAGCAGCCAGAAGTACTGCACAAAGAACAGCTAGGCGTTGCGCAAACGACTACTGGCAACACCTATGCAGTCATATTCAGCTGGCCTCAGACACCGGAAACATCAGAGGAATGTATGATGGCATGAAGAGAGCTCTTGGGCCAACCATCAAGAAGATCACCCCCCTCAAATCTAAATCGGGGGACATAATCACTGACCAACGCAAACAGATGGACCGCTGGGTTGAGCACTACCTAGAACTGTACTCCAGGGAGAATGCTGTCACTGAGACTGCCCTCAATGCAGCCCAGCCTCTACCAGTCATGGATGAGCTGGACATACAGCCAACCAAATCGGAACTCAGTGATGCCATTGATTCCCTAGCCAGCGGAAAAGCCCCTGGGAAGGACAGCATTACGCCTGAAATAATCAAGAGTGCCAAGCCTGCTATACTCTCAGCACTACATGAACTGCTATGCCTGTGCTGGGACGAGGGAGCAGTACCCCAGGACATGCGCGATGCCAACATCATCACCCTCTATAAAAACAAAGGTGACCGCGGTGACTGTAACAACTACCGTGGAATCTCCCTGCTCAGCATAGTGGGGAAAGTCTTTGCTCGAGTCGCTCTGAACAGGCTCCAGAAGCTGGCCGAGCGCGTCTACCCTGAGGCACAGTGTGGCTTTCGTGCAGAGAGATCGACTATTGACATGCTGTTCTCCCTTCGTCAGATACAGGAGAAATGCCGTGAACAACAGATGCCCCTCTACATTGCTTTCATTGATCTCACCAAAGCCTTTGACCTCGTCAGCAGACGTGGTCTCTTCAGACTACTAGAAAAGATCGGATGTCCACCAAAGCTACTAAGTATCATCACCTCATTCCATGACAATATGAAAGGCACAATTCAACATGGTGGCTCCTCATCAGAGCCCTTTCCTATCCTGAGTGGTGTGAAACAGGGCTGTGTTCTCGCACCCACACTTTTTGGGATTTTCTTCTCCCTGCTGCTTTCACATGCGTTCAAATCCTCTGAAGAAGGAATTTTCCTCCACACAAGATCAGGGGGCAGGTTGTTCAACCTTGCCCGTCTAAGAGCGAAGTCCAAAGTACGGAAAGTCCTCATCAGAGAACTCCTCTTTGCTGACGATGCTGCTTTAACATCTCACACTGAAGAATGCCTGCAGAGTCTCATCGACAGGTTTGCGTCTGCCTGCAATGAATTTGGCCTAACCATCAGCCTCAAGAAAACGAACATCATGGGGCAGGATGTCAGAAATGCTCCATCCATCAATATTGGCGACCACGCTCTGGAAGTGGTTCAAGAGTTCACCTACCTAGGCTCAACTATCACCAGTAACCTGTCTCTAGATGCAGAAATCAACAAGCGCATGGGTAAGGCTTCCACTGCTATGTCCAGACTGGCCAAGAGAGTGTGGGAAAATGGCGCACTGACACGGAACACAAAAGTCCGAGTGTATCAGGCCTGTGTCCTCAGTACCTTGCTCTACGGCAGCGAGGCCTGGACAACGTATGCCAGCCAAGAGCGACGTCTCAATTCATTCCATCTTCGCTGCCTTCGGAGAATACTTGGCATCAGGTGGCAGGACTATATCTCCAACACAGAAGTCCTTGAAGCGGCCAACACCCCCAGCTTATACACACTACTGAGTCAGCGGCGCTTGAGATGGCTTGGCCATGTGAGCCGCATGGAAGATGGCAGGATCCCCAAAGACACATTGTACAGCGAGCTCGCCACTGGTATCAGACCCACCGGCCGTCCATGTCTCCGTTATAAAGACGTCTGCAAACGCGACATGAAATCGTGTGACATTGATCACAAGTCGTGGGAGTCAGTTGCCAGCATTCGCCAGAGCTGGCGGGCAGCCATAAAGACAGGGCTAAATTGTGGCGAGTCGAAGAGACTTAGTAGTTGGCAGGAAAAAAGACAGAGGCGCAAGGGGAGAGCCAACTGTGCAACAGCCCCAACAAACAAATTTCTCTGCAGCACCTGTGGAAGAGCCTGTCACTCCAGAATTGGCCTTTATAGCCACTCCAGGCGCTGCTTCACAAACCACTGACCACCTCCAGGCGCGTATCCATTGTCTCTCGAGATAAGGAGGCCCAAAAGAAAGAAAGAAAGATATGCTAACTTGCACCAAGTCGCATTAACCCATTACCCTATGCTTGCTGACCGACATTGGCTCTCAGTCCCACAATTGCATGGTTTAAAAACGCTCATCCATGTTTGCAAACTCCTCCATGGCCTCACTCCTCCCTATCTTTATAAAAATCTTGGTAAAAACTTTTCGTTCCTTTTTCATTTATCTAAGTTAAGACTAAGTTAAGCTTAAGATTAAAAATGGCAGATCTCAGACCCGTGTTATGCTCCTCTTGCTCAATGTGGGAGCTCAGGGACACGGCTGATGTCCCTGACTCCTTCACGTGCTGGAAGTGTGTCCAGCTGCAGCTCTTGTTAGACCGCATGACAGCTCTGGAGCTGCGGATGGACTCACTTTGGAGCATCCGTGATGCTGAGGAGGTCGTGGATAGCACGTTTAGCGAATTGGTCACACCGCAGATTAGGATTGCTGAGGGAGAAAGGAAATGGGTGACCAAAAGGCAGAGAAAGAGCAGGAAGGCAGCGCAGGTGTCTCCTGCGGTCATCTCCCTCCAAAACAGGTATACCGTTTTGGATACTGTTGAGGGAGATGGCTCACCAGGGGAAGGCAGCAGTAGCCAGGTTCATGGCACCGTGGCTGGCTCTGCTGTTCAGAAGGGCGGGAAAAAGAGTGGAAGGGCTATAGTCATAGGGGATTTGATTGTAAGGGGAGTAGATAGGCGGTTCTGTGGTCAAAAACGAGACTCCCGAATGATATGTTGCCTCCCAGGTGCACGGGTCAGGGATGTCTCAGATCGGGTGCAGAACATTCTGAAGGGGGAGGGTGAACAGCCAGTTGTCGTTGTGCACATAGGCACCAATGATATAGGTAAAAAACGGGATGAGGTCCTACAAGCAGAATTTAGGGAGTTAGGAGCCAAGTTAAAAAGTAGGACCTCAGAGGTAGTAATCTCAGGATTGCCACCAGAGCCACGTGCTAGTCAGAGTAGAAATGAAAGAATAGTCAGGATGAGTGCGTGGCTTGAGAGATGGTGCAGGAGGGAGGGGTTCAGATTTTTGGGACATTTGGACCGGTTCTGGGGGAGATGGGACTATTACAAATTGGACGGTCTCCACCTGGGCCGGACTGGAACCAATGTCCTTGGGGGTGCTTTTGCTAACGCTGTTGGGGAGGGTTTAAACTAATGTGGCAGGGGGATGGGAACCAAATGAGGAGGTCAATGGACGATAAGGAGGTAGTAACTAAAGCCTGTAAGGAACGAGATAATGAAGTCAGTGTGACGAAGGGGAAGAGTAGGCTGGGAGCAGATGATGAACGCAAAGGGTGGTCTGAGGTGCTTTTGTTTTAATGCAAGAAGTGTAGTAGGTAAGGCAGATGAACTTAGGGCTTGGATTAGTACCTGGGAGTATGATGTTATTGCTATTACTGAGGCTTGGTTGAGGGAAGGGCACGATTGGCAACTAAATATCCCAGGATATCGATGCTTCAGGCGGGATAGAGAGGGAGGTAAAAGGGGTGGAGGAGTTGCATTACTGGTCAAAGAGAATATCACAGCTGTGCTGAAGAAGGGCACTATGGAGGACTCGAGCAGTGAGGCAATATGGGCAGAACTCAGAAATAGGAAGGGTGCGGTAACAATGTTGGGGCTGTACTACAGGCCTCCCAACAGCGAGCGTGAGATAGAGGTACAAATATGTAAACAGATTATGGAAAGATGCAGGAGCAACAGGGTGGTGGTGATAGGAGATTTTAATTTTCCCAACATTGACTGGGATTCACTTAGTGTTAGAGGTCTAGATGGAGCAGAATTTGTAAGGAGCATCCAGGAGGGTTTTCTCGAGCAGTATGTAAATAGTCCAACTCGGGAAGGGGCCATACTGGACCTGGTGTTGGGGAATGGGCCCGGCCAGGTGGTTGAAGTTTCAGTAGGGGACTACTTTGGGAATAGTGATCACAATTCCATAAGTTTTAGAATACTCATGGACAAAGACGAGAGTGGTCCTAAAGGTAGAGTGCTAAATTGGGGGAAGGCCAACTATACCATAATTCGGCAGGAGCTGGGGAATGTAGATTGGGAGCAGCTGTTTGAAGATAAATCCACATTAGATATGTGGGAGGCTTTTAAAGAGAGGTTGATTAGCGTGCAGGAGAGACATGTTCCTGTGAAAATGAGGGATAGAAATGGCAAGATTAGTGAACGATGGATGACAGATGAAATTGTGAAACTAGCTAAGAGGAAAAAGGAAGCATACATAAGGTCTAGGCGGCTGAAGAAAGACGAAGCTTTGGAAGAATATCGGGAATGTAGGACCAATCTGAAACGAGGAATTAAGAGGGCTAAAAGGGGTCATGAAATATCTTTAGCAAACAGGGTTAAGGAAAATTCCAAAGCCTTTTATTCATATATAAGGAGCAAGAGGGTAACTAGAGAAAGGATTGGCCCACTCAAGGACAAAGGAGGAAAATTATGCGTGGAGTCAGAGAAAATGGGTGAGATTCTAAATGAGTACTTTGCATTGGTATTCACCGAGGAGAGGGACATGACGGATGTTGAGGTTAGGGATAGATGTTTGATTACTCTAGGTCAAGTCGGCATAAGGAGGGAGGAAGTGTTGGGTATTCTAAAAGGCATCAAGGTGGACAAGTCCCCAGGTCCGGATGGGATCTATCCCAGGTTATTGAGGGAAGCGAGAGAGGAAATAGTTGGGGCCTTAACAGATATCTTTGCAGCATCCTTAAACACGGGTGAGGTCCCGGAGGACTGGAGAATTGCTAATGTTGTCCCCTTGTTTAAGAAGGGTAGCAGGGATAATCCAGGTAATTATAGACCAGTGAGCCTGACGTCAGTGGTAGGGAAACTGCTGGAGAAGATACTGAGGGATAGGATCTATTCCCATTTGGAAGAAAATGGGCTTATCAGTGATAGGCAACATGGTTTTGTGCAGGGAAGGTCATGTCTTACCAACTTAATAGAATTCTTTGAGGAAGTGACAAAGTTGATTGATGAGGGAAGGGCTGTAGATGTCATATACATGGACTTCAGTAAGGCGTTTGATAAGGTTCCCCATGGTAGGTTGATGGAGAAAGTGAAGTCGCATGGGGTCCAGGGTGTACTAGCTAGATGGATAAAGAACTGGCTGGGCAACAGGAGACAGAGAGTAGCAGTGGAAGGGAGTTTCTCAAAATGGAGACGTGTGACCAGTGGTGTTCCACAGGGATCCGTGCTGGGACCACTGTTGTTTGTGATATACATAAATGATTTGGAGGAAAGTATAGGTGGTCTGATTAGCAAGTTTGCAGACGACACTAAGATTGGTGGAGTAGCAGATAGTGAAGGGGACTGTCAGAGAATACAGCAGAATATCGATAGATTGGAGAGTTGGGCACAGAAATGGCAGATGGAGTTCAATCCGGGCAAATGCGAGGTGATGCATTTTGCAAGATCCAATTCAAGAGTGAACTATACAATAAATGGAAAAGTCCTGAGGAAAATTGATGTACAGAGAGATTTGGGTGTTCAGGTCCATTGTTCCCTGAAGGTGGCAACGCAGGTCAATAGAGCATAACCTCTGCATCTTTATACTCCAATCCTCTAGATGTGAAGGCTAGCATTCCATTAGCCTTTTTGATTATTTTCTGCATTTGCTCGTGGCATTTTAAAGATCTATGTACCTGAACCCCCAAGTCTCTTTGGACATCAACTGTATTTATCCTTTTTCCATTTAGAAAGTACCCTGCTCTATCCTTTTTTGTTCCAAAATGGATAACCTCACACCTGCCCCCATTGAAATCCATCTGCCACAGTTTTGCCCATTCATCTAGTCTGTCAATATCTCCTTGCAATTTTATGCTATCATCTAGACTGTCTACAATGCCGCCTAACTTTGTATCATCAGCAAATTTGGATATATGACTTACTATGCCATCATCCAAATCGTTAATGAATAATGTGAATAATTGAGGCCCCAACACAGATCCCTGTGGGACATCACTAGTCACATCCTGCCAATCAGAGTACTTACCCATTATCCCCACTCTCTGTCACCTACCAATCAACCAACTTCCTAACCATGTCAATAATTTGCCCTCAACACCATGGGCTTCTACCTTAGTTAACAGTCTGTTATGTGAGACTTTATCAAATGCCTTCTGTAAGTCCATATAAATAACATCCATAGACATTCCCCTGTCTACTACCTCAGTCACCTCTTCAAAAAATTCAGTGAGATTTGTCAGGCATGACCTTCCTGTCATGCATCCATGCTGGCTGTCCCTGATTAACTGAAATTTTTCTAGGTGTTCAGTCACCCTATCCTTGATTATAGACTCCAACAACTTCCCCAACACAGATGTCAGGCTAACTGGTCTGTAATTTCCTTGGGTCCCCCTTTCACCCTTCTTAAAAAATGGAGTGACATGTGCAACTGTCCAATCCAGAGAGACCACTCCTGAATCTAGGGAACTCTGAAAGACTATAGTTCGGGCATCTACAATGTACTCCCCTACTTTCTTTAACACCCTCGGATGGAAACCGTCAGGACCTGGGGATTTCTCAGTCTTTAGTTCCATTAACTTCCTTGTTACTGATGTTTTACTTACGTTAATTGTATTAAGTCCCTGTCCCCTATCGGCCATTAATATTTTTGGGACTTCCAGCAAGTTATCCTTCTTTTCAACTGTAAATATTTCTAGCTGAAGATTGTTGCAAATGCTTCAGCCTTATCTTTTGATAAGGATGGGGATATTTGTGGAGCCATCTCCTCAAGTTAGTTGTTTAATTGTCCACCACCATTCACGACTGGATGTGGCAGGACTGTAGAGCTTAGATCTGATCCGTTGGGTATGGGATCGCTCAGCTCCGTCTATCGCATGCTGCTTACGCTGTTTGGCACGCAAGTAGTCCTGTGTTGTAGCTTCACCAGGTTGACACCTCATTTTGAGGTATGCCTGATGTTGCTCCTGGCATGCTCTCCTGCACTCTTCATTGAACCAGGGTTGGTCCCCCGGCTTGATAGTAATGATAGAGCAGGGGATATACTGGGCCATGAGGTTACAGATTGTGGTTGAATACATTTCTGTTGCTGCTGATGGCCCACAGTGCCTCATGGATGCCCAGTTTTGCATTGCTAGATCTGTATGAAATCAATATGAACATACGAATTAGGAGCAGAAGTAGGCCATTCGGCCCCTCAAGCCTGCTCCGCCATTCAATAAGATCATGACTGATCTGTTTGTGTCTCGAATTCCATACTTCCATCTACCCTCGATAACCCTTGCCTAACAAGAATCACCGCCTTAAAAATATTCAATGTGCCCGCCTCCACCACCTTCTGAGGCAGAGAGTTCCAAAGTCGCACAACCCTCAGAGAAAATATTTCTCCTCATCTCTGTCCTAAAAGGGCATCCCCTCATTTTCAAACCATGCCCCCTAGTTCTGGACTCAGCCACAATAGGAAACATCCTCTCCACATCCACCTTGTTAAGACCATTCAGGATCTTATAAACTTCAAGCAAGTCTCCCCTTACTCTTCTGAAAACAAGCCCAGTCTGGCCAACCTTTTATCTTAAGACAACCCGTTCATTCCAGGTATCAATCTAGTAAACCTCCTCTGAACCACCTCCAAAGCACTTACATCCTTCCATAAATAAGGAAACCAAAACTGCACACAGTATTCGAGATGTGGTCTCACCAATGCCCTGTATAACTGAAGCATAAAATCCTTACTTTTATTTTCAATTCCTCTCGTAATAAAGGATAGCATTCCATTAACCTTCTTGATTACCTGCTGTACCTACATACTAACTTTTTGTGACTCCTACACTCGAACACCTAGTTGCCTCTGCACGTCAGAATTTTGCAGTTCTCCGTTTAAGTAATACCCTGCTTTTTTATTCTTCCTGCCAAAATGAACTTCACATTTTCTCACATTATACTCCATCTGCCACATCTTTTCCCACTCACTCAATCTACCTATATCGGTCTGTAACCTCTGTATGTCCTCTTCACAACATACTTTCCTATTTGTCCCATTTAGCATGGTGGTAGTGCCACACAACACGAAGGAGGGTATCCTCAATGTGAAGACAGGACTTTGTCTCCACAAGGGCTGTGTGGTGGTCACTCCTACCAATACTGTCATGGGCAGATGCATCTGCGGCAGGCAGATTGGTGAGGACGAGGTTAAGTATATTTTTCCCTCTTGACGGTTTTCTCACCATCTGCCACAGACTCAGTCTAGTAGCTATGTCCTTTAGGACTCAGCCAGATTGGTCAGTAGTGGTGCTACTGAGCTACTCTTGGTGATGGACATTGAAGTCCCCCACCCAGAATACATTCTGCACCCTTGCCACCCTCAGTGCTTCCTCCAAGTGCTGTTCAAGATGGAGGAGGGCGGTAGGTGGTAATCTGCAGGAGGTTTCCTTGCCCATGTTTGACCTGATGCCATGAGACTTCATGGGATCTAGAGTTGATGTTGAGGACTCTCCGGGCAACTCCCTTCCGACTGTATACCACCTCTGCTCGGTCTGTCCTGCCGGTGGGACAGGACATACCCAGGGATGGTGATGGCAATGTCTGGGACATTGTCTGTGAGGTATGATTCGGTGAGTATGACTATGTCAGGCTGTTGCTTGTCTGTGGGACAGCTCTCCCAACTTTGGCACAAGCCCCCAGATGTTAGTAAGGAGGACTCTGCAAGGTTGACAAGGCTGAGTTTTCCGTTGTCGTTTTCGGTGCTGAGGTCGATGCTGAGTGGTCTGTCTGGTTTCATTCCTCATTGACTTTGTAGCGATTAGATACAACTGAGTGACTTGCTCAGCCATTTCAGAGGGCATGAAAACCACATTGCTGTTGGTCTGGAGTCATATGTAGGCCAGAGCAGATAAGGACAGCAGATTTCTTTCACATTAGTGAGCCAGCTGGGTTTTTACAACAATCGACAATGGTTTCATGGTAACCATTAGACTAGTTTTTTATTTAATTCCAGATTTTTATTAGTTGAATTCAAATTCCACCTCCTGCTTTGGTGGGATTCGAATCCATGTCCCCAGAGCAATACCCTGGGTCTCTGGGTTACTAGTCCAGTGACAATACCACTATACCACCGCCTTCCCAGTAAGTGTGTAGTAAGAGGTGGCGTGGGGCCTCTTAGGGACAAGGAGGGTAATATATGCTTAGACGTGAGGGCAAAGCTAGAATATTTAATGAGTACTTTGTATCAGTGTTTACTAAGGAAGAGGATTGTAGAGTGGCAAATGTGACACCCTTATTCAAGAAAGAATGTAAGGACAGTCCTAGCAACTGCAGGCCAGTTAGTTTAACATCAGTGGTGGGTAAGGTTTTAGAACAGGCACTTGGAGAGGTCTGAGTTAATTAAGGATAGCCAGAATTGATTTGTGAAAGGCAGATCATGCTTGACTGATCTAATTGAATTTTTTGATGAACTAACAGAGAAGGTTGATGAAGGGAATGTGATGGATGTTGTCTATATGGATTTTAAGGAAGTGTTTGATGAAGTACCATGTAAAAGGCTGGTTAACAAAATTGAGACTCATGGAATAGGAGGGGCAGTGTCCAATTGGATAAAAAAAATTGGCTTAAGGACAGAAAACAGCCAGTCATGGTAAATGGTTGTTTTCAGACTGGAGGATGGTAGACAGTGGTGTTCCCCAAAAGTCAGTGCTAGGACCACTGCTTTTTATTTTGCTACATATAAATGATTTGGATCTTGGAATACAGAGTAGAATTTAAAAATTTATTAATGATACCAAACTTGGAGGAGTAGCAAACAGTGAGGATGATATGAACCGCCTGCAGCAGGACATAGATAGGCTAGCAGAATGGGCATACAAGTGGCAGATGGAATTTAATATAGAGAAGTGTGAGATGATGCATTTTGGCAGAAGGGATAGGATGTGGTAATATATACCAAATGGCACAGTTCTAAAGAGTGTGCAGGAACAGAGGTATCTGGGGGTGCATGTGCATCAATCTTTGAAGGTGGCAGGACATATTGAGTGATTCACAAAGCATGTTTATGTTTAGAGATACAGCACTGAAACAGGCCCTTCGGCCCACCGAGTCTGTGCCGACCATCAACCACCCATTTATACTAATCCAACACTAACTCCATATCCCTACCACATCCCCACCTGTCCCTATATTTCCCTACCACCGACCTATACTTGGGGCAATTGCTAATGGCCAATTTACCTATCAACCTGCAAGTCTTTTGGCTTGTGGGAGGAAACCGGAGAACCCGGAGGAAACCCATGCAGACACAGGGAGAACTTGCAAACTCCACACAGGCAGGACCCAGAATTGAACCCGTGTCGCTGGAGCTGTGAGGCTGCAGCGCTAACCACTGCGCCACTGTGCCGCCCAGTGGCGGCATATGGGATCTTGGGCTTCATAAATAGAGGCATTGAGTAAATAGCAGGGAAGTTATGCTGAACCTTTATAAAGCTCTGGTTAGGCCCCAACTGGAGTATTGTATCCAATTCTAGTCACCACACTTCAGGAAGGATGTAAGGGTCCTTGAGGAGGTTCAGAGGAGATTAACCAGAATGGTTCCAGGGATGGGGGTATTTAGTTACAGAATTAGGTTGGAAAAATTGGATTTGTTCTCCTTAGAACAAAGGACATTGAGGGGAGATTTAGT
This sequence comes from Heterodontus francisci, assembly GCF_036365525.1. Taxonomy (NCBI): domain Eukaryota; kingdom Metazoa; phylum Chordata; class Chondrichthyes; order Heterodontiformes; family Heterodontidae; genus Heterodontus; species Heterodontus francisci. Next base: position 73,232,839 of record NC_090375.1, read on the forward strand.
AGAAGTGTACAAGATTATGACAGGCTTAGATGTTAGACAAGGAAAAACAGTTCCCATTAACAAATGATACAAGGACTAGGGGACACAAATTGAAAGTTTTAGGCAAAAATGCAGGGGGAATATGAGGAAGCACTTTGTTGTGCAGCAGGTGTAATGACTTGGAATTCGCTGCCCACAAGGGTGGTGGAAGCAGTGATAAACAAAAACTTCAAGAGGAAGTTGGATGGCCACCTCAGAGAAAGAAGCACTATCCTGATGTCACACAGCCTAACCAGTTGATGCAATCCCAGGATGTGCAGAACTTGTCAATCACTCAGCAAACAACAAGCATTAAACTGCAAGATAAGCCATACATGAGTGTGCCTTAAAGGGCCAGGCACCAAAATTGCAGGTAAAATAATTTTTTAAGCATTTCTGCTATTGCCAAGTGTCAGAAAGTACTGTGGAGTGTTTTTGGAGGTGTTGTGAGCTCTTGCATTTGCCAGAGAGTGTTGCTGCATCCTCACAAGGATGGCAGAGGAGTAGGTGACTTGTCCACACAAAGGCTGCAACAGGTATGAGGGCAGCAGTGGCAGTGCCTCTGGGTCTGCAGAACAACAGGGTGATGGAGCAGGGTCCATGGAGAGGGCAAGCTCTGAGCGATTTCCTCTGTCAACCTGGAGCCGGACTCTTCCATGTTCCTTGACAGTGGCAAGAGGCTGTCTGGTAGGCCAGCCAATGTACCCAGCATCTCGGTGTGCATGCCCATCAGTGCACACCTGTATGCCACCCCATCAAGGCCCTCAACTGAGTCTTCTGCAGCAGAACTCATCTGCAACCTTCCCGTCCAGTGCCAAACAAACCATCCTTTCCCCCCCGGCCTGGCTTCAGCCCACGTAGTGATCCCAACTCTATCCTAGCCTCCAAGGTACGTGCAGTGCTATTTTCTGAGCTGGTGGCTGTGATTGTTCGATAAAGTGATGGTGCCTCTTCATTAGTGCTGTGCTGTTGCTCTCTCTCTCCTCCTGGCTGGGCATGCAGAAGTTCTCAGGTGTTTGAAAGCAGGAACTCAGAAGGGAAAATTTAGTGTGAGGAAAGTGGAGGTGGTGGTTGGGAAGCAAGCAGTCCAAGCTCACACTAACAGCAGCTTGCTTTTCATGCCAGATAGGAGGATGAGGGTATGCTCAGAGTTGAGAAGGGGCATAAGGCAGGAACATACCATCATTCTCAATGTTCTCAACAACGCCAGATCCCATGGGCTTTGTCGCAGCCAATCTATGATGCTGAGAGCCATCTCCTCCCTTGGGCTCAGGAGATGCAGACATCCTGTCCCCTGCTAGTTCTGCTCTGCTCACTTCTATTGTGTGCCACCTTGTCCTGCAAGAGAGAAGCCAGAATGTCAGTGATTATAAAGCACGGTGTTTGGGTGATGTGCATGCCATAGCTGAATAGCTGGAGGTATGCAGAAGCAGTAAGTGAGGCTGACAGCATTGGTTGGTATGTTAGGGTAAGGTGGAGTATCTGGATGTTAGGCATGAGTCCTAAGAACCAGGGAATGCTGGTGGTGATAGGCGTGTGGTGCATTGAGCAGGGTGAGATGTTGGTGGTATGGTAGGTAATGTCATGTGAAGATGCATTTACTGACCTTCCCTATCTACGTCAGATTATTAGACTTCTTGTGGCACTGCTGCTAGGTCCTCGGGTCCAGACTCCAGGAGTTGATCAACATGGCCAACAGCTCCCAAACCCTTCTGAGGGTGGTGTTTGAGGGCTTCCTGATCCCCCGTAGATCCATGGCTTCTCTCCTCCTGCCCACCTCCACCATTACTGCTTCCAGCACTGCATCTGTCACCCTGGAACTCTCTCTCTCTGCCTCCGTGCTCCAGTTTCCATCTTCTAACTTCCAGAAAAGTTATTCAGTGCAGCTTCCCTTTAAGTGGGGCAGCCTGCCTTTAAGATGAGAGTACCACCTGTACCACATTGTATCAGCACAGTGCTATTCGCACCTTGCTGAATGCAGAGTCAGTCGGCAGCATGAAGAGGAAGCCAGCAGCCAGTAACCCACTCAGCCCCACGCTACAATAAGGTAAATTCAGAGTAAGTTCAGAGAGGAAGTGAAAAATGTAGTAAGAGGGGCAAAGGGAGTATGAGAAGAGACTGGCAGATAACATAATAGGGAATCCAAAAGTCTTTTATAAGCATATGAATAGTAAAAAGGTACTAAGAGGTGGAGCCAATTCGGGACTATGCATGGAAGCAGAGGGCATGATTGAGGTACCAAATGAGTACTTTGCATCTGTATTTACCAAGGGAGGTCATTGAGATACTGGATGGGCTATAAATTGATAAAAAGGAGGTATTAGAAAGGCTGGCTGCACTTAACCAGGACCAGATGGGATGCATCTGAGAATGCTGAGGGAAGCAAGGAGGGAGTTATGGAGGTACTGGCCATAATCCTCCTTAGATATGGGGGTGATGCCAGAGGAATGGAGAATTACAAATGTTACATCCTTGTTCAAAAAAGGGTGTAAGGATAAACGCAGCAACTTACAGACCAGTAAGTTTAACATTGGCGGTGGGAAAGCTTTTAGAAACAATAATCTGGGACAAAGTTTACAGTCACTTGGACAAGTGTAGATTAATTAAGGAAAACAAGCACAGATTTGTTAAAGGCATATATCACATTTTAAGTAAAAGCAAAATATTGCAGATGCTGGAAATCTGAAACAAAAACAAAAAGTGCTGGAAATACTCAGCAGATCTGGCAGCATCTGTGGAGAGAGAAGCTGCCAGACCTGCTGAGTATTACCAGCACTTTTTGTTTTTGTTTCATGTTTAAGTAATTTGATTGAGTGATTTGATGAGGTAACAGATGATCACAAGTCGTGGGAGTCAGTTGCCAGCATTCGCCAGAGCTGGCGGGCAGCCATAAAGACAGGGCTAAATTGTGGCGAGTCGAAGAGACTTAGTAGTTGGCAGGAAAAAAGACAGAGGCGCAAGGCGAGAGCCAACTGTGCAACAGCCCCAACAAACAAATTTCTCTGCAGCACCTGTGGAAGAGCCTGTCACTCCAGAATTGGCCTTTATAGCCACTCCAGGCGCTGCTTCACAAACCACTGACCACCTCCAGGCGCGTATCCATTGTCTCTCGAGATAAGGAGGCCCAAAGAACAAGAACAGATGAGGGTAATACAGCTGATGTGGTGTATATGGACTTCCAAAAGGCACTTTGATAAAATGCCACACAATACACTTGTCAGCAAAGTTAAATCCCATGGAATAAACGGGACAGTAGCAGCATGGATAAGAAGTTGGCTGAGTGAAAGTAGTGGTGAATGATTGTTTTGTAGACTGGAGGAAGGTCTACAGTGGAGTTTTCTGGGGTCAGTACTGCTTTGCTTGATATATATTAATGATTTTGACTTGGGTGTACAGGGCAGAATTTCAAAATTTGTAGGTGACACGAACTGAGAAATATTGTGAACTGTGAGGAAGTGTAAGACACACAACTTATCAACAATTATTTACAAGTCTAGCCCTACTTAACTATGGATTCAACCTGATAAAGAAATAAATGCCAACACTCGTGAGTCTGTTGGAGTACCTTAAGCAATGGGCAGACATGTGGCAGATGTAATTTAATGCTAAGAAGTGTGAAATAATACATTTTGGTCGGAAGAACAAGGAGAGGCAATATAAAATAAAGGGTACAACTCTAAAGGGGCTGCAAAAACAGAAGAGACCTGGGGTATATGTGCACAAATCATTGAAGGTTATAGGGCAGGTTGAGAAAGTGCTTAAAAAGGCATATGGGATTCTGGGCTTTATAAACAGAGGCATACAATACAAAAGCAAGGAAGTTATGATGAATCTTATGAAACATTGGTTCAGCCTCAACTGGAGTATTGTATCCAATTCTGGAATGATGTGAAGGCTTTAGAGAGGGTGCAGAAAAGATTTACAAGAATAGTTTCAGGGATTAGGGACTTCAGTTACGTGGATAGATTGGAAAAGCTGGGTTGTTCTCCTGAGAGAAGAGAAGGTTGAGAGGAAATTTGATAGAGGTGTTGAAAATCATGAGGGGTCTGGACAGAGTAGACAGGGAGAAGCTGTTCCCATTGGTGGAAGGATCAAGAACAAGAGGACACCGATTTAAGATGATTGGCAAAAGAACCAAGAGCAACATCAGGAGAAACTTTTTTTTAACACAGCAAGTGGTTGGGATCTGGAATGCACTGACAGTGTGGTCAAGGCAAATTCAATTGTGGCTTTCAAAAAGGAATTGGATAAACACCGGGAGAGAAAAGATTTGCAAGGTCGGGAAAGGGCAGGGGACTGTGACTAGCTGAGCTGGTCTTGCAGAGCACTGGCAAGGACATGACAGGCTGAATGGCCTCCTTCTGTGCTGTAACAATTCTATGATTTTAAATGAGTTGGGAGCACCAAGTTTGCATGCTGCCCACCTTCAACAGAACCGGCACAGGCAGGTCAAAACATTGTGATCTCTGTGCCCAAAAAAAGGGGCAAGCGAAATTTTAGCACAGTATCTCCCTGCTCTGGGAATGTCAGAATGCCTGTGGCATCAGAAGAATAGAAACATAGAATGATTACAGCTCAGGAACAGCAAATGTTTTCCCTATAGATGAAGTAGATAGAGATGACCTGTTCCTATTGGCAGGTCGAGAACCAGAGGACCAGAGGATTTAAAGTGATTGGCAAAAGAACCCACAGGCGACAGAAGGAAAAACTGTTTTGTGCAGTGAGTGGTTAGGATCCGGAATGCAATGCCTGAAAGGGTAGTGCAGGCCGATTCAATCATAGTTTGCAAAAGGAAATTGGATAATTATCTGAAGAGAAAATATTTGCAAGGCTACAGGAAAGGATGAGGGAGTGGGACTAGCTTAGTTGCTCATGCAGAGAGCTGGCATGAACACAACAGGCCAAACAGTCTCCTTCAGTGCAGTAACCATTCTATGATTCAAGGAAGTAGCTCGGAACTCCTCAATTATCATGATATTATTGGTCCTGCCCCCTCCAGGAAAGCTCCAGAATCGTGAGGCAATATAAAGGAGATGGAAACCTGATAACTAGCTTCATCCCTTCTATCTTCACCTTGCACATAAGAAATATACCTTCCCAAGGAAAATTGGTTTTACAAACAAACTAACTTGGATATTGTCCAATATGTACAGGTAAATACCCAGGCTGTGACTGAATCTGAAAAAAATCTGGAAAGCAGTCTTTCTCCATTGATCAATCACCAGATTTCAACCTCACTCCAAAGTGAATCCCCATCCTCATCCTGTTCTAAAGTTAACTCAAGCAACTAAAGCAAGAAAAAGGAAAACAATTCAAATCCTAGTACACCCCCACCCGAAGCTTTCAGTTTATACAACAGCACTCCCAAGCCACAATAAAATACACTCCAGGTGCACTTCAAATAACAACCGTCATGGCAAAAGGCCTTACTTACAAATGGCTGGCGTACCTCTCCCATTCGCAATTATCCGATCCTTAACTCACCATTTTAGCTCAAAATATAATCGGATGGCTTTTCAAATTGTTTGCCTTTAAATACCAATTGATAGAATGTTTTGAGGGACTGGCTTTCCTACTGATGACATGGACCGTCAGGGAAATATATCTATGCCTAAAGTGCATTCTGATTTAATGCTCAATCGTTACACAGCAAAACATATGTTTCATCAGGCTTTAAACAATTTGAGTTACACTTAGCTTTCTCTTTGTAATAGTATTTCTGAAGAGAAGTACTATGCATAAGTGAATTCTGAGAATCCAGATCCCAGAAGAACCTTTCAATTAACTACACATTACTAGACAAGAGTAAACAATTGACAAAGTTTTCATTTCCTACAAAGGATACACTTCCACATGTACCAAATTATCTTAAGTAATACTTTCAAGAGATTTTCTGAGATTTTACTAATCCAGATACCTCCATTTACTGTTGGTCCAGTCTTTCAATTTCAATCCAGGTAGCTCCATCCAGTTGTCCAAACTAATCGTTAGCATGGACCCTTTCATTACCTAAAAACATGTAACAGATTTTTTTTATTGAGAGACCACATGAAGGGTCAGACCTATAGTGCAGATTGAAAGAATTAAGAGATAAATTATATTATAAAAATACTCATCAAGTGATGGCAAGCTTGGGTTTTAGAAGCCTGAAAGTTGGAGGAGGAAGGGAATACTGAGAGAGGGAAGGAGTTACACTGAAAGTTTGAAGAACCTAGAATTAATGAGTTACAGTAGGAGGCCATACTATGAATCTTGATCTCTACACAAAAAATATAGGGAGAAGCCTTAGTATGTAGAATGGGAAAGAAGTGTGGGAGCAATATTGAAATTTTGGCAGACAGGTTGAGTTCAGAGTTATGAAAGAAGTGAAATATTTAGGACAAAGGAAGATTTTTAGTAGTGGACAATACAGCCAAAAATATTGATAGATGAAGAAGGCCTACAAGTGGAGCCATTAAAGGTGGGAAACAGTAGTTGTTGTTTAGAGATGCAAAAAAAAAACTGAAGGGAACCAGAGAGCCAATATTCTGCATCACTTCTGGCACATTTCCATCTTAAATCCAGTGGGAATGCCACAGAATGGGCATTAATTAGGCTGGATACATTGAGTCCTGCCTTTCTCAGCACTTTCCATGATTGGGTCAGAGCCTCCACATCTCCAAAATATAGCCTGCCATGTCAGAGGGGGTGTGACTGGGAGAAGGGAATTAAAGGCCAGTTTATGGGGCCTACATGGGGTTGTAGGTATGGGTCTGAACCACAAGACTTCAAAATTATCTGGCAAATTTTCAGCTCTCTTATAATGGGGGCTGATGAACACCTCAACAGCCATTTTCCTACAGTCCATATTAACATTCTTGGCTTCCCCTTACTGGCAGATGCCCAAGAAGTGTCCCTAATGGTGCAGCCACCTACCATTAGCATTACAATGAGGTGATTATCTTGTATATTTCAGTGGGATCAACATCAGAGGTAACCAGTGGGTTGCTCCCAGCACTTTCTTTCTTTCTTTTGGGCCTCCTTATCTCGAGAGACAATGGATACGCGCCTGGAGGTGGTCAGTGGACTATGGAGTGACCTCTCCATGGCGCATGCCTGGGCAAATTTATGGAGGTTGAGAGTTGCCCAGTCGTCAAAACCCCCCTCTCGGCCTTTCTGGTGGGGTCCAAAGGAGTGCAGGACACGACGTTTGGCACCAGTATGGCTGCAGGAACTGCCGGAAACATGCCAAAGGTGACACATGACCGCCTACGGGGTTCCGCTCCGGATTTTCTGTTAGGGTTTACTCCCTTAGCCTTGGTCTCTCCCGAGACGCCCACAAGGCAGTGGGGTTGTTGGGGCCCCTACACAGGTGTAGGATAGAGAATCAGAGCGGGCTAGGATAAAAGGCCTGCATTTTTTTTGAAACAAATATTTTCAATGACCCACTGTAGAAAATCATGGTGCAATTATTCAGGCACTTCACTGCAAGGCGACTAGAAACAGTTCATACAGATACATATTTTTATTCTTTCACAGGATGTGGGCATCGCTGGCTAGACCAGCATTTATTGCCCATCCCTAATTGCCCTTGAGAAGGTGGGCTGCCTTCATGAACTGCTGCAGTCCATGTTGAGTGATGCACTGGGTAGGAGCAACTCTAAGCATGTATATAGCAAGTAGCATTGTGTGCTCAAGATTGCGGAGCTGGTGAAGATTTATAGATCACAAATCATTGAAGGTTTACGACCAATGCCATGAGGCTCTTGCAAAAACAAATATGGTGTTAGGAAACATTGTCAAGACATTCAAATATAAAACTAGAAATACTACCCTTTCTGGCACTGAATGAAACCCTTATCATTGCTATTTTTTTATTTCTTACATGGGATGTGGGCGTTGCTGGCAAGGCCAGCATTTGTTGCCCATCCCCATATATATGCAGTAGAAAACTGAGTGGCTTGCTAGGCCATTTTAGAGTTTAGTTTAGTTTAGTTTAGAGATACAGCACTGAAACAGGCCCTTCGGCCCACCGAGTCTGTGCTGACCATCAACCACCCATTTATACTAATCCTACACTAATTCCATATTCCTACCACATCCCCACCTGTTTCCCTACCACCTACCTATACTAGGGGCAATTTATAATAGCCAATTTACCTGTCAACCTGCAAGTCTTTGGCATGTGGGAGGAAACCGGAGCGCCCGGAGGAAACCCACGCAGACACAGGGAGAACTTGCAAACTCCACACAGGTAGTATCCAGAATTGAACCCGGGTCGCTGGAGCTGTGAGGCTGCGGTGCTAACCACTGCGCCACTGTGCCGCCCCACATTACTGTGGGTCTGGAGTCACATGTAGGCCAGACCAGGTAAGGACAGCAGAAATCCTTCCCTACAGGACATTAGTGAACCAGTTGGGTTTTTACAGCAATTGATAGTTTCATGGCACCATTATTGAGCCTAGCTTTCAATTCCAGTAATGGACTGAATTTTTGTTAACTGAATTTAAATTCCACCAGCTGCCGTGGTGGGATTTGAACCTGTGTCCCCAGGGCATTAACCTGGACTGCTGGATTACTAGTCCAGTGACATTACCACTACACCACCGCCTCCACAGACTTGATTACTGAAATGCTCTTCTTGTTTAGACATCACCTCCATCTTCATTAACCAACACTGACTTCCTCCCCCCACCCCCCCCCCCCCCCCGCCTCCACCCCCACCCCAGTTCATTCAATTCCTCTTCCTCATTTTCAAATCTATCCAGTCTTCTCTATCTCTGTACAAACCTCCAGGCTTACTTCCCAAAGCTGTCATTCTTCGAATTTTGAGCTCCTGTGGGTCTCTCTCCATCTGCCGCATTATTGATAACAGTTACTCTCTGGAATTCTGTTCCTAAACCCGCCTCACTCTCTACTTCTGTGTCTGTTGTGTGACGTTCTGTGCTGGGAGTGTTAATTTATAAAATCTACCCTTATATTCCATATACCCACTGGAACCGAAGCAATTATCTTCCACAATCATTATGGTAACTTTAGTATATCTAATTATCATTATATATGTTATAAAATATTATAATGCATAGGAAATAAGATACTAACATGCCATGCACCTCCGGGTGGGCCCTTCCCCAACACTATATGAGGAATGCTGTTGTGTTTTTCTAATTTCCACTGTAGGACTGATGGGTAATCAAACCTAAAATCTGCATCAGGGTGAAGAAGAGTGTCAAAGAGCAGTGCCACAGGGTTGGATGACCTGCCTTCAAGACCTTCTGATAAGTATTCCAAATCCTGTAAAAGGGAAAGTTATAATGATATTAGGGTTCTTGCTACATACCAGCACACCATTTATAGCTGTATATCCTTTTACATTTAATTACATTTTACTTGCCCACAGTGTCCTCATGCCCCACACATTTCCTTTGTTGAGAGATAGACTAGAGAGCTGCTCCATGTTGCTGCCAGTGATTTTATGGCGAGCCAGAAAGAAATGTGTCCTGGCCTTTGGGTTTTCTCTCACTCTATATGAGGAAGCGCTTGTCATCCCCATAGTGCTGCTCCCAAGTACAATGATTCAGACGGAGAATGAATTTGGTGGAAAACAGTGGACAAGAACTCTCGATGGGACATTTAGATAATGTGCTCTACTGCCATGCTTAACAAATTTAACACTGACACAGGTAGTGTGTATTCTTTTCTAAAGTTCTTAAAACATTGCACAAGTACAGTGTCTTATTTCTAATACATAAAATGATTTGTAATTAAGTATTTTATATGTAAGATTTTGCTGATGCTATACATTCCAGGCTACTTGAGCATTTCAAAGCAGAAATTAAGTATGCATTAACAACATAAGCTTGCAATTATACAGTGCCTTTAATATGATGAAACATTTTAAGGCATTTTACAGGAGTGTGGTGGAACAAAATTAGACACTGAGCCACATAAGGAAATATTAGAGCAGAAGACCAAAAGCTTGGTCAAAGAGGTAGGTTTTAAGGAGCTGGGATCCTACATTTAACTTTTAAAGAGCTGGCAGCCAAGATGGCCACCAGAATTTGCATTGAAATACCTCACATTCCAGGACATCAAAATGGAAATGCATGTCTAACGAGGTTCAATCCAGGACAATGCCTCATGAATTTGTAATCAGCTAACAGCTTCACTTCTAATGGCAAAACCTACAAAGCCACCTTGGAACATCAAGGGTCACTTACCTTCCGCAAGAGCAGCGGACCTGCAGGGAAAACGCCGGGAGCGGAGCCGATAAATTGAGCCCGAGGATCGAGGCCCAGTCACTTACCTTCTGGGAGAGCAGTCGAGGCGCGCCAGAGTTTGAAAACAAAGTGAGCAGTGACGTCACAGGAAAGCTACAAGGTGATTGGTTGGTGAGTAACAGTTGTTAGGAAATAGCTCTAAATAGCTGGGTAAGTAACTAAAGGTAAAGGGAAAGGTCTACAGTTTTTTACAATATCGTAGGTAGTTTTTTTTAGGGAATCAAGGTCCCTCGTGTAAATAATCTAATTTTTGGGTAATTTAATGATACAGAGAAACTGGAAAAAGAAGATATTGTAGAAATACATGGGGAAATTCGGTGTATGCTGGAGCATAAGAGCCCAGTCAAAGCAGCTGAAGTTCACCATTGTGATCGTGAACAATCCCGGATAAAAAAATTAAACCAGAGCATGGCTATGACTGTGAGACTGATGAGTGTGTGTGTGTATAGTTTCTTTTTACTTTGTGACCTCATAATGAAATGTTCCTGTTATCACATTTAATTTCGTGCGGTGGGGAGGTGTTACGACAATGTGCCTTGTTGAATGATAATTTTCTGCAATCCACTGACTAGAGATCTCAATTTATATTTTTTAAAAGACATTTTAAAAAAAGACCAGCTAAAAGGATGACTTTGCTGACAGCTTAAGATGGCTACTGAATTTACAATACTGTATCCTACACTGCAATGCTTTTGAGGAAGGAGATGAAATGTCTTCTCATATCCCAGCAAGAACCAAGATCCAGGAAGTTTAAAGGAACTGATTGTTCTTTTTAGCAATAGAGGAATACTGCTAACTGCTATGTTTGAATGACTGAGTGACTGTCATGTGACAAGCCCCTACCCATCTGTGGTTTTAAGCTTGTCTCTTTCTGCAGCAGAGACAGGAGAAGCAACTGGACTCTGACATTTGCAGACCCTAAGTTGGGGGTCTCTCTCTATCTCCATTGCAGCGTGAAAGCTTTCAAATCCTGCCTGTTGATAGGCCAGCTACAATCAGAAACCCCGTTGGAGGAAATCATTTGCATCGCTGTCTCCAAGAGACCCACCAAACCAATCATCTACCTTTTCAAACTAAAAGCCCTCAGGACAACTGAATTCAGCTCGGAGCCAGCCGAAACACCAAATGCAACAACCTGTATACCCCCTTTTTCTATGGACTCTAGCTCAACCAATCTACCTTTCCCCATTCAGTAACTTATTTGTGTGTGTGTAAACCTCCAGTGTGTGTGAGTGTGTGTGAGTGTGTGTGTGTGTGTGTGTGTGAAAGTTGGCGCATTGTTTATTATTTTTATTAGTTCGGTGTAGGTACAATAAAGTTAACCTCTTTCTTTGTTAACTCAAGGAAACCTGCCTGTTTGGTTCTTGTTATGATCATAGCAAGTAAGTAATCAAACACCTATTGAATTGGCCAGTACATGCACATTAAGAATTAAACCTGTTTTGGTCAAGCAAGGAGAGGAAAAAGAGGGAAGCCCTTCGACCCTCACTTGACCTTGGCAGCCACCTACAACTCTGTCTCCAAGACAAACCTGAACCAGTTAGCCCAGCCATAAAGTGCACTTCTACCAACCAGAGGCTTCAAGATCACAACTTCAGCTGGAAGACAATGGAATTACCAGACCCCATAGACAGTATATTATTCTTATTTGTTCTGGCCTTTAATCCAAACTAAACCGCTCCTTATCACTCTGTAAACTATTTGTGTGTGAGTGTGATTCTCGTGTGTGTATGTGTGTGTGTGTGTGTGTAAGTGAAATTGTAGCATAGTTTATTATTTTATTTAGAACGGGTTTAGATTTTAAGTAGAATAAACTAACTTCTTTCTTATTTAAACTCAAGAAAACTTGTCCGATTGGTTCTTTTATGATCACAACAAAGGTAAAAGGTTAAGCACTCAGTGAAGTGGTAAGCACATCCACTGTTTAAAAAAGGAATAAACCCCGTTGCTGTCAAACAAGGGGTAGGACAAGAGGGGAGCCTTGCAACCCCTCCTCACCTGATTGTAACACAGGATAGATTAGAATAAAAACAAGCAAGCGTAGTCCCACCCAGCTGGATGAGGGTGGTAACGCTTTGGAGCAGAATTTCATGGTCAACCATGTGAAAGGCTGCAGACAGGTGAAGGAGGACTAGGAGGGATAGTTTATCTTTGTCACTGTCAGATAGGATGTCATTTGTGACTTTGCTAAGAGCGGTTTCAGTGCTATGATGGGGATGGAAACCTGACTGGAGGGATTCAAACAAGTTCTCAGAAAGATGGGCATGGATTTGGAAGGCAACACTTGCAAGGACTTTAGAGAGGAAAGGGAGGTTTAAGATGGAGTGGTAGTTTTCAAGAACAGGGGGGTCAAGGGTTGTTTTTTTCTGAGGAGAGGGGTGATGACAGTAGACTTAAAAGGAGAGGGGGACAGTACCTGAGCAGAGAGAACCATTAATAATGTTAGCTAACATAGGAACCAGGAAGGGACGTTGAATGGTCAACAGTTTAATAGAAATAGGGAGAAAGAGGTAGGTCTCATTGACCAGATGAGCTCAGACAGAGCATGAAGGGAGATAGGAGAGAAACTAGAGAAACATGCAAATTCAGGGTTAGGGCAAGGGAAAACCTTAGAGGAAGTTAGGGCCAGTGGGCTAGGGAAAGGGAGGGAAGCAGCAGAGGCAATGGATCAGTTGGTCTTGATCTTTGTAACAAAAACAGTCCATCTCATTGCACTTATCATTGGAGGTGAGTGTGGAGGAGGCAGAGGAGGGTTAGTGGTGGAGAGAAGCCAGGTTTTAACTTTGTCTCCCTGGATGATCTTTGAATAGTGGGCAGTTTTAATGATGGAAAATATAGCCCAATAATGCTTTAAGTGGTCCAGCCAGATCTGGTGATGAATGGTTACAAACCAAAGACCTTCAAATCTGTGTTCCTTGGACTGAAGAGAGTGGAGATGAGGGGTATGCCAAGAGGAATGATTAGGGTGGTAAAGAGTAATAGATCTAGTGAGGCCAAGGGCATCAAAGGTGGTGGAGATGGGTATGATTTAGCAAATCACTAGCTGCCCAGATGGTATGATGAATTAAAAGGTTAGATAGCTGAGAATTGAGAGTGCAGAGGTAACGGAGAGCTTTTTCCAGCATCGGACACAAAAGTGGGTTTGCGGGGGTAGAGGGGAATGTGGATAGGGAACAATTCACGAAATGTTCAGGGATTGCCTTATTAATGACAGTAATGATAGGAATAGTAAGGCTGCATGAGATGGCAAGATCGAAAAGGTGGCCTTGTACATGGGTAGGGAAGTTTTTATGAGGGGAGAAATCTAGGAAGGAAAGAAAGGCAGTACACTCAGAGGAGAGAGAACAAGAAGAGTTCAGACAGAGGTTAAAATTACCAAAGATGAGAAGTCACTCAGTGCAGAGGCAAGAAAAGAGATCTCAGTGAGAACTTTGGAGTGATATTTGGGTGGGCAGTACAGAACAAGGATTTTAAATATGAGCTGTGAAGGGTGGGACAAGGTGAGATACCTAAAGGAAGAGACGTTGCCGGAGGAGCAGGGGAACAGACCAAGCTGTGATTTCGAGATAAGGGGCTAGATTTTACTGGCCCCCTGATGTCGGGGATCATAGCGGGGGGGCCCGGAAAATGGCTCCGGGAGAGGTCCAGCACGGGCCTCGATGCCAGGAAGGCCCTGCCCCACATTTCTGGTGATGGCAAGGCCTTGTGGCGGCCCTCTGCCACCCAGCGGTGGCATTACAATTTGAATATGTTAATGTATTTAAACTAATGAATTAAATACTTACCCACTCCCGCCGTCAGTCCCGGTTCCATATTGGTGGCAGCAGCCGGCAGTCCTGCGCCTTCGGATCTCTGTTCGGAGGTCTGAGGTGGAACACTGGTTGGGAGGGGGGAGCAGGTAAGTTTTCAGGGCAAGTGGGGGGAGCGGGGTTAAACATTTTCAATTAGTCTAGGGAGTGGTAAGAAAGGGTAAAGTTCATAGTTTATTAACTTTGGTGGGTGGAGTGGGGAGGTCGGGAGCACAAGGTAAGTTTTTTGTGGGGGAGAGAGCAAGTAACAAATTTGACAGCAATTGTGGGGGGGGGGATGATGGTGGGAGAGGGTGGGGATAACTTTATTTAATTTTTAACACTCATGTAACGTTAAAAATTTAAATTACATTGAAGGGCTGGAAGCCCTTTAAAAATAGCATTGGCCTCTGCGCAATGACGCTGGACGCCGTTGCCGGGGTTGGACCGCCCATCCTCTCCCATGTCATCAGGTGGGCGGGGGTCCGCCCCAGCCATGTAAATGCGGAGTAAATCCCATGCGTGCGTACCACCATTTTTGAAGCTCGCCGCCAAGATCGGCGGTCAGCTGGTAAAATTCAGCCCAAGGGCTACAGAACTGTTGCCTCAGTTTAAGCGAGGCAAGTGGTGGAAGGTATAGCCAGGCCGGAAAGCTTTATTAAGGAGAAAGGTGTCATCACTCCTCAATTATGTCTCCGTCAAGGCCATAATGCCAATGTGATTCTCCACAATAAGCTCATGGATGACAAGGGCTTTATTCACAAGTGGAGGAAGATGTAGAGGGGAACAGTTTAGCTGGCCTATGGGCAGAGTTTACAGAGTTAAAAGATTGTACTTTTGTACATTTGATAAGCTCTTTAAATTAAGACCAAACTTATGAATAATAAGTAAAACAATAAACAACATTGAATGCATAAATACAAAATGCTGTCAACACACTGACCTGATCCACAACAGAAAAATGCCTTCCTTCTTCCAGCTTGTTATGAAGGATTGGGTTTGGATGTACAGTCCCTGGAGCCATGTATGGTCTATGTCCAGAGAGCAGGTAGGAAAGACACATCCCAGAGGGACCATTTCCTGGATTAACAATTTTAGCAACATTGTTATATTAACATAATGTTTCTAAAAACAAGTATTAAAAAAATTGGGATCTTGTTAATTTAAGCTGCCCCATGGATGGTAATCGACCAGTGCGGGTAAGCCACCCGTTTTATACTTTGTGTGATTTTACTCTCCATCAAAATCAATGGAAGGTGAAATTACACAAATTGTGAAACAGGAGCTGTGCCAGGCAGGTTAAGTTAAAATGACCCCATAAAACTTCCAGATCTACAACTTCAAATAATATGACAGTTTTAATAACTCAAATGTTAAATTAGAGAATGAAATCAACAATAAAAATATAAACCTAAAAATTTATATTTGTGGTATAACTGCAGGAACAATTAAACCTTTCATGTAATCCAGGTTTAATCCATTTAAAATAAATGTTAATACAATCCCCACTGCTTATAGTGAGTACATTCATACAAACGTGATTTACACGCAATATGCAATGGCCAGTGTAAACGTCTGATAATAACAGAGTTTAAGCCAACAGTTATATTTAAAATATCAAGCCAGTCTTTACATTTGACTCGATAGTTAATATTCCTTTCCCATTTTGAATCTAGGTTTGACTGATTTCCAAGAAACATTTTCAACCCAAGAATTTACAGTAATTCAAGCAAGTGCATCCCATGACTGGAACATAACAGTGCATGTGAGACAGCTTCAAGATTGGGTATCATTTAAAAAGCTAATGAATTTAGACCATTGATGTAGCTGGTTATTTTCTGGAGTTGTCATCTGACCAAAAGGTGAAAACAATTGAACAAACACTAACTTCATTAGCTCATGCAGATAGTCATAGAGAGATACAGCACTGAAACAGGCCCTTTGGCCCAATGAGTCTGTGCTGACCATCAACCACCCATTTATACTAATCCTACATTAACCCCATTTCCCTCTCACATCCCCACCTTCCTTCAACTCTCATACCACCTACCTACACTAGGGGCAATTTACAATGCCCAATTTACCTATCAACCCACAAGTCTTTGGCATGTGGGAGGAAACCCACATGGTCACAAGGAGAACTTGCAAACTCCGCACAGGCAGTACCCAGAACTGAACCTGGGTTACTGGAGCTGTGAGGCTGTGGTGCTAACCACGGCACCACTGTGCCACCGATTGGGCTTAGTCTTGTACCAAGTTAATATGAAATCTTGGAGGTTCTGTATTTCATACACATTATCCATTTGCATTATCAATTTAAAGCAGTGGCTGTGTATGTAGCTCTACTGCTTTAATATGGATTGTTTTATTCACTCCTTCAATTACTACGCAGATAACACTCCTGTTCTAGTTTGATCTAATGTGGTAACATGGTAACAATGCCTCGAGTCAATCTGATGAGCTGATTATGTCCTGGTGGAGCAAAGTAGGGAGTAAGCACCACTGTTTCAGCCTAAAATAAATGGAGCACTTAAGATGCTATAACTCACAACTTTGAAATTGACTTTAATACAAATGGTAATGATTATCCCCTTTTGGCAGAGGTAAGTAACTGTCCATTTGAAATGTTTTCTCGGCTATGAGAATGAGTACAGTAACCAAAATTGTGATCCTAAAAATCCTACTTCAATTAGAAGAGTGAAAAAACCTGGTAGGAACAAATGTTCAATGCAATAGAAGAACAAAAATATAGGAAGTGTTTAGTGTGGCTTATTTTCAACTAGTTAAGAAATTGCCAAGTACACAGATTGTCTACCATCATAAGGGATAAAAAAAATCAGTTCATCAACAAATTAGAGCAGTGAAATTATGGCCGGGATTTTACCCTTGGCAGACGGGAGCTATGCACCGACTGAAAAGTCGGTGGCGAACCCGCTTCCGCCTGGCCTGGGAATCTGACCCGCATTTTGCAGGCCCCAGCCTTTAAGTGCTCTGTGGGACTTCCACCCACTTGCGGCAGGAAGTCCTGCCTAATAGAGCTGCCGGCCAATCACCGGGAGCATGGCCACTGCTGGGACTGCAGCCGAGCTTACAGAAGATGATGTCGGGAAATCCTGCGAACTAAGGTAAAGTTTTGTTGCCTCATCGGGAGTGATCGGTCAGGCCCCGACGAGGCAAGGGTGGTTGATTGGGGGGACGGGGGCGTGTTGGGGGTGGTTGGGGCAGCGGGGGCGGCCCTCCATCAGGCACAGGGTGCTTGATTAGGAGGCCTCCCCTCCCCCAGTCCGTCAGAGAGCTGCTTGCTTTTGTCAGGTGGCTTTTCTTGGGCCTGGGACACCCGCCTGCCAAGGTTAAAATTCCTGTGGAGGCAGGCCTTGATTGGCCCGGGGCGGGCGGGCCGTGTTTTGCCACTGCCACCCTGTGTAAAGTGGTGGTGGAGGCGAGATTGGGTCGGGAAGGGCCCCCGAGCCACCCGCTCCATTTTACGCGCCCCTCACCCCACCACCTTCCTGCTCTTTGGGGAGGGTGTAAAATTCTGGCCCATAAGTCAATACGTTATACAGTGAATATTCAGTAATCTGGATCTGAAAACAAACTCCAAGTTGGTCATTTGTCTTCGGGTGATTGTGCAAAATTAGTCCTTTCACGAATTAACAACCCATTATAAAATTATGAGGGGCATTGATAGGTTAGATAGGAAGAGACTTTTTCCCTTAGCGGAGGGGTCAATAACCAGGGGACATAGATTTAAGGTAGGGACAGGAGGTTTAGAGGGGATTTAAGGAAAAAAGTTTTCACCCAGAGGGTGGTTGGAATCTGGAACACACTGCCTGAAGGGGTGGTAGAGGCAGGAACCCTCACAACCTTTAAGAAGTATTTAGATGAGCACTTGAAACGCCATAACATACAAGGCTATGGGCCAAGTGCTAGAAAATGGGATTAGGATAGGTGCTTGATGCCAGGCAAAGACTCGATGGGCCGAAGGGCCTGTTTCTGTGCTGTATAACTCTATATCTCATGATTTTCATTTGTGTTGAAGTCTATGTTTGTACTATCACCCAAAGTCAAAATTACCCCTGAGGAACCTGCTATGTTTAATAATGATTCCCACAGAATCCTTGTAGAGAATCATGTCATTGTAATTTATGCTTCTATTTTTTTTTGAACCATACAATAATCCTGTTTCTGGGAATACCGAACCTGCTTAACACGAATCTGACTGGTTCAGCTTGACCATCCATTGTGCACCCCACCTAATTTTAATTTCCATTGATTTAAATTTCCATTGACATCATTTTCCGGCCAGGTGATTTGGGTTAAAATTACACCCTGCAATATCTGGCACTGCAGCATTGCCTGGAGGGTCAGACAGAGGCCCTTGTTACTATATTTAGCTTATTGGATTAACAGGAGTAAACCATGTAGTAAGCTTTTTGTTGTTTCTCCAGAAGGAGCACAAGCTCTCACATGATCTGACTGATTGAAAAGTGATAGAATAAAGAGTCTGTCAGAGAATGGTTTAGATTATAAGCTATACAGCAAGTTTATTAATAACTTATTGTTAGTGGCAACAACGATACAAAAGTTAACTTATTCTCCCTCCTCAGATAACAAGAAACAGTAAGCAAAAGTGACACGCCACTACCTCTACTAAAAGGAATATAGCACCTTTGCAACCTCAAGACATCTGATTGCACTTTACAGCCAATTAAGTAATTTTGAAGTGTCGTCACTGTTTTAGTTTTAGTTTTTAGTTTTAGTTTTAGAGATACAGCACTGAAACAGGCCCTTCGGCCCACCAAGTCTGTGCCGACCATCAACCACCCATTTTATACTAATCCTACACTAATCCCATATTCCTACCACATCCCCACCTGTCCCTATATTTCCCTACCACCTTCCTATACTAGGGGCAATTTATAATGGCCAATTTACCTATCAACCTGCAAGTCTTTGGCGGTGGGAGGAAACCGGAGCACCCGGAGGAAACCCACGCAGACACAGGGAGAACTTGCAAACTCCACACAGGCAGTACCCAGAATTGAACCCGGGTCACTGGAGCTGTGAGGCTGCGGTGCTCACCACTGTTGTAATATAAGAAAATACAGAAACCAATTTGTACATACCAATATATTAACAACCTTCCTGTTCTTCCAATTGAGCCATGGGATTTTTTACCTGAGAGGACAGACGGGCCTCCATTTAACATTTCACCTGAAGGACAGCACGTCTGACAGTGCAGCAGTCCCTCAGTTCTGCAATGACTAGATCAAGTGCTCTGGATTGGATTGAAAACCCACAAAATTCTGGCTCAGTTGAAAGTGCTACCACTGAACCAAGGCTGACACCTATGGACCTATGCACTTAGATAGTATCTTTCACACCTTCAAAAGAGTCACAGCTAATGAATTACTTAAGCACAGTTACTGATGTGGGAAAATGCAGAGCCAATCTGCACATAGCAAGGTCCTACAAAGAGAAATGAGATAAATGACCAGATAATTTTTCACAGTTGGAGCACTTTAAAAGAAATTGCAGCAACAATGGCATACGTGCTAAATTAGGTTAGATGTCCTCAATATGGTGACCAAGAAACTCAGGTATTCTAACTGATCTCTTAACATGAAGGCCATTAAATAACAGCAGTGCTGGTGTTAAACTACTGCATGGCAGATTAAAAATAATCCTATCCTATATATATACTCGCACCTGTGCCCAGTTACTTCTGAATGTTACTTGTACTGGGATTCATAATGATCATAAATATTTGTAACAAAATAGTAGAGGGGAACTTACCTATAATTATGACAGGTATGTTTAATGAGAGGTCTCCAAGGAGAGTGCTTTCTTCCAGTAATGGCATTGCAATCTTTCTGGGACAATAATTGGGCAGTACTTCTTCTACTGTTTTATTTTCCACACTCAAACGTCTTAAGTCTCAATTCTGTTGTGGTTCAGATTAAGTGAAAGTAAATAAGATACTTCAGTCACAGTGTATTTTTCTCTCTAAAGGTAAGCTACAGTCTTTTATGCACACGTGCAAACTTTCAGTATCAAAGTAAGTGATATAACAATATGTGCAATTAAATTGTAAGTAAAATTAATATAGCTTTACAATATATATTTTCTTACAAAAGTCAATGCTTTCAGTTGTAAATAATCCAACATGAAGAAAGGAAAAGAACAAAAGCAATCTCCTTAATTTTAAGAGTAAAAAGAGCCACACAGTAGTGTTTTGGCTTTTCAATCAGCATCATGAACTCAGATCCCACCATCAGATTTTTTAGACTTTCCTGAGCAGATTGGCTGAGTTTTATCACTTCTCAGTTCACCTGGGTAATGGAGCACTAAATAACATTTCTCAACTGTCTCCTAGAGCAGTAAGGAGCAGAGAAACATAATGTGATCCCCGACGAGACATAGGGGTTGAATTTCCCAGACATTTCCACCATCGAAAGGCATTGGCAATAGTTTCCTCACTGGAAAAACTGGAGAAGCTGTTTCTGCTGCTTGTAGACCTTTAAATAGATTCCCTCAACTTTCCTTGTGATCCAGGAAGCATTCTGCAATCTGTCCACAAGTCACCATTGGCCCCATTTACTGCTTGTCAGCTAGTAGTGATGTGGATGAGAGTTTCTTGGAATTACCCCAATCGTGCACCTGGGGGTGAGGTATACTGTTTAGCTGGTGCAACTGTCAGGATCAGCTGTTAAAAGGTGGAAGTGAACAGTTCTTGACAGAGTACAGCCTACAGATCTTTTATTGAAGATTGCTGATGGGAGGCAGCATTTTCTGTTTCGCATTCTGCCAACAGACATCTGTACTTATTTCTGAGTGCTTCCCACAGGGTCATAAATCAGCAGATTTTCAGATACCCCCAATCCCTCACCCCACCCAACATCTAGGAAACTCCGGATGAGGTGTGGCATTCCCTATGAACATCTATCCCCATGTTTTTCTTGGCATCACCTGAGCGCCAGGATTGCAGGAGATGGCTGGCTTTGTGTTCTGCAAAGGTCATGGGACTAATGGCCCAAATCCCATGACAGCTGGCTCCTGGCATGGAGCCATTGTTGCGTGCATCTCTGGAGGGTGCTCCTGTGTAGCCTGGTCTTGTCTCCCACGTTTCACTGGCATGGGGGTGGGGGGGGGGGGGGCTGGGTGCATTGGGAGGGAACTGGAGACCTGGCATGAGCTGCTGTCCAGCATAATCATGTAGCTGTGAATCCTGGGTGGCTTGGTTTTCACCTCCTCTTCATCATCTTCCACCCCCTGTGCTACCTATTGCTGTGGTGGATCTGCATGAAATGAGTCACCGTAACCCAATTTGGATTGAGGAGACAGAATGGGCTGGGACTCTGGAGGTTCTGTCTGTGAGGTGCTTCACATGAATGCCACGACGATAGTGCAGGTGTTCAGTCCATAACCCCACACTGCAGGATGGCAACTTCAGCATTCCCAGGACATGAGCTGCATGCCTACCCTTGTCCTTGAAAGGTTTAAAGGTGGGAAAGCCCCTTTCAGAGGTTTGCCTTTGGTAGGCTCCTGCAAAGGGATAAGTAAATGAAGGTAAATCTGGCAATTAAAGAATATGTGCCAAATGGCATAGGAGAGATGATGTAATAGAAGTGAGGGTATTAAAATGGAGGAATGGGTATTAGAATCGTGCAAGCCAGTTGTGTGGTAGGAGAGCTGTATAATCATAATGTATGATAGGGAGTTGGAGCCACCGTCAATCAGAGACATTGTAAAAAGTTGCAGATGTTCCTACGATGGTCAAAGAAGAGAATGCGCTGTGCACTGTCTTCTCTGCCTTGCTGAGGATGCAGAGTGAGGAGCTCCAAAGGGCACAAGTGATAATCTGGGTGACTTGGTGGCATCTCCACCCAAGTGACTGTTCATCCTGTATTCAAACATTCGAAAACTGGACAAGTGAAGCTGTGCATTTTTCTCCTCAGACTTGATGTCATATCCTGCTGCCCTCTGAGCACAGAAGGCAATTTCATATTTACTTTTATGACACAGACAGAATAATGCTGTAAAACATGCAGTGAAATAATCTGAGAAAGAAATGAAAGAGTCAAGCAATGTTCTGGCCGTACTTTCTTGTCCCCTGGTGTTGACGAGTTGGCTGAAGAGTGTAATTAAAAGACTATACAGACGTTTCCTGCTGATTGGGCAGCTAGCTTGCCTTACACCAATTTTACATCAATTCTTGCACCAATGGGTATACAAATAAGCATACCCAGGAAATCTCTATGTATCTTCCTCTAAAAGCCAACAGCGGATGCAACACTTGTAACAGAGAGTTAAATTACATTGAGGAAATTGTGTGCCATACAAATAACTACCTGACAATCAGCTGGGTCAAAATTCTAAAACTCACTACCTAACTAGAATGACACAGCTCATGGGAGGAAGAGGAAGAGGAGGAGAAGGAGGAAGAGATGTATGAGAAGAAAGAAGAGATGTATGAGAAGAAAGAGGGCAAGGAAGGGGAAGATGCAGAGCAGAACAGCGCACAACCTGAGCAGGGAGGTACCCGCGGCTGGTGCAGGACTTGAAGGTCTCATCGGATGGTGTCAACGTCAGAGAAAATATGATCCAGGCATGCTTCACCTGAGTGCTTCTCACCCAGCAGGACTGCATGCTCTGGAACTGACTTTGATCTGCTGGTGAGAGCACTTCCATTAAAGACACAACATTGATTAGATCACTCATGCCACTAATGCCTGGTGCTCATCTGTCCAAGGGTCTTACCATCCCAGTTCAAAGGCCATTGGTTCCCATCACCACTTCATCCCTCTTTTCCAGTTTTGAATTAAAAAATGGAAGCTCACATTTGTGTCAACATTTATGTTCACAAAAAGTTACAAAGTGCACATTAACAAGTGAAATAAACCCCAGTGAACCACGCAGTGCACTGACTGACCCGATGGCCTTCACTCTTGGCCACTTCTATGCTGTGCTCCCCTTGTGGCCTTGGATGAGGTGTTCACGTGTGGCTGATTGTGGCTGAGATACAGTTGTCCTTGTCCTGGATGATGCCAGTAGGAGCACCTCCAGAGTCTGCTGCACCTGCGCCAATGCAGGGGCAGCCCCCGTCAAAGGGCCCTACTGCAGAGATTGTCCCTCAATCAGAGGGGCCAAGGAGGCTGATGATGATGGTGGTGCGCAGTGAGGGCTGGCATCATCATCCTCTTCAGCAACATCACCAGCCCTTGGAATGCACTTTGGATCGCTGGAGGGGACTGTCAGCTGAGGTGCAATTGGCATCCACTCCATGTATCTCTGCACTACCAGCTACTGACCAGTCCATGCTGCAGAGTGTGGCACGCATTCTGAATTGTCAATGTGCTGTTCCTGCATGTACTCCAAGTGCTGCTGCATGTGGCTCTCCCTGAGGTTGGCCACTCTCTCAATGGAGGAGCTCATACGTCCAAATCCCTGAGCCATGGTGGTGAACATGAGCTGAATGGACTCTTCCATTCTCACCCCATGATTCCGCACTGCCTAAGGGAACTCTGGCATGTGTGCACATATCTCTCACTGCTGGACAAAGTACAGCCTCCTTGTGACTCCCAAGGTTCTACATCTGTGCCCAGCTGAGCTTAGCTCTGTCTGTCCTCCATCCTCCAAGGGTGATGGCCCACAGCTTCCTCTGCCTCTCTCACTTCCTCCTGCTCACTAGTGATGTGCTCTTCCCCCAGTGACACCCTATCTAACTGCGCATGAGAACCCATCGTTGAGAGTGTATCGGCGCTGGTCTAGGGACTGCGTTTATGATCTGATGACACTGAATCTGCTGTTTCGGATGCCTGAGAGGCCAGTAGTGATGCTACTGTACTTTCATGCTCCGCCCTCCATGACTAACCCTGTAGGCAGCATAAGAACGAGATCATAAAAATTCGCCTATGACAGCAGATGCCTTTACAGAGCTGGGGATTCCCAATGCAAATGAGTCTTTGGCAAGCTGTATCTTATTTGCCTGCATCATAACAATCAACACACTGCAAACAAATTGCATGTGAAACACTTTGAGATATTTCTGAGAGATGTGATAAGTGCTATATCAATCCAAATTTTCAAGGAAGAAGCATTTTTTTGGAGCAATTAAGCTGAAGTTTTAAGTGTTTGAAATTTGTATCTTGTTGGGTCTTAATGGGTCTCAAACAGTTCTCTGTATCCAACTGGATGTTTCCAGCTGTTACTTGCCTGCAGAATGTGATTGGCTATAGCCACCAGAGACAAATAATAACAATTGCACTGCTGCACAGGTAAGCATTTTTCCCAATTGGCCAGGAATAAAGGGAGTTATAAACAATGGATAGCAGCTATGGATATATGCAGGAAAGCTCACGGTGCCTCAAGACTAATCATCTGGGTTTGCACACAGTGCTGAAGCTCACATATTCAGAACAATTAACTCAGATGAAAATGAATTGGAAATATTTAGCACAGTATGATTCATCAGGCACTTAGTGACTGTTATCATTACCTAAATCTACATAGTTCATCATTTCAAGCTCTCATTGTGTACTAACAATAAACCTTTTTTTTTAATCGTGTGTCCATGTGCTCAGCAATTCTTTTATCTGTGCTATCAACTATCTTGTACAGTCCTGCACTGTGACACCTACATAAATATTGTTCTGGGACTCCTGCTTTACAGATTTTGTTCTACTTTTTCTCTAGATCTTTAAATAGAATAGCTTTGCCTAGAGGTGATGATGAGGATGGGCAATATGTCATTTTGATCGGCTGGAAATGTGATATGAATTAGAACTGATGCAGCATTATTAAAGCCTAGCATCAAGATGGTCTGTGCTCAAGTTAACATTTTGATGACTGTGGCAGCATAACTATATATTGATACATGTTGTTATTGTTAACATAAAGAATAGAATAATTGAGAAACGATACCTGCACAGGACATTGCTTTTGTATTGCTTTAATACTTACTGCTAGGCTGGTGAGTTATCTTGTCCAGACATTATCAGACCATAACCATTGGCGACCATGCAAATCATTCTGTATTTGTGATCTCGGTTTGTGGGCTCGGAATCACATCTAAGGTTGGTTGAGACTATGCAAGAATGTCAATCATCAGACTGGATGTGACACAATCTTGACAATTCCTTTACATCCAATCAGAGGCTATTCTTTCAAACTGGAAGGCACTGGATGAAAAGTAAGGAATGTCTCGGTTAGAACTGGATGTATTTAAAAAATGTAAAAGTATGCTTGAAATACAGAATAGGGATAGAAAGAGGAAAATACAATGGGAAGGAAGAGACAGATGTGATATATTTTAAAGAAACTGTCTGTTTATTTTCGTGTGTCTCAGCACTAAAACATTCAGAATTTGTCGTCACAAAATAAGATTAGGGATTATTAATGTAAAAGGCCTTCCAGTACTCAAAAGTTTAAGATTTAAAATCAGAATCTAAATCATTTTAGGCAAGTAATGCAATATTTCTACAGAAACTTCACACGAGTATTAACACATTGAATCCTCTAGGGTGCCTGTGGGGACACTGGTGCCTCAGGCTTCAGTTGCTGGCTGCAGCATTCACCTGCTTATTCAAGGAGGTCCCATGATTGTGTGCTAATTCAAATGGGGAGAGGCGCCAGACCAAGGGTCCCCTTTCCTTGGAAAACAATTATTCTACATATTTTTGCATGAACTAAATCAAATCAAATCAAAGTGATCGTACTAAATACATGTAACACCTATGTTAATATTTACTATTAACCTGAAACATGTGTCATGCAAAATAATCAACTAAATAGCTTCTGTAGAGCAAACGGCAGTTCAGGCATGATGAAATGAAAAGTTTGCAGTAAGGTAATTACACTGACCAGATCGAATTTGATTTCTTGTACTGTCGATGATGAAGCTGAGGACTGTCTACTGCTACAACACTTGCACCAGGTATACCCGGCTGGCCAGGAGTTAAACTCAGCCGATCGTCCGGGGAGGAACACTTATTCCGCCTGCCGCAAGGAGATGATCTGGACCCAGTAGGGTTCGTGCACGAAGAAACCTAAAGCGTTTCTTCCGAGTTTTCTGTTCCTACAGCCAGTGTGACACGGCTGGAGGCGGAGTTCTGATGTAATTTCTGCTGATCCCATTAATTAAAATCGTCGACCCAAATTACTTACAGAGCACCAGTGCTATAGATATCAAATTGAATAATAAAGAAATACAGACGTACAACTGCTTTCCAGTGGAGCGTTGGCATAGCATCAATGTTTGGGAACTCTAAATGGTGTTGGGCCTCAGCCCAGGAGAACCATTCTCCTAAATAATCTGAAGGTGGCATTTTTGGGGGCTGGATTTTCAATCTGGGGTTGGGAACCCGATGCCTCATTCATTTCTGGATTCTGACCCTGCACTTTGTCGCTGTTTTGACATCCAAAGGCCCTAATTGGGCTGGAGGGGGATTCAGCAACCAACTAGTGGTGCCGGATGCTGCCTGGAGGCAGAAACCAGCTCTGGAAGGCACTTCTCAAAGGCAAAGGCAGCCGTGACTGAGCTTGCCATTGCCCAGCAAAATAGAATAGGCAGGAGAGCTGAGTCCCTCGGCCTCATGGCTCAAACAAATGCCCAAACACTCACTCACCAGGTAATTAATCGGCTCTTCTCAAGCGTTGGCAACTCTGTGCCACCACAATAGCAGCTCAGTTTGAGTTTCCCTTTTGTTTCAAGACTTTATATCAGCATTTACTAGATTGGAGAAGTTAGGATTATTTTCCTTGAAGAGAAGGCTGCGAGGTGATTTGATAGAGGTATTCAAAATCATGAAGGGTCTGGACAGAGTGGATAGCAAGAAACTGTTCCCACTAGTGAAAGGATCAAGAACAAACGGGCACAGATTTAAAGAATTTGGTAAGAGAAGCAAAACTGATTTGAGGAAAAACATTTTTCACACAGCGAGTGGTTAAGGTCTGGAATGCACTGCCTGTGAACGTGATGGAGGCAAGTTCAACTAAAGCATTCAAAGGAGAATTAGACAGTTATATGAAAAGGAAGAATGTGCAGGGTTACGGGGAGAAGGCCAGGGAATGGAACTGGGGGAATTGCTCTTACAGAGAGCCAGTGCAGACACAATGGGCCAAATGGTCTTCTTCTGCACTGTAACGATTCTGTGACTGTGTGATTCCAACATTAAATAATAGTCGCCGCTGTGCTCCCGACATCTGTGCACTAATGTGCCCCAGACCGTTCACTCTTCCCATTCTTACCTTTGAAAATTTCATTCTGTCCCTCTCCAGCCTGTTAACGAGCTCTTCAACAGCTTAACGGCCAGGTAATTGGAGGTGTGTGGGTTGCTGACACCTCCCCCACCCCCCGCCTTCCGTTTGAAAATTATAGTGTGTCACTGAGGTGTCGGAAGACTGACACACTAGCCGAGAGCACTATTTTCACCTGCACGCAACCTCGTTCCATGGGCGATTGAAAATCCAGCCCTTGGTATCTGGGCTGTTGGGTTCCCTTTCAGGAACTTGCACTTTTTGGTCCTGGGAAGAATACCAATAACCTCTCCTCCCAGTGTGCACAAACAAAACAACCTGCATTTATATAGTGCCCATAGCATTGTAAAAATGGTCCCAAGGTGCTTCCCAAGAGAGAGATTGTAAAAGAAAATTTGACATTGAGCCTCAGAAGGACATATTAGGACAGGTGATGAAAAGCTTGGTTAAAGCAGTAGGTTTTGAGGAGCCTCTTAAAGGAAGAGAGAGAGGTAGAAAAGCGGAGAAGTTGAGGGACTGAATTCCAGAGCTTAGGGCCCAGGCAGCTGAAGGCACAATGGCCAATATTGCAGCAATAAAATTGAGGATTGCATAGGATATACGGCACATAGACAGGCCATTCAGCCCAACCAGTCGATGGTTTATGCTCCACTCAAGTTTCCGCCCATCTTCCCTTATCTAAAGCTATCACCATAACCCTCTATTCCCTTCTCTCTCATATACTTGTCTAGCTTCCCCTTAAATGCATCTATACTATTTGCTTGAACTGTCCCTGTGGTAGCAAGTTCCACATTCTCACCACTCTTCGGCTAAGACATTTCTTTAGAATTCCCTATTGGATTTCTTGGTGACTATCTTATATTGATGGCTTCCAGTTATGCTCTTCTCCACAAGTGGAAACATTGTCTCTGTATCCACTCTATCAAAACCTTTCATAATTTTAAAGACCTCTATTAGGTCACCCCTAAGCCTTCTTTTTTCAAGAGAAAAGAGACCCAACCTGTTTATCCTTTCCTGATATGTATACCTACACATTTCTGGTATCATCCTTGAAAATCTTCTCTGCACCCTCTCCAGCGCCTCTATATCCTGTTTATAATATGGCAACCAGAACTGCATGCAGTACTCTGAAGCATGGTCTAACCAATGTTTGATACAGGTTTAGCATAATTTCCTTACTTTTCAATTCTATCCCTCTAGAAATAAAGCCTAGTGCTTGATTTGCTTTTATTATGGCCTTGCTGACCTGTGGCACAACTCTTAGTATATTTGTACTTCAAGATCCCTTTGTTCCACTACCCCACATAGTCTCTCACCTTTAAAGTAATATGTGACCTCCCTATTCCTCCAACCAAAATGTACTACCTCATATTTATCCATGTTGAACTTCATTTGTCAATCCTTTTGCCAGGATCTGCAAGTGGCCAGAATTGGAGAGCATAAAGATCTCAGAGGTTTATGGGACGATTGAAGATTACAGTGACAGTGAGGGGGTGAGGCCTAAAGGGATTTAAACACAAGGATGTAAATTTTAAAATCAAGGTGTTACCAGACCAGGAACCAATGTAGGTCAGTGAGCACGGAGCAATGGGTGAACGGGATTTGATGCGAATTAGGATAAGTGCAGCAGAGTTTTACGAGATAAAGTTTGCGAAGGGTGTAATGGTAATATGTATAGAGGAGTTCCGTATATATTCATGTAAAGACTAGAAATTTAGGTTAATGTTGAGGAAAGAACTTACATTTAAACAGTGCCTTTCAGCTCTTTAGGACATCTCAAAGTGATTCATAATTAAGTACTTTTAACATACTGTCACGACTGTTATGTACGTAAACATGGTAGCTAATTTGTGTGGATCTTGGTCTCATAGGCCGCATGTGAGTTAAAAATCCAGTAAGTGTTTTGTTGGTATTGGTTGAGGGATAAATGTTGACCAAGACACCAAATGAACACTTCTTCAAATAGTCTCATCAGATCTTTTACGTCCACTGAGAGGGTTGACGGGACCATGATTTACCATCTCATTCAAAAGAGCACACCTCTGATAGTGCATTACTCTCTCAGTACCACACTAAAATATAAGCTGAGGTGATGTGTTTAAGTTCTAGGGTGGGGCTGTAACCTGACTCAGGTGACAAAGAATCAAGCGACAGTGAATGTGGTGGGGGTGGGTGGGGGGAGAGTTATCTTTAACCTGAGTCATTGTTGTGAATGTTACTGTTATTCATTCTAGTTGCCTACTCCTTATGAGGTGAAAATGACTGCCTTTGACATCAAGGCAGCATTTGACTGAGTATGGCATCAAGGCGCCCTAGCAAAACTGGAGTCAATGGGAATCAAGGGGAAAACTCTCCGCTGGTTGGAGTTGTACCTAGCACAAAGGAAAATGGTTGTGGTTGTTGGAAATCAATCATCTCAGCTCCAGGACATCACTGCAGGAGCTCCTCAGGGTAGTGTCCTTGGCCCAACCATCTTCAGCTGCTTCATCAATGACCTTCCTTCAATCATAAGGTGAGAAGAGGGGATGTTCGCTCATTATTGCACAATGTTCAGCACCATTTGCGACTCCTCAGATATAGAAGCAGTCTGTGTAGAAATGCAGCAAGACCTGGACAAAACTTGGACTGATAAGTGGCAAGTAACATTCACGCCACACAAGTGCCAGGCAATGACTATCTCCAACGAGAGAGAAACTAACCACCTCCCCTGAAAATTCAGTGTCATTACGATTGCTGAATCCCCCACTATCAACATCCTGGGGGTTACCATTGACCAGAAACTGAACTGAAGTAGCCATATAAATACCATGGCTATGAGCAGGTCAGAGGCTAGGAATCCTGCAGCAAGTAACTCACCTCCTGACTCCCCAAAGCCTGTCCACAATCCACAATCCACAAGGCACAAGTCAGGAATGTGATCGAATACTCTCCACTTGACTGGATGGGTGCAGCTCCAACAACACTCAAAAAGCTTGACACGATCCAGGACAAAGCAGCCTGCTTGATTGGCATCCCATCCACCACCTTCAACATTCAGTCCCTCCATCACCGACGCACAGTGGCAGCATCTACAAGATGCACTGCAGCAATGCACAAAGGCTCCATAGACAGCACCTTCCAAACCCATGACCTCTACCTAGAAAGACAAGGGCAGCAATTGCATGGGAACACCACCACCTACGGGTTCTCCTCCAAGCCACACACTTATCCTGACTTGGAACTATATCACCGTTCCTTCACTGTCGCTGGGTCAAAATCCTGGAACTCCCTTCCTAACAGCACTGTGGGTGTACCTACCCCACATGGACTACAGCGGTTCAAGAAGGCAGCTCACCACCACCTTCTCAAGGGCAACTAGGGATGGGCAATAAATGCTGGCATAGTCTGCATTCCATGAATGAATAAAAAAGAAAATTGCAGCAGCAGACATTAGGATCAAATTTCTTGCTTTCTGGGGAGTAGATATGACTTTATAAATAGTGCCTTTGATTTTTTTTAGGGTTTTTTGCTGCACCTTGTTACAGTGGTCACCTATATAGAATTACTTCATTGCAGGGATCTGTTTTAAAGATTTGCTTTAATGCATAGAAAATTGTGGGCTGATAAGTGTAGAAGTGGAACTTTTACTCCTTTTTCCACCTAATGAAAACATACACAGCCTGGAACATAAGTTCTTACTAGTGATGTAGGCTGTAATTCTCCTCCATAATCCCACCAAAAATTGTGATAGAGGATGAAAGAAAATGCAAGTGTCAAGGCCAACTGCCTCCCTCCACCCCTGCCAAAATTTCTGCTGGCTTTTCCTTCTGTGCCTGCTGTGCGTAAATAGCAGTGCAGTAGGGCCTCTGTTACTGCCGCTTCCAAAGGTCATCATGCGGAGGGTGATCGTAGGCCCTGGGGAGCGTTGCTAAAGGCCCTGAGGTCTACCCATAAAGAGAGAGGGTCTTGTAGCAGCCTCCTTTGCCTCAAGTCTGGTCTCATCACTTACCTGATGAAGGCCCTGGTCTCAATTGAAGCATTCAGTGGTACAGCTGGTCTGCTTTTCAGGGAAATTCTTTAAGGTCATTCACCAGCTTTTCTGGCGCTGCAGCAGTGTTGACTTCACATTGGCAGACTCGCTCTTGGTGGTGGGAATCCCTTTAAGAGTCCCCAATGCCCTGACCTCAGGGTTCAGAAAGATTTAGAAGGATATGCTTAAGTTTTGCCTCACTGCAACTCTGCCTGAAGGGCAAAATCTCAGCAACAGTATCTATGCATGTGTTTGTGTGTGTGTGTGTGTGTATGTATGTGTATGCACTGAGCTCAACCATCCTCTACTTAACAGTAATGTGATTGGACAGCACAATCAGCGTACTCCATTAGCATCACAATTAAAAGTACACAAAGCTTCATTGGCTGCTGCCAATATAAGCATCATAATCATGTGATAATCCAATTAATATAATGCTGTCAGTGTGATATCCTCTATTTAATCAGTGCCTCTGGTTGGATTAAAGTGGGACTAAAGCCTTTTTTTATATAAAGCCTTTGCAGACATATCCTCCTGCGTCACCATCTCTGGATTTTTAAGTTTCTGAAATGATAAACAAACAAACCCTTGTTCTGTAACATAGTAATTACTAGCCAGTGCAAGGGCTAAGCTTTG
Organism: Heterodontus francisci; assembly: GCF_036365525.1. Lineage (NCBI taxonomy): Eukaryota > Metazoa > Chordata > Chondrichthyes > Heterodontiformes > Heterodontidae > Heterodontus > Heterodontus francisci. The sequence continues at coordinate 73,264,806 of NC_090375.1, forward strand.
ATTGTTGTATAGATCTCACTTTGGAATATCAGTACAAGCCAAGAACTATGAATAGTCTCAGTGCTTTGGGTGAGCTTGAACATTACCCTCTGATGGTGCAAAAATCAGGATTTGTAACTACTGCTGTTGTTTTAATGTGTAAATATTACAAATAGGTAACAAAAATGGAATACAGCTGCATGTCCTGGCACTACCATCCTTTCCTCTTGATAAGCATAAAAGTTCCCTATTTCAACATTTGGAACTGATCCAAAACCGTATGTTGCAGCGTTGGCCATTGTACATTCCAGTGGCTCTTTCTATTTGTACGAATCAGCTAAAACAAAAGTATTCAATGTCACGGTGTGCTCAGACAGTACTAAATGTCACACTTAACAAGTATTAAAGAACCACTTAAAAATAAAGGAAATTAAAAGCGACAAAAGCTCCATGAGCTTAGTGGATAGGTAAAAGGCAATTCTCATTACAATTGATAAGTAATGCCATCTAGAAACATAGGAACAGGAGTAAGCCATTCAGCCCCTCGAGCTTGTTCTGCCATTCAGTTAGTCATTGTTGATCTGTATCTTAACACCATTTACCTGCCTTGATTGTATAAACCTTATTACCCTTGCCTAACAAAAATCTGTCTATCTCGGTTTTGAATTTTTTTGATTGACCTAGCTTCAACAGCTTCTTGGGGAGAGAGTTTCAGATTTCCATTACCCTTTGTGTGAAGAGATGATTTCTAACATCACCCCTCAATGGTCTAGCTCTAATTTTAAGCTATGTCCCATGTTCTGGACTGTCCCAGCAAGGGAAATAGTTTCTCTCTATTTACCAGGTCAAATCTTAAACACTTCAAACAGATCATCCCTTAAGTTTTCACTCCTTTATATTCCAGCCCTCTTGAGATAAAGCCAACATTCCATTAGCCTATTTAATAACCTTTTGTACTTGCCCATTAGGTTTTTTAGTGATTTTTATACATGGAACCCTAAATCTCTCTGCTCATCCACAGTTTCTAACTTCTTGCCATTTAGAAGATACTCTGATCTATCTTTCTTAGATCCAAAGTGGATGATCTGACACTTCCCCACATTGAACTCCACCTGCCACAGTTTTGCCCACTCACTTTTTTAGAATTAGAACATTACAGCGCAGTACAGGCCCTTCGGCCCTTGATGTTGCGCCGACCTGTGAAACCATCTGACCTACACTATTCCATTTTCATCCATATGTCTATCCAATGACCACTTAAATGCCCTTAAAGTTGGCGAGTCTACTACTGTTGCAGGCAGGGTGTTCCACGCCCCTACTACTCTCTGAGTAAAGAAACTACCTCTGACATCTGTCCTATATCTATCACCCCTCAACTTAAAGCTATGTCCCCTCGTGTTTGCCATCACCATCCGAGGAAAAAGACTCTCACTATCCACCCTATCTAACCCTCTGATTATCCTATATGTCTCTATTAAGTCACCTCTCCTCCTCCTTCTCTCCAACGAAAACAACCTCAAGTCCCTCAGCCTTTCCTCGTAAGACCTTCCCTCCATACCAGGCAACATCCTAGTAAATCTCCTCTGCACCCTTTCCAAAGCTTCCACATCCTTCCTATAATGCGGTGACCAGAACTGCACGCAATACTCCAGGTGCGGTCTCACCAGAGTTTTGTACAGCTGCAGCATGACCTCGTGGCTCCGAAACTTGATCCCCCTACTAATAAAAGCTAACACACCATATGCCTTCTTAACAGTCCTATTAACCTGGGTAGCAACTTTCAGGGATTTATATACCTGGACACCAAGATCTCTCTTGGCTTCCGGTTGCTTGCCATTTCAACACTCCCCTCTGCTCTCATGCTCACATCTCTGTCCTGGGATTGCTGCAGTGTTCCAGTGAACATCAACGCAAGCTCGAGGAACAGCATCTCATCTACCGATTAGGCACATTACAGCCTGCCGGACTGAACATTGAGTTCAATAATTTCAGAGCATGACAGCCCCCCACTTTACTTTCATTTTTAGTCATTTTTTCTTCCTTTTTTTTACATTCCTTTTTACATTTTTTACAATCCTTTTTTGCATTTATTTCATTTCATCTTAGTTTGTTCAGTTTGCTTACCCACAGTTTTTTCAGGTTGTTTTTCTTCAGGTTTGCACTTGCTGCTGTTCAATATTCAGTGTATTCACACCTAATCTGTACTAATGCTTTGTCTTTCAACACACCATTAACATATTGTTTGCCTTTGCTCCGTGACCTTTTGGTCAGCTATGTGGCCTGGTCCAATCTGCACCTTCTCCTTTGTTATCTCTTGCCCCACCCCCACCTCACTTGTTTATAATCTGTGACTTTTCTAATATTTGTCAGTTCCGAAGAAGGGTCACTGACCCGAACTCTGCTTCTCTTTCCACAGATGCTGCCAGACCTGCTGAGTGATTCCAGCATTTCTTGTTTTTGTTTGACCAAGATCTCTCTGTTCATCTACACTACCAAGAATCTTCCTATTAACCCAGTACTCTGCATTCCTGTTACTCCTTCCAAAGTGAATCACCTCACACTTTTCCGCATTAAACTCCATTTGCCATCTCTCAGCCCAGCTCTGCAGCCTATCTATGTCCCTCTGTACCCTACAACATCCTTCGGCACTATCCACAACTCCACCGACCTTCGTGTCATCCGCAAATTTACTAACCCACCCTTCTACACCCTCTTCCAGGTCATTTATAAAAATGACAAACAGCAGTGGCCCCAAAACAGATCCTTGCGGTACACCACTAGTAACTAAACTCCAGGATGAACATTTGCCATCAACCACCACCCTCTGTCTTCTTTCAGCTAGCCAATTTCTGATCCAAAGCTCTAAATCACCTTCAACCCCATACTTCCGTATTTTCTGCAATAGCCTACCGTGGGGAACCTTATCAAATGCCTTACTGAAATCCATATACATCACATCCACTGCTTTACCCTTATCCACCTGTTTGGTCACCTTCTCGAAAAACTCAATAAGGTTTGTGAGGCACGACCTACCCTTCACAAAACCGTGCTGACTATCGCTAATGAACTTATTCTTTTCAAGATGATTATAAATCCTGTCTCTTGTAACCTTTTCCAACATTTTACCCACAACCAAAGTAAGGCTCACAGGTCTATAATTACCAGGGCTATCTCTACTCCCCTTCTTGAACAAGGGGACAACATTTGCTATCCTCCAATCTTCCGGCACTATTCCTGTCGAAAATGATGACATAAAGATCAAGGACAATGGCTCTGCAATCTCCTCCCTGGCTTCCCAGAGAATCCTAGGATAAATCCCATCTGGCCCAGGGGACTTATCTATTTTCACGCTTTCCAAAATTGCTAACACCTCCTCCTTGTGAACCTCAATCCCATCTAGCCTAGTAGTCTGAATCTCAGTATTCTCCTCGACAACATTTTCTTTCTCTACTGTAAATACTGACGAAAAATATTCATTTAACACTTCCCCTATCTCCTCTGATTCCACACACAACTTCCCACTACTATCCTTGATTGGCCCTAATCTAACTCTAGTCATTCTTTTATTCCTGATATACCTATAGAAAGCCTTAGGGTTTTCCTTGATCCTATCCGCCAATGACTTCTCGTGTCCTCTCCTTGCTCTTCTTAGCTCTCCCTTTAGATCCTTCCTGGCTAGCTTGTATCTCTCAAGCGCCCTAACTGAGCCTTCACGTCTCATCCTAACATAAGCCTTCTTCTTCCTCTTGACAAGCGCTTCAACTTCTTTAGTAAACCACGGCTTCCTCGCTTGATAACTTTCTCCCTGCCTGACAGGTACATACTTATCAAGGACACGCAGTAGCTGCTCCTTGAATAAGCTCCACATTTCGATTGTGCCCATCCCCTGCAGTTTCCTTCCCCATCCTACGCATCCTAAATCTTGCCTAATCGCATCATAATATCCTTTCCCCCAGCTATAATTCTTGCCCTGCGGTATATACCTGTCCCTGCCCATCGCTAAGGTAAACCTAACCGAATTGTGATCACTATCACCAAAGTGCTCACCTACATCTAAATCTAACACCTGGCCGGGTTCATTACCCAGTACCAAATCCAATGTGGCATCGCCCCTGGTTGGCCTGTCTACATATTGTGTCAGAAAACCCTCCTGCACACACTGGACAAAAACTGACCCATCTAAAGTACTCGAACTATAGTATTTCCAGTCAATATTTGGAAAGTTAAAGTCCCCCATAACAACTACCCTGTTACTCTCGCCCCTGTCGAGAATCATCTTCGCTATCCTTTCCTCTACACCTCTTAATCCATCAATGGTCCTTTGCCCCATCTACACTAATTATTATGCCACCAAACTCAGGGACTCAGCAAACTTAAATGTATACTTTTCTATTCCTTCATTAAAGTCATTTATAAATATAGTAGAAACCTATGGCTCCAGTACAGATCCCTGTGTGACAGCACTAGTCACATCCTGACAATTTGAAGACATACACATTGTCCCTATACTCAGGGCTGAAAATTGGTTATGGCCCCTTTTCGTGAATGGGGGTTGTGATGCATGACGAGTTCTGCTACAGGGGATCAGATGAGGACTTCGATGGGGCGGCATACAGGAGAACGCTGATGTGAATGCACATCGAGATGCATTGGCTGGACAACCAACAGCCTCCTGTCATTGTCAAGCAGCATCAACGAATCTGGCTCTAACTTGGCAAGAGCATTGGTCAGAACTTTTCCTCCATTTTCCTCTGCTCCATCTCCCTGTTGTGTTGCAGACCCAGCA